>NC_058521.1:601496723-601806941 GCF_904849725.1 Hordeum vulgare subsp. vulgare | reverse complement strand
ACGATCGGGAACAGGCGAGATGCTTCGTTTTTAATCGGCGTGAGAAAGTGTGTCACCGACACGTCCGTCACGTGTTCTGAGGTTCGTGCATGCAATTGTTAAAAATAGCTTAGATGCGACATACCGCTGCGCCCCTGCCGCCCGTTTTAATGCGTCGCTGCATGGCGGCTAGGCTGTGTTCATTTGGCAGAATAGCTAGGCTGGAACGCTGTTGCATGGCATGCAGGGTGGCCCATCTCGCTGCGACGCACGACAGGCTCTGTCGGGCCGATCCGCTCGGCCCAACGGTCACTGAGATGCTCCCCCGCTCAACATTATCTGCTCGGCCCAACGGTCACTGAGATACTCCCCCACACCCGCGGCCTATCCGACGGTCGAAGTTTGGCGTTAGGGTTAGATCGACGGTGGACGTTTGGCATTAGGGTTAGATGGGGTTTGGAGCCAGTCAACGGGGTTTTCCACTACAAGGAATATGCTAATACACGACGCTATTTTTTCGTCGCTACATCGTCATGGTTTTTAATTTACGACGATCTCACGACGAAAAACCAAGCGTCGAAAACGGAGCGTCACAAATGAACAGCAGCGACGTTTTGATCAAAATCGTCATAACTTTTACGACGATTCCTGGATAGTCGTAACCTTTACGACGATCCTAAATCGTCGTTGGTAATCAAATTCAGTCCTACGTGGCAATCCTACGTGGCAAAATTACGACGAAATCAAAACGTCATGGCTGAAATCAGTCCAAGCCATTTCAATTAATCACATGGGCTGGTTTTAATTTTTCAGGCTTTTTCTTATTGGACTTCTTTTGAGCCTTAGCCTATTTACAACCATTTTAGTATTTTTTTTTCAAATTTTGATTTGTGGCCTTTTACTTTCTATTGATTTTCTTTTTTGACCATTTAATTTTTGTTTTTGTACTGGTCCCACATGTTATGTTGACCTCAAAATTAGTCCCACGCGTCAGAAATTTCATATTTTGTCAAATAAATATCATAACTTGGTGCCCTTGTCAAGTTGCCATTTCATAGGTATTCAAATCACATTCAGAATCAATATTTCAAATAGGCTAGGAAGCAAATGAAATTCATCCGAACCAACATTAAATTTGTCTATTACAATCTTTACACTAGACCACTACCCAGATATACCTAATATTGCCTACTATTACAATACATATGTTACTCTTTGTTGATACGCTTCATAGCTTCACACTTGGCTTTGTACTTCACCTGTGCAAAAAATAAAAATAAGATGTGAACTAACAATGCAGGTATTTAAATAACAACATTTACAAAAAAAGTGTGACTAACACTGCAGGTATTTAAATAACAGAATTTACAAAAAAAATGAATAGTGGCTCAGGTGCACATTATTTAACTATTTAAAGATGAATAGTTCCATGTTTCAAATTAATTGTAGGGCAAGTCATAAAGATATTAGTAATGGTGCACATGAAGGTAGAACATGAGCATGGCCATATTTTTATCTGATCTAGTACCAAAAATAGCATTTGAATGTTCAGACTTGAGATAAGCAGGGATACAAATGTACCAAGCAGGCTAGCACCATCTTCACACTTGCTGCCACTATTCATCTTTAAATAACAGTTTCTATCAAGCTTCGTTGCTGCCACTATTCATCCATAAACAACAGTAATATCCTGATGGCTTTGACAAGTTTCTATAATATAACGTTGCATATGATCTAGGTTCTTAACTCCGTGTAATAATATCTTGGGAATTGGAATCAATCTTAGTTACATACATACACGAACACATTATATTATTGACTGATTGATGATATGATCCAGCAAAATACTCCACCTACTACTCTAACCCAGCAAGCAAAACACACACACTCTGCTAAGCAATGCTGCTCTCCAAGCAAATACTACTTCATATGCAGAGTTGACAGCATAAGGTTGAACTATATTTGACATGGGAAGCTTAAAAGGTTAATTCCTTCGCAAACTTCCGTTTACTCACCCAAATCGCTAGATTTTACCTTCGAGAATAAGCTAAAACAGATCTCGCTACTGCCAGATCCTAAAACCGCAACCTACTATTGACCCATGAAGTCACATCGTCGTAATTTATATGTAGTTTTGATCCCCTCAAACGGCTTACTACAATCTCGGATGAAATCGTCATAGATTTATGACGAATTCATCAACGACATCTTAAAAAACGTCATGTATGAACATATTTCTTGTAGTGTTGAAAGGTTTGACCGAACATTCAAATGTGTGTAACTAATTCAAAAAAATCTAAAAAATGAAAAACCAGCGCATATAGTCTTGTTATGTTACATAGTTATGATATAAAATGATAAACTTGATGTAATGATCTTTGCATGAAAAAACCTTCACAAATTGAACTATCTCGACTCAGGTTGCATAGAGTTCAAAAGAGTGAGAAGATGGTTTCAGGTTTTGAAAATTCAAAAAATCAGAAAACCTCACCTTTTAGCTTCATTTTGGAGTGACTAAGCAGGATCTAAAGTTATTTTTGCATTTTGAAAATTTTAAACTTGTTTTGTTGCTGACTTTGTATTAAAGGGTGTTTTTTCAAAAATAAATTAATAATATGAATACTTATTCAAAAAAAGGTGAGACTTCGTATTGATCCTATATAGGTATAATATAAGATAAGAAAATCTTTTTGGGTGATTTTGAGAATGTGTTAGGGTTAGATGGGTTTTGGAGGAAGTTAACAGGGTTTTGAAAGGTTTGACCAAACATTCAAATGTGTATAACTAATTCAAAAAAAACTAAAAAATGAAAAACCAGCGCATGTAGTCTTGTTATGTTACATAGTTATGATATAAAATGATAAACTTGATGTAATGATCTTTGCATGAAAAACCTTTATAAATTGGACTATCTCGATTGAGGTTGCATAGAGTTCAAAAGAGTGAGAAGAGGGTTTCAGGTTTTGAAAATTCAAAAAATCAGAAAACCTCACCTTAGCTTCATTTTGGAGTGACTAAGGAGGATCTAAAGTTATTTTTGCATTTAAAATTTTTAAACTTGTTTTGTTGTTGATTTTGTATTAAAGGGTATTTTTTCAAAAATAAATTAATAATATGAATACTTATTCAAAAAAGGTGAGACTTCGTATTGATCCTATATAGGTATAAGATAAGCTAAGAAAATATTTTTGGGTGATTTTGAGAAGGTTGAAAAAAAACTTGCTTAGAAATGGGGTCGTTTTCCCTTACATTGGAGCCTGTTTGGACAACATTTTCAGTGGCTATGAGTTGGACTTCGCAAAAAGGGTTGGATTTATGAACTAAAGTGCATAGTAGTATATAAAACAGTGCAACATCACAGAACAAACATATGAACTCCAAAAATATTGGAGATAGGTTCAAATTTGAATGTCGGTTCAAATTTGAATTTTATTTTCAAGTCAAATCAACATCATATCACAGAAGTTTTACATCCAAGAACATAAGTTTTCACATCAAATGACAACAAATTTAAGTTTTCAAATCAAATCAGATCACATATGAATGAATTCGACTCTATTTCTTTTGCTTCTTTCTACCACTCGATTTCTTCTCCTTTTTTCCACTGTTTGGTTCCACGGCGCACAGTTTGTTGATGCTGATGCTCTTGGTATTCTTGCCAACAACTCCACTAGGCCCCCTCAACTTTTGCACCTGACCATGTCCCCCTTCTTCAGTTTGCACTTCTGCAGATTGAGTAGATGGCACACATTGTTCAACTTCTTCAGTTTGCAACTCAACACTTGGCAGCACAACCTCCAAACATGGCAACACAGCTGTCAAAGCAGATTCAGTAACAGTTTCAGTTTTCTCATGTTCAACACTTGGCAGCACAACCTCCAGGCATGGCAGCACAACAGTTGCTTCATCTGCAACAGTTTCAGATTGTCCTAGCGCATGCAAAAAAGATTCAGTAACAGTTTCAGTTAGCTCATGTTCAGCAGTAATAGTTTCAGTTTGCTCATGTTCAGCAGTAACAGTTTCAGTTAGCTCATGTTCAGCAGTAACAGTTTCAGCAGTAATAGTTCTCTTCCTTCTAAAGCCATTGAGTCTTGCTTTTTTCACTGGCCAGCATTGTTCAACAACAAGAGGTGGGTCTTTTTCTTCACGCTTCCTCCTAAAACATAAAGCATTTCACTTGGTTAGATACTAGAACAAGTAGCAAAATCAAAAACTTGCAAAAACAGTAACATAAACATACTTTGGCCTGTGAGGAGTGTAGATGCATTTGGATGAACCAATTCTATGCCCAAGTACCTCACACAACTTGCACCTATTTTTGTTACCTTGTTGAGCCCTTTTGGGCTTTTCATTCTTATCCTTTTCCTTTTCCCCTTCCTACTACAACCACCTTTCTCAAACCAAGCTTTGAATCTGTTCTGTTTTGGCCTCCCAGCCTTTCTTCTAGTGACAGGGGGACACAAGGTAAATTCTATTTCCACCTCAGGCCACTGAGATTGGTTAGTCAGTGTAGGAATTGGACTTGCATATGCAGCTTTGAATTTTTGTACTAAATAATAATCATGCAAATATGGGTGCATATTTAACCTCGGTTTAGATGCCAAAAAAAGTATTGCATGCTCACATGGTTTTCTAGTGTGTTGCCACTCTTGGCAAGTGCACTCATGCAACTCAGTATTTACCACATGCCTCTTGCCACTCTTTGTATCTCTAACTTCAGCACCCCACACGGAAGATTTCTCAACAGATAGATGTGAAAGATTTCTACTCCTGTTGACCACCTGTTGTACCACTGCTAGAAGCTTGTCCCCTTCCAAAATATTAGCAATTTTTCCTCTCAACTCCCACAAACGCATGATCATGATCCTTATTTGGTCCACCATGTCATGCACAGGCAAGTCTTTCAAATCCTTCACTTTGTTGTTAAAACTTTCTGCCAAGTTGTTATCGATATGATCACATTTTATGGCAGTATTAAAACCTGATCTGTACCACAACAGAGAATGGTGGTTGTTCAACCATGAAGCAAATTCATTATCACTACATTATGTCAATATCTTACCAAGGTGATAGGAATGTGTCTGTGTGGTGTACGATCTTGCTGCCGGCCACATGCACCTAAATTCATCTCCTCTGAAATTTTTTATCAGATTCATCCACATATGTCCAAAGCACTCCCTCTCCTCAGCATGGGGGAAAACTTTTTTTACTGCATTTTCCAACCCTTTACATGCATCTGTGTGGATGGCCAAAGGAGAAACTGGCCCTATGCATCTTTTCAGTTGCATCATGAACCATATCCATGATGCCTCTGTCTCTGATTGAAACATTCCTATTGCAACTGGGAACATCCAGTTGTGTCCATCTAGAGCATTGCATGCAGCCAACTAACCATTCCACTTTCCAGTCAAAAAAGATGAGTCTATGCTCAAATATGGACGACAACCTGCTTTGAATCCATCTACGCAAGGCTTCAAACACATAAAAAACTTGCTGAAAAAACCTTGCCATCCTCTGTTACCTCGGTATCTATTGTTTGAAATATGCCCTAGAGGCAATAATAAATTAGTTATTATTATATTTCCTTGTTCATAATAATCGTTTATTATCCATGCTAGAATTGTAATGATTGGAAACTCAAATACATGTGTGGATACATAGACAACACACTCTCCCTAGTGAGCCTCTAGTTGACTAGTTCGTTGATCAAAGATGGTCAAGGTTTCCTAGCCATAGGCAAGTGTTGTCACTTGATAACAAGATCACATCATTAGGAGAATCATGTGATGGACAAGACCCAAACTATGAACGTAGCATATTGATCGTGTCGTTTTATTGCTATAGTTTTCTGCATGTCAAGTATTTGTTCCTATGACCATGAGATCATATAACTCACTGGAACCGGAGGAATGCCTTGTGTGTATCAAACGTCACAACGTAACTGGGTGACTATAAAGGTACTCTACGGGTATCTCTGAAGGTGTCCGTTGAGTTAGTATGGATCAAGACTGGGATTTGTCACTCCGTGTGACGGAGAAGTATCTCGGGACCCACTCGGTAATACAACATCACACATAAGCCTTGCAAGCAATGTGACTAAGTGTAAGTCACGGGATCTTGTATTACAGAACGAGTAAAGAGACTTTCCGGTAACGAGATTGAAATAGGTATACGGATACCGACGATCAAATCTCGGGCAAGTAACATACCGAAGGACAAAGGGAATGACATACGGGATTATATGAATCCTTGAAACTGAGGTTCAACAGATAAGATCTTCGAAGAATATGTAGGATCCAATATGGGCATCCAGGTCCCGCTATTGGATATTGACCGAGGAGTGTCTCGGGTCATGTCTACATAGTTCTCGAACCCGCTTGGTCTGCACACTTAAGGTTCGCTGACGTTTTGGTATAGTTGAGTTATAGGTGTTGGTAACCGAAAGTTTTTTGGAGTCCCAGATGAGATCTAGGACGTTATGAGGAGCTCCGGAATGGTCCGGAGGTAAAGATTGATATATAGGAGTTTCGGGCACTATAGTGTACCGGGAGTGCCGGGAGGGGTGCCGGGGACCATCGGGAGGGGTGTCACGCCCCAAGGGGTCTCATGGGCTATTGGAAGAGATAAACCAGCCCCTAGTGGGCTGGAATAAGTTCCCACTAAGGCCCATAAGGTTTGAGAAGGAAAAAAACACAAGGTGGAAAGAGTTTCCAAGTGAGAAGGTGGAAGCCTACTCCAAGTAGGATTGGAGTAGGACTCCTCCACCTTCAATTTTGACCAAACTTTGAGGGTTTGAGGCTGCCTCCTCCCCTCCCTCCCTCCTATATATACTAGAGGTATTGAGGGTTTTTGGGACACAACTTTGCCACGTGCTGCTCGACCCTATACCACGCAGTTTTTCCTCTAGATCGTATTTCTGCGGAGCTTAGGTGAAGCACTGCCGGAGTAGATCATCACCACCACCGGCACGCCGTCATGCTGCCGGAGAACTTTCTACCTCTCCGCCCCCTCTTTTTGGATCAAGAAGGTGGAGATCGTCATCGAGCTGTATGTCTCCTGAACGCGGAGGTGCCGTCCGTTCGGCACTAGATCGAAACGGATCATGAGACGGATCGCAAGACGGTTCGTGCAATGGATCACGAGACGGTTCGTGGGACGGATCGCGGGACGGTTCGTGTAATGGATTGCGAGATGGTTCATGGGATGGATCGCGGGACGGATCGTGGGACGGATCGCGGGACAGTTCGTGGGACGGTTCGTGGGGCGGTTCGAGGGACGTGAAGACGTTCCACTACATCAACCGCGTTTCTTAACGCTTCCTGCTATGTGATCTACAAGGGTACGTAGATCCAAATCTCCTCTCGTAGATGGACATCACCATGGTAGGTCTTCGTGCACGTAGGAAATTTTTTATTTCCCATGCAACGTTCCCCAACATCTATCTCCACCACACTTCCAGGTGACCTCTTCTCCACCTCTGCTTTAAAACTATACAACATCCTAAATGTATTTTCCGAGTCACCATACAATGATTTCATGGCCCTTTGTTTTGCTTTCCACACTGTGGTATATTGCAGTTGGATGGGGTACAGCTTCTCCAAGTCAACTTTAAGCCTCTTTGAAGTACTGTTTGGAGTCTTGGCTAAAATAGGAGTAATCTTCTCTGTAATCCAAAGCTGTGATGTCATCTTTGAAACTCTGTGTGAAGTGGTCATACATGTATGCTGGTGTGGTATTTGATTTACCCTTACTGTACATCCATCAGGTTGTAGTCTGGCAGATATGTACCATTTGCAAGCATTGCCACCACCATCATAACCTTTGCACCGAGCATAAAATTTCTTTCGATCAGTCCACATAGTCTTGGCCTCGAACTCTTTCTTCACTGCATAGGTCCTGAAAGACATCCTAAACTCAACCATGCTTGGCCACAACTTTCCCACCTCAGTAACTGGGTTCTCTTTGTCATACAAACAAACCAGCTCATTATCATTTGTATCATCCACATCATCTGCAGCCATTCTCATCAACTCTTTTTCATCCTCATTTGCATTTCTAGGGCCAGTGTTACCATCAGCAGACAAAGAACTGTCATCCTTCTCCTTATCTTTGTCATCAACTTGAATGCCAAACATTTCGGCCATATCAATGTCAGATATTAGTACAATGACCAAATCTGTTTTTTCATTCAACTCTACTACATTCCAGTCAACAACAATCTTCCTAGCAACATGGGTTCCCTCCTCTCCATCTACATCAATCCTTGTATCTTCATCTACTACAATCGGTTTAGTCAACAATGCCGACATATTCTTTTGTGAAACCCACACATCATCTTCCAGCTGTGCAGCCATATTTGTGTTGGAATTATGCCCTAGAGGCAATGATAAATAAAGTTATTATTATAATTCCTATATCAAGATAATCGTTTATTATCCATGCTATAATTGTATTAAATGAAGACTTATATACATGTGTGGAGACATAGATAAAACACTGTCCCTAGCATGCCTCTAGCTGGCTAGCCAGTTGATCAAAGATAGTCAGGGTCTTCTGATTATGAACAAGGTGTTGTTGCTTGATAACTGGATCACGTCATTAGGAGAATCACGTGATGGACTAGACCCAAACTAATAGACGTAGCATGTTGATCGTGTCATTTTGTTGCTACTGTGTTCTGCGTGTCAAGTATTTGTTCCTATGACCATGAGATCATATAACTCACTGACACCGGAGGAATGCTTTGTGTGTATCAAACGTTGCAACGTAACTGGGTGACTATAAAGATGCTCTACAGGTATCTCCGAAGGTGTTTGTCGAGTTAGTATGGATCGAGACTGGGATTTGTCACTCCGTGTGACATAGAGGTATCTCGGGGCCCACTCGGTAATACAACATCACACACAAGCCTTGCAAGCAATGTGACTTAGTGTAAGTTGCGGGATCTTGTATTACAGAATGAGTAAAGAGACCTGCTGGTAAACGAGATTGAAATAGGTATGCGGATACCGACGATCGAATCTCGGGCAAGTAACATACCGAAGGACAAAGGGAATGACATACGGGATTATATGAATCCTTGGCACTGAGGTTCAAACGATAAGATCTTTGTAGAATATGTAGGATCCAATATGGGCATCCAGGTCCCGCTATTGGATATTGACCGAGGAGTCACTCGGGTCATGTCTATATAGTTCTCGAACCCGCAGGGTCTGCACACTTAAGGTTCGGCATTGTTTTATGCGTATTTGAGTTATATGGTTGGTTATCGAATGTCGTTCGGAGTCCCGGATGAGATCACGGACGTCACGAGGGTTTCCGGAATGGTCCGGAAATGAAGATTGATATATAGGATGACCTCATTTGATTACCGGAAGGTTTTCGGAGTTACCGGGAATGTACCGGGAATGACGAATGGGTTCCGGGTGTTCACCGGGGGGGGGGCAACCCATCCCGGGGAAGCCCATAGGCCTTGGGGGTGGCACACCAGCCCTTAGTGGGCTGGTGGGACAGCCCAAGAAGGCCCTATGCGCCATAGGAAGAAAATCAAAGAGAAAAGAAAAAAAAGAGGAGGTGGGAAAAGGGGAAGGACTCCTCCTTCCAAACCTAGTTGGATTCGGTTTGGAAGGGGAGGACTTCCCCCTGGCTCGGCCGAACCCCTTGGGGTCCTTGGACCCCAAGGCAAGGCTCCCCCTCTCCCCCCTATATATACGGAGGTTTTAGGGCTGATTTGAGACAACTTTGTCACGGCAGCCCGACCACATATCTCCACAGTTTTACCTCTAGATCGCGTTTCTGCGGAGCTCGGGCGGAGCCCTGCTGAGATAAGATCATCACCAACCTCCGGAGCGCCGTCATGCTGCCGGAGAACTCATCTACCTCTCCGTCTCTCTTGCTGGATCAAGAAGGCCGAGATCATCGTCGAGCTGTACGTGTGCTGAACGCGGAGGTGCCGTCCGTTCGGCACTAGATCGTGGGACTGATCGCGGGACGGTTCGCGGGGCGGATCGAGGGACGTGTGGACGTTCCACTACATCAACCGCGTTCACTAACGCTTCTGCTGTGTGATCTACAAGGGTACGTAGATCGAATATCCCCTCTCGTAGATGGACATCACCATGATAGGTCTTCGTGCGCGTAGGAATTTTTTTTGTTTCCCATGCGACGTTCCCCAACAATTTGATGGCACATAACGAACTCTGGAATTAGTTTGCAGATCAATTAGCTCTGCATAAAATGTTACTTGTTTGCATGCCCACCCTTCTTGCTGATAAATTTCAGCAACCATGGATTCTCCATCTTCAATTCTAACATATTCACCATAATAGTTGTCGAAAGGTTGCAGAGATACCTCTTGTTCTCGACCCCAAACAATACTCTCCCCAATTTCTCCACCAAATTGCCCACGGCCTTCTCCTTCATGCTCTCTAATTCCGGGGATCAACATCTGCAAGTTCGACATCCAGCCTCACGGTGGTATCTCTATAAATGTCTTGGACACTGCCATCACTGAGCTTGGCTTTACAGGGAAAAAATTCCACTATAATTGCGAATGTGGTGGCAGAACCAGAACCTCCCCTATTTTGTCAATGACGGGCAGCGGCAGTGTAAGCTATAGTCAATACCAAATCGAGTTTGATAACAGCTAAAAGAGAAAAGAGGGAGGGGCGGCATTACCGATTTGAAGCGATGTCTCCTCGCTTCATCTAATTCAGCCCCCGCGCTCCTATCCAATCGAGATTCTAAATCGCCAAGAAACAGAGCATGATGCCACAGATCGATCCAAAATTCTAGGGAATGGGACTAGGTTTTCGAAAAGACTCACTCGCAATAGCTCTGCCGCTGCCGAGAAAGGCGCTCCACCACCGCGAAGAAGAAACTGCTGCCTCTGCCGGAGAAAATGCACACGGCGGCGCCACTCGCCCCGTCGTGCATGGTCGAGTCGAGTCTGGTCACACAGTCACCGGTCGAGTAGTGGACAATTGACTCTTGATGACGTAGCCCTAGGTGGACCCCACCAGTCAGAGCACATTTCGAACCAAATCTCAGCCTCACTAACAACCAGCTAGCCCCGTAAACGGGTTGTGTTGCTTGAGCTATTTCTGCGCTGGGAGATGTCGCATGAGAGCCATTACAACCAACGACGTCGCATGAGAGATAATTCAACTCAACAACGTCGCATGGGAGCTAATCGCCCAAGAAAGTAGCTGTACGTGAGGTCCAGTTTGTTAGGAAGCCATCGTGTGTTAGTTTGGCTGGTTGAGTCTAGAATGATTAGTAGTATACTGTAGTAGAGTCCGGTCAGGATTTGTGATGTGTATCCGTGTAGGTCTAGGACAGAGTCTATTAAGTCGGCTGCGTTTGTTGAGTATATATAAACAGCCAAGCCGTTATAGTTTTGTAACACAGTGAATAGAAAAGGAGAAAAACAATAAAGAGGGAAATTTAGAGGATACGGGGCGTACCCTTGGCAAAAGATATTTATGTATGCGTGTCCGTCGTGATTTGATGTGATCGATTCTATAAATAAGTTCCAACACATGATTTGATGCAACGAGTACTTTTAGGTTTGTAGTGTGCGTTGAATGTTAAACTCCTGCCTGATACATTAACTGCACTCACAAGCTACAATATTGTTTAAAGGAATGCAAATACATGCTCAGTGGTAAGAGAAGGGGGGCAATGTTGTTATTTTAGATTTACGCACACTAGTGAAAAATGGGACTTTAGTTCTCATTGACAACGGTCTTTAGTCCTGGGTCATCGACCGGGACAACGAAATTGAGACTAAAGGTCTCCAACTTTAAGTTCCGGTTGGCCATAACCAAGAACTAAAGTCCCACCATGTGGCCGCGAGCGTGCGCCGGGGGTTAGAGGACCCTTAGTCCCGGTTGATGACACCAACCCGGACTAAGGATTTTGTTTTTTTATGTTGGGGTTTAGGGTTTATTATTATTATTTAGAAAGGGAGGTTAAACCCCCGTCCTTTGCATTAATTGATGCATGCGGCCATCTTTATTAATTATTCCACATATGTGTGATAAAAACATATATCAATCTACCCGAAGCCACCACTCATACCTACAAACTCGATAATGTGAAGTGCTCTCACTCCTCATATCTAAAACCGGTGTCGTCGTCAATCCATCCACATAACAAATCAGGACCAATAGCCGGTGCAGCAAACGCCACCATCATCTTCGGACCACTGACCCATCTTCTAGAAAGAGATCGGCATCATCCTTGCGAGTCCATACATCCGTCGACGCCCCCACGGCACCACCGTCCTGCGCTCATCCGTCCAGACGCGAAGATTCTCGAAGAATTGTCGTGCGTAGCATGCTACGACAACAAAAGTCCTTCCTCGGCAATGGTGCCAGAGATCCTTCTGTCGTCTCTTGAGCTTGGTTTTTCCCTTGAAGAGGAAAGGGTGATGCAGCACAGGAGCAGTAAGTATTTCCCTCAGTTTGAGAACCAAGGTATCAATCCAGTAGGAGAATCTCGTCAAGTCCAGAGTACCTGCGCAAACACAAAAGAACTTGCACCCAACGCTTTAAAGGGGTTGTCAATCCCTTCAAGATTGTTTGCAAAGTGAGATCTGAAGGCGGAAAGTGCAACGAAGAAAAAGTGTAAGGCTGAAAATATGGTGTGGAGTAGACCCGGAGGCCATAGTGTTCACTAGAGGCTTCTCTCAAAATAGCAAATATCACGGTGGGTGAACAAAATACTGTCGAGCAATTGATAGAACCGCGCAAAGTCATGACGATATCTAAGGCAATGATCATACATATAGGCATCAGTCCGAGACATGTAGACCGATACTTTCTACATCTACTACTATTAGTCCACACATCGACCGCTATCCAGCATGCATCTAGTGTATTGAGTTCATGACGAATAGAGTAACGCCTTAAGCAAGATGACATGATGTAGAGGGATAATCTCAAACCAATGATGAAAACCCCATCTTTTTACCCTTGATGGCAACAACACGATGCGTGCCTCCCAACCCCTTCTGTCACTGGGTGAGGTCACTGCACGGTATGAAACCAAAACCAAGTACTTCTCCCATTGCAAGAATCATAGATCTAGTTGGCCAAACAAAACCCACAACTCGAAGAGAATTACAAGGATATGAAATCATGCATAAGAGAGATCAAAGAAACTCAAATAAGATTCATAGATAATATGATCATAAATCCACAATTCATCGGATCTCGACAAACACACCGCAAAAGAAGATTACATCGGATAGATCTCCATGAAGATCATGGAGAACTTTGTATTGAAGATCCAAGAGAGAGAAGAAGCCATCTAGTTACTAGCTATGGACCCGGAGGTCTATGGTGAACTACTCACGCATCATCCGAGAGGTCATGGTGTTGATGAAGAAGCCATCCGTGTCCGAATCCCCCTCCGGCAAGGCACCAGAACATGACCCAGATGGGATCTTGTGGAGATAAAAGCTTACGGCGGCGGAAAAGTACTTTCGATGATCTCCTGATTTTTTATGGGGTTTTAGGGAATATATAGGCGCAAAACCTAGGGCAAAGGAGCCTCAGGGAGCCCACAAGCAAGGGGGTGCGGGCCCCCCTGGCCGCGCCATGAGGGCTTGTGGGGTCCCTGGTGGCCCCCTGCCCTGATTCTCCGGCTTCCCGATCTTTTTCTGTTGCAGAAAAAATCTTTTTGGCAGTTTCATTCCGTTTGGACTCCGTTCAAAATCCTCCTGTGAAAGGGGACAAAAACATGGAAAAAACAGGAACTGGCTCTTGGCACTGAGTTAATAAGTTAGTCCCAAAAAATATATAAAAGGCATGCGAAACATCCAAAGTTTGACAAGATAATAGCATGAAATCATAAAAAATTATAGATACGTTGGAGACGTATCATAGCACTTGTCAACGAGGCATGACTTAGCGTAGCACCTGTTAGCGAGGCATGATTTGGCAGCTCCACCAAAGCTTCGTGTAAGATGAAGCCGCTCCACCTCCTGCCTCTGTCATCCAGCGCTGCTTCACAAACGTTGTTCCCAAGACAAAAACGACACCGGAGTACTGCCATCATCCGATCTGGAAGACCAGATCCTAGGGTCTCCATCGAAGCAGTGCCCACCACCAGCAACCGACAAGGTTTCACATAGTGCCTACCATCATCCAGCCCTCAAGGCGACGCCTTCAGGAAGGTCATGACGTCAAGGACGTCACTGCCGTCCACCGTAGTTAGGGTTTTCACCCGAGGGTAGGTAGGAGGGAAGTAGAGGAGCAGACATAGACCGATTTCTTCAAGAAGAAAAGCGGCGCCATCGAGCATCGTCGTCGGTGCGGCCGGGTAGGGCCGACCAAGAGTTTTCCCCAATCTCAATCTCCTTCACCAGTTTCACCCGCAGCCACAGGGCCGACCAAGTTCAAAATGGAGCAGTTCAAGATGGGGTTATTGCCAGTATTACAAGGTATAAAGTTGAGTAAGACTCTGCGGAAGATAGAGAAAAGATGAATACCATCCCTTATGCTTCAGCCATAGGGTCTATCATGTATGCAATATTGTGCACTAGACCGGACATCAGCCTGGCTTGTGGCTATTTATTTTTTATATTCTAGCCCTTTTTAGTTTGGAGGAATTTTGGGAATTCTATGGGATATGATTTCAATAGAAAAAAAATTCTTTAGATTCCTTTGATTTGTAGAATATAATGTTATTCTCCTGGAGGCATTCTTCCTATCCTCCACATTATATTTAATTGGAAAATAAACATTAACCTAAATTTAATGAGAAAAAAATCGATGATGTGAAACAAATGACATCTACTTTTCTATTCCTATTCGTAGGATTTAATATACATGTCATCTCACCTATAACTTTCCTATTTCTAATATTTTCCTACTCACTGAACCAAATGAAGCCTCATTAAAGACACAACCACAATACCAAACTTACTCGTGACACCTCGCCGATTTAGTTTTCAGCGTTCAGTTAGTTTTTCAAACTCAGTTTGGGACAATTCTTCAAATAGTGTATCCTACTCTCTCCTTCCATCACAAGCTTAAATTATGGTCTTTGATTCAGCCCCAAACTGAATTAAAGCCGCGTATGCACGTGCACATGATCTTCCTTGATGCGCGTATCATGGTGCTGAATCTCTGAACCGCCTTCATGTACGACTTGCGATTTGTATCAACCCATCATGAATTGACTGAAATTACTATATGCCGTCAGTCAGCACTTCTTAGGTCAACTCAACGCTAGCCAAGTAACTTCCACATGAACGATCAAATTCCTCAACTCTTAGTTCAAGGAACATCTATCTTAGCTACTTGCCATCGTCTGAACCAAATTTTGATTCTTTTCTTGGACAAAAAACAGCTAGTAGGTGATTTCATTGATTTAGAGAGTGTTATACAAAAGCACGGATTTTGAAAATAGACATGAGTACCAACCTTTCCGCGGCCTCTCGTCGCGCCAATGCATCAGCTTTCCTTCTCGAGAGCAACTAGTTGGCGAGCGCCCCTTCGGAAGCCTCCTAATGATCATTCTCACGCGTCATCATTTGACGCGTACTCAGCCGTCGTCACGTGTCATGTTTTGAGCGTTTTCTTCGGATTTTCTTTTATTTTTTATTTTTCCGCACGCGTTTTCGGCTTTTTAGGTGGGTTTTCATCCGGGTTTTTTTGACGTTCGGTTTTCCATCATTCTTTCTTAGCTTTTGGACAACTTTCTTTTCGCACGAAAAAATGCGGTTTCTTCTATTTCTTTCTCGAAAAGCATGGTTTTCTTGCACGAGAGGCACACTATTTGCTTTCATGAGAGGGCACGGCCGTGTCTCTCAAAAACGAAAAAAACACGTTTTTTCTTGGAGAAGCACGATTTTGCTTTTGCGAGAGGCACATATTTACTTTCGCAAGAAGCACGTCCGTGCCTCTCGAAAACGGAAAAAACAAAATGTTTTGTGTTTTTTCTTTCGCAAGATGTATGACTTTGCTTTTGTGAGAGGCATGGTTGTGCCTCTCAAAAATGGAAAAATATGTTTTTTTCGCGGGAGAAACGGTTTTGCTTTCACGAGAGGTAAGGATTTGATTTCGCGAGAGGTATGGCCGTATCTCTCAAAAACGAAAATATGTGTTTTTTTGCGAGAAATACGTTTTAATTCTGTGAGAGGCACTGGTTTGCTTCCGCGAGAGGCACTCGGGAACGAAAAAATGTGTTTTCTTTTTTCCTTCCGCGAGAGGCATGGTTTTTCGTCGAATTTTTTCGTGAAAAAAGTTCATCAAAACCTACCAACATGGTATCTAGTTTTGAAGATCTCGATGCGAGGAATCCATTGATGAAAACAGTTCAAGATTTGAACGCATGGTTTAAGAGATGAACCGTTATGAAAATACGGATCTATGAAGAAAAAGAAAACTATCAGGGTGCGACAAATGATATACATACAGTGTTATGACCTCAAAAGGTTGGAGTGATATGTGGAAGAAGTATTTCTCAATTAGAACATGTACAATGAAAGCAGTACCAGCCCATCAACCACATCAGCCCATGAAACCGAGACTACTATTTAAGCTTGCGTCGATCCATCGCAGAAATAGCTTTGTGAGGTCGTCAGACGCGGCAACCACTGCCCACTGTTGTACCATGGGTGAGATAAAGAAGCTCGCCTCTCTCTTCTCTCCTCCTTGTATGTTCCGTTTTCCCATGTTTCTTTTCCTTCTTTCATCTCTCTCCTCACTTTATCAACTAAAGAAGCCGCCTCCTCTGCAAGCGCCCGTTCGATCTACGAGGCATACGCTGAGCCACCAGGATGGCATCCGAGCCTAGTTGGTTTTGCGGGGCAGCGGTATGTGCCGGGGCATACCGTTGGTCATGCCTTAGAGATTTCGTTCCCTCTCTCTTGTTTTGCAATAGTGAAAAAACTTAGAAGGTGGTGTACAAGTCTAAACATTCGTCTTTAAAACGTCTTACATAGAGTACCAGAGTACCGTTTCTGTTTGAATCATCTGCGCCATTCACACATGTTTTATTACTCACTAGCAAAATGGCCCGTGCGTTACATCGGGTGTAAAAAAAATATGCATAAAAAGTTGGAAAAAACTATCACTAAAACAACATTGCAATCAGTCGTTTCGAATCACCCATGAACAAACTTATATAGTTAAAAATTGAATGTCACTTCTACTTAAATTTTGTGCATACATCAACGCGAATCCTGCTAGATTCACGGACATCTACTTGCTACATCATAACCAATAACGGTTTCTTAAAAAAAGGAAATAAGAATATCAACATATGTTGGAGCATGATAATTATTCCCTTTGAGGGTTACTGCAGCGTGATAGTGGGATAACCTGGTGATAGATGGCATTGTTGCCAGAAGCAAAGCACATGCATAAATTATTGGAATTAAAGTCCTAGGTTTGTTCTTCCTCAGCCACATCAAGGATCCTAAGGCAGCAAGGGAGAGGGTCATCACCTGCAGAAGTACAAAAGTAAGTCTTCTGAAATCAGGATAACCAAAACAAGGAACCTGACTTCATATTTTTCACACTATGTAGTAGCATTACAAGATTGGCATTTGCTTCAAGTCCTTGGAATATGTACTCCCAAGTAAATTGAAGCCCTCGTGCCCCAATCCAGAGAGGTGCCAGCCGGTGCAGAACTGAATCAGCAAAAGCCCAACCTGAAACCCCAAAAATGTCCAATAGAGTAATAGTAGTCAAGATGAGGTTAAACTGCAGCTGGAAATAGGCCAAGGTATTGTGTCACTTCCTAATTTATCCGGAGTAAGAAACTGAAGGAGATCCGATTCAATTTAAATAATATAACGAAGTAAGAGCATTCAATTTCCTGAGATATCAGTAGTAAAAGAACACGTATCTATTCCTTCAATTATGTGAATGACAAAACCATGAGCACGAAATCAAACTTCAGTAACCCTGACGCAATCGGCAATGGTGGATCCTCCACGACGCCCCTCCGGGAAGAATCTATATCATCGTTACTGACAGTAAAGCTCTTCATTCCAATAGTTGGTAGATCCTCCATGATGCGCCTAAGTTTGCATGGAAAAATTCTAGGTAACGGTAAAAGAAGCGAATGCCGTTGTACTTTTTCATGCGAGGTTCAAGGTCGAAAACAACAGTTTAGTCCCCATTGTTGTAGAACTCGACACCCTCCCGCACGACGTGGCCGTGCGCGGCAACGGCCTTGCCCCTAGCGTCCTGGGCGTTGTGCGGCTTGTCGTCGTCGTCGCCGATGAACCACTGCACGGAGCCGGTCTGCAGGGAGCGGCGCATCCACAGGCGGCCGCGGAGGAGGCGCGCGGCCGAGGCGGCGGAGAGGAGGAGGTGGAGGTCATCGCGGAAGAGGAGCAGCAGGAGGAGCAGGCCGAGCGAGAGCGCGAGGATGAGGGCCGGGTGGGCCGGGCCGGCGTGCGGGTGCAGGGCCTTGCGCTGCGCTCCCGCGGCCTGCGATTGCTTGTCGTCGGGCTCCGGGTCCTCCACTAGCACCGCCTGGAAGGAGGAGCAGTTGCGCCCAGTTGGGGAGCGCAACAGCGAGGAGGGCGTCCGCGTGAGCTTGCCGGCGCCGGCGCCGGCGCCGCCCCCGTTGTGGCCGTCCATTGCTCCCCGCCGCCGCTCCCCGTCGCCGTCGTGTTCGAATTATGCCCTAGAGGCAATAATAAATGTAGTTATTATTATAATTCCTGTATCAAGATAATCGTTTATTATCCATGCTATAATTGTATGGAATGAAGACTTATATACATGTGTGGGACAAAACACTGTCCCTAGCAAGCCTCTAGTTGGCTAGCCAGTTGATCAAAGATAGTCAGGGTCCTCTGACTATGTACAAGGTGTTGTTGCTTGATAACTGGATCACGTCATTAGGAGAATCACGTGATGGACTAGACCCAAACTAATAGACGTAGCATGTTGATCGTGTCATTTTGTTGCTACTGTTTTCTGCGTGTCAAGTATTTGTTCCTATGACCATGAGATCATATAACTCACTGACACCGGAGGAATGCTTTGTGTGTATCAAACGTCGCAACGTAACTGGGTGACCACCAACCTCCGGAGCGCCGTCACACTGTCGGAGAACTCATCTACCTCTCCGTCTCTCTTGCTGGATCAAGAAGGCCGAGATCATCGTCGAGTTGTACGTGTGCTGAACGCGGAGGTGCCGTCCGTTCGGTACTAGACCGTGGGACGGATCGCGGGACGGTTCGTGGGACGGTTCGCGGTGCGGATCGAGGGATGTGAGGACGTTCCACTACATCAACCGCGTTCACTAACGCTTCTGTTGTGCGATCTACAAGGGTACGTAGATCGGAAATCCCCTCTCGTAGATGGACATCACCATGATAGGTCTTTGTGCGCATAGGAAATTTTTTGTTTCCCATGCGACGTTCCCCAACAGTGGCATCATGAGCTAGGTTCATGCGTAGATGTAATCTCGAGTAGAACACAAAAGTTTTTGTGGGCGGTGATGTGCATCTTGCTGCCCTCCTTAGTCTTTTCTTGATTCCGCGGTATTGTTGGATTGAAGCGGCTTGGACCGACATTACTCGTATGCTTACGAGAGACTGGTTTCATAGCTACGAGTAACTCCGTTGCTCAAAGATGACTGGCAAGTGTTGGTTTCTCCAACTTTAGTTGAATCGGATTTGACCGAGGAGATCCTTGGATAAGGTTAAATAGCAATTCATATATCTCTGTTGTGGTGTTTGCGTAAGTAAATTGCGATCCTACTAGATACCCATGGTCACCACATAAAACATGCAACAAAAAATTAGAGGACGTCTAACTTGTTTTTGCAGGGTATGCTTGTGATGTGATATGGCCAACGATGTGATGTAATATATTGGATGTATGAGATGATCATGTTGTAATAGATAATATCGACTTGCACGTCGATGGTACGGCAACCGGCAGGAGCCATAGGGTTGTCTTTAAACTAACGTTTGTGCTTGCAGATGCGTTTACTATTTTGCTAGGATGTAGCTTTAGTAGTAATAGCATGAGTAACACGACAACCCCGATGGCGACACGTTGATGGAGATCATGGTGTGGCGCCGGTGACAAGAAGATCGTGCCGGTGCTTTGGTGATGGAGATCAAGGAGCACGTGATGATGGCCATATCATGTCACTTATGAATTGCATGTGATGTTAATCCTTTTATGCACCTTATTTTGCTTAGAACAACGGTAGCATTATGAGGTGATCTCTCACTGAAATTTCAAGACGAAATTGTATTCTCCCCGACTGTGCACTGTTGCTACAGTTCGTCGTTTCAAGACACCATGTGATGATCGGGTGTGATAGACTCAACATTCACATACAACGGGTGCAAAACAGTTGCACACGCGGAACACTCGGGTTAAGCTTGACGAGCCTAGCATGTGCAGACATGGCCTCGGAACACATGAGACCGAAAGGTCGATAATGAATCATATAGTTGATATGATTAGCATAGGGATGCTTACCACTGAAACTATACTCAACTCACGTGATGATCGCACTTGAGCTAGTGTAAGTGCGTCATGAACCACTCAAATGACTAGAGAGATGTATTTTTTGAGTGGGAGTTTAGCAAGTAATTTGATTAAGTGAAACTCTAATTATCTTGAACATAGTCTAAGTCCACTTTGAATATATTTGCGTTGTAGATCATGTCTCACGCGACAGTCACCCTGAATTTTAATACGTTCCTAGAGAAAGCTAAGTTGAAAGATGATGAAAGCAACTTTGTAGACTGGGCTCGTAATCTTAAGTTGATCCTACAAGCTGGGAAGAAGGATTATGTCCTTAATGCTGCGCTAGGAGATGAACCACCCGCTACGGCTGACCAAGATGTTAAGAACGCTTGGTTAACACGTAAGGAGGACTACTCAGTAGTTCAATGTGTAGTCTTGTATGGCTTAGAGCCGGGACTTCAACGTCGCTTTGAGCGTCATGGAGCATATGAGATGTTCCAGGAGTTGAATTTTATCTTTCAGAAGAACGCCCAGATCGAGAGGTATGAGACCTCCGATAAATTCTATGCTTGCAAGATGAAGGATAATTCGTCTGTCAGTGAACATGTGCTCAAAATGTCTGGGTACTCAAACCGTCTAGCTGAGCTGGGGATTGAACTCCCGCAAGAGGCTATCACTGACAGAATTCTTCAGTCACTGCCGCCAAGCTATAAGGGCTTTGTGTTGAACTACAACATGCAAGGGATGAACAAGCCACCCGGCGAGTTGTTTGCGATGCTGAAAGTCGCAGAGTCTGAACTCCGTAAAGAGCATCAAGTGTTGATGGTGAATAAGACCACTAGTTTCAAGAGAAACGGCAAAGGGAAGAAGGGTAATTCAAAAAAGAGCGGCAAACTTGTTGCCAATCCGACGAAGAAACCCAAAGCTGGACCTAAGCCTGAAACAGAGTGCTACTATTGCAAGGGCATGGGTCACTGGAAGCGCAACTGCCCCAAGTATCTGGCTGATAAGAAGGCGACCAAAGAAAAATCAGGAACTGCAGAATAGGCGAAGGTTGGCGAAAGATGAAGTGACGATGCGCGTAGGAAATGGTTCCAAGGTTGATGCAATCGCCGTCGGCAGAGTTTCACTTCAGTTACCATCAGGATTAGTTATGAACTTGAATAATTGTTATTTAGTGCCTGCGTTGACCATGAACATTATATATGGATCTTGTTTATTGCGAGACGGTTACTCTTTTAAGTCAGAGAATAATGGTTGTTCTATTTCTATGAGTAACATCTTTTATGGTCATGCACCCAATGTGAGAGGATTGTTCATATTGAATCTTGATAGTGTTAATACACATATACATAACATTGAGACCAAAAGAGTTAGAGTTAACAATGATAGCGCCATGTTTTTGTGGCTCTGCTGCTTAGGTCATATTGCTATAAAGCGCATGAAGAAACTCCATACCGATGGACTTTTGGAGTCACTTGACTTTGATTCACTTGACACGTGCGAACCATGCCTCATGGGCAAGATGACTAAAACTCCGTTCTCCGGAACAATGGAGTGTGCCAGTGACTTGTTGGAAATCATACATACCGATGTGTGCGGTCCGATGAGCGTGGAGGCACGCGGCGGATACCATTATTTTCTCACCTTCACTGATGATTTGAGTAGATATGGTTATGTCTACTTAATGAAGCACAAGTTTGAAACATTTGAAAAGTTCAAGCAATTTCAGAGTGAAGTTGAAAATCATCGTAACAAGAAGATCAAGTTCCTACGGTCTGATCGTGGGGGTGAATATCTGAGTTTTGAGTTTGGTGCTCACTTAAGACAATGTGGAATTGTTTCACAGTTGACACCACCTGGAACACCACAACGTAATGGTATCTCCGAACGTCGTAATCGTACTTTATTAGAGATGGTGCGATCTATGATGTCTCTTACCGATTTGCCGTTATCGTTTTGGGGTTATGCAATAGACACAACTGCATTCACTTTAAATAGGGCACCATCAAAATCCGTTGAGATGACACCATACAAACTGTGGTATGGCAAAAGTCCAAAGTTGTCGTTTCTTAAAGTTTGGGGATGTGATGCTTATGTTAAAAAGCTTCAGCCTGAAAAGCGGGAACCCAAAGCGGAAAAGTGCATCTTCATAGGTTACCCAAAAGAGACAGTTGGGTACACCTTCTATCTCAAATCCGAGGGCAAAGTGTTTGTTGCTAAAAATGGAGCTTTTCTCGAGAAGGAGTTTCTCTCGAGAGAATTGAGTGGGAGGAAGATAGAACTTGATGAGGTTGTCGAACCTCTCATCCCTCTGGATGGTGGCGCGGGGCAAGGGGAAACCCGTGTCGTTGCGACACCGGTTGAGGAGGAAGTTAATGATGATGATCATGAAACTCCGGTTCAAGTTCCTATCGAACCATGCAGGTCGACGAGACCACGTGCTGCTCCAGAGTGGTACGGTAATCCCGTTTTGTCAATCATGTTGTTAGACAACAATGAACCTGCAAATTATGAAGAAGCAATGGTGGGCCCAGATTCCAACAAATGGATGGTGGCCATGAAGTCCGAGATAGGATGCATGTATGAAAATAAAGTGTCGACTTTGGAAGTACTACCTGAGGGCCGCAAGGCTATTCAGAACTAATGGATCTTTAAGAAGAAGACGGACGCTGACGGCAATGTGACCGTTTATAAAGCTCGACTTGTGGCAAAGGGTTTTTCACAAGTTCAAGGAGTTGACTACGATGAGACATTCTCACCCGTAGCGATGCTTAAGTCCATCAGAATCATGTTAGCAATAGCTGCATTTTTCGATTATGAAATATGGCAGATGGATGTCAAAATGGCGTTCCTTAACGGTTTCCTTAAGGAAGAGTTGTATATGATGCAACCCGAAGGTTTTGTCGATCCTAAAAATGCTAACAAGGTATGCAAGCTCCAGCGATCCATTTATGGACTGGTGCAAGCATCTCGGAGTTGGAATAAACGCTTTGATGAGGTGATCAAAGCATTTGGGTTTATACAAGTGGTTGGAGAATCTTGTATTTACAAGAAAGTGAGTGGGAGCTCTGTGGCGTTTCTAATATTATATGTGGATGACATATTACTGATTGGAAACAACGTAGAGTTTTTGGAGAGCATAAAGGATTCCTTGAATCAAAGTTTCTCTATGAAGGACCTAGGAGAAGCTGCTTACATTCTAGGCATTAAGATCTACAGGGATAGATCGAAACGCCTGATAGGACTTTCACAAAGCACATACCTTGATAAAGTTTTGAAGAGGTTCAAAATGGAACAGTCCAAGAAAGGGTTCTTGCCAGTTTTACAAGGTACGAGATTCAGTAAGACTCAGTGCCCAGCAACTGATAAAGATAGAGAGCATATGAGCACCGTCCCCTATGCTTCAGCCATAGGATCTATCATGTATGCAATGTTGTGCACTAGACCAGACGTTAGCCTGGCCATAAGTATGGCAGGCAGGTTCCAGAGTAATCCAGGAGTGGATCACTGGACGGCGGTCAAGAATATCCTGAAGTACCTGAAAAGGACGATGGAGATGTTTCTCGTGTATGGAGGTGACGAAGAGCTCGCCGTAAATGTTGGCGAACGTCGCATGGGAAACAAAAATTTTCCTACGCGCACGAAGACCTATCATGGTGATGTCCATCTACGAGAGGGGATGAGTGATCTACGTACCCTCGTAGATCGTACAGCAGAAGCGTTAGTGAACGCGGTTGATGTAGTGGAACGTCCTCACGTCCCTCGATCCGCCCCGCGAGCAATCCCTCGATCAGTCCCACGATCTAGTATCGAACGGACGGCACCTCCGCGTTCAGCACACGTACAGCTCGACGATGATCTCGGCCTTCTTGATCCAGCAAGAGAGACTGAGAGGTAGAAGAGTTCTCCGGCAGCGTGACGGCGCTCCGGAGGTTGGTGATGATCTTGTCTCAGCAGGGCTCCGCCCGAGCTCCGCAGAAACGCGATCTAGAGGAAAAACCGTGGAGGTATGTGGTCGGGCTGCCGTGAGAAAGTCGTGTAAAATCAGCCCTAAAACCTCCGTATATATAGGTGGGAGGGAGGGGGCCTTGCCTTGGGGCTCAAGGAGCCCCAAGGGGGTCGGCCGAGCCAAGGGGGGAAGGACTCCCCCCCCAAACCGAGTTGGACTTGGTTTGGTGGGAGTCCTTCCTTCCCTTCCCACCTCCTTCCTTTTTTTTTCTTTCCTCTTTGATTTTTCTTCTCTTGGCGCATAGGCCCTCTTGGGCTGTCCCACCAGCCCACTAAGGGCTGGTGCGCCACCCCTAAGGTCCATGGGCCTCCCCGGGGTGGGTTGCCCCCCCCCCCCCGGTGAACTCCCGGAACCCATTCGTCATTCCCGGTACATTCCCGGTAACTCCGAAAACCTTTCGGTAATCAAATGAGGTCATATCAATCTTCGTTTCCGGACTATTCCGGAAACCCTCGTGACGTCCGTGATCTCATCCGGGACTCCGAACAACATTCGGTAACCAACCATATAACTCAAATACTCATAAAACAACGCCGACCCTTAAGTGTGCACACCCTGCGGGTTCGAGAACTATGTAGACATGACCCGAGAGACTCCTCGGTCAATATCCAATAGCGGGACCTGGATGCCCATATTGGATCCTACATATTCCACGAAGATCTTATCGTTTGAACCTCAGTGCCAAGGATTCCTATAATCCCGTATGTCATTCCCTTTGTCCTTCGGTATGTTACTTGCCCGAGATTCGATCGTCGGTATCCGCATACCTATTTCAATCTCGTTTACCGGCAAGTCTCTTTACTCGTTCCGTAATACAAGATCCCGCAACTTACACTAAGTCACTTTGCTTGCAAGGCTTGTGTGTGATGTTGTATTACCGAGTGGGCCCCGAGATACCTCTCTGTCACACGGAGTGACAAATCCCAGTCTTGATCCATACTAACTCAACTAACACCTTCGGAGATACCTGTAGAGCATCTTTATAGTCACCCAGTTACGTTGCGATGTTTGACACACACAAAGTATTGCTCCGGTGTCAGTGAGTTATATGATCTCATGGTCATAGGAATAAATACTTGACACGCAGAAAACAGTAGCAATGAAATGACACGATCAACATGCTACGTCTATTAGTTTGGGTCTAGTACATCACGTGATTCTCCTAATGACGTGATCCAGTTATCAAGCAACAACACCTTGTTCATAATCAGAAGACACTGACTATCTTTGATCAACTGGCTAGCCAACTAGAGGCTTGCTAGGGACGGTGTTTTGTCTATGTATCCACACATGTAAATGAGTCTTCATTCAATACAATTATAGCATGGATAATAAACGATTATCTTGATACAGGAATTATAATAATAACTACATTTATCATTGCCTCTAGGGCATAATTCCAACAGTAAAGGGTTACGTCGATGCAAGCGTTGACACAGATCCGGACGACTCTAAGTCGCACACCGGATACGTATTTATTCTTAATGGGGGTGCGGTAAGTTGGTGCAGTTCCAAGCAAAGCGTCGTAGCTGATTCTACATGTGAAGCGGAGTACATGGCTGCCTCGGAGGCGGCTAAGGAGGGTGTCTGGATGAAGCAGTTCATGACGGATCTTGGAGTGGTGCCAAGCGCACTGAATCCAATAACCTTGTTCTGTGACAACACGGGTGCCATTGCCTTAGCAAAGGAACCACGGTTTCACAAGAATACCAGACACATCAAACGACGCTTCAACCTCATCCGCGACTACGTCGAAGGGGAGGACGTAAATATATGGAAAGTGCACACAGATCTGAATGTAGCAGACCCGCTGACTAAACCTCTTCCACGGGCAAAGCATGATCAACACCAGAACTGTATGGGTGTTAGATTTATTACAATGTAATTCCCATGGTGATGCGAGGGTTAGATTATTGACTCTAGTGCAAGTGGGAGACTGTTGGAATTATGCCCTAGAGGCAATAATAAATATAGTTATTATTATAATTCCTGTATCAAGATAATCGTTTATTATCCATGCTATAGTTGTATTAAATGAAGACTTATATACATGTGTGGATACATAGGCAAAACACTGTCCCTAGCAAGCCTCTAGTTGGCTAGCCAGTTGATCAAAGATAGTCAGGGTCTTCTGACTATGTACAAGGTGTTGTTGCTTGATAACTGGATCACGTCATTAGGAGAATCACGTGATGGACTAGACCCAAACTAATAGACGTAGCATGTTGATCGTGTCATTTTGTTGCTACTGTTTTCTGCGTGTCAAGTATTTGTTCCTATGACCATGAGATCATATAACTCACTGACACCGGAGGAATGCTTTGTGTGTATCAAACGTCGCAACATAACTGGGTGACTATAAAGATGCTCTACAGGTATCTCTGAAGGTGTTCGTTGAGTTAGTATGGATCGAGACTGGGATTTGTCACTCCGTGTGACAGAGAGGTATCTTGGGGCCCACTCGGTAATACAACATCACACACAAGCCTTGCAAGCAATGTAACTTAGTGTAAGTTGCGGGATCTTGTATTACGGAACGAGTAAAGAGACTTGCCGGTAAACGAGATTGAAATAGGTATGCGGATACTGACGATCGAATCTCGGGCAAGTAACATACCGAAGGACAAAGGGAATGGCATACGGGATTATATAAATCCCTCGCACTGAGGTTCAAACGATAAGATCTTCGTAGAATATGTGGGATCCAATATGGGCATCCAGGTCCTGCTATTGGATATTGACCGAGGAGTCACTCGGGTCATGTCCGCATAGTTCTCGAACCCATAGGGTCTGCACACTTAAGGTTCGACGTTGTTTTATGCGTATTTGAGTTATATGGTTGGTTACCGAATGTTGTTCGGAGTCCCGGATGAGATCACGGACGTCACGAGGGTTTCCGGAATGGTCCGGAAACGAAGATTGATATATAGGATGACCTCATTTGATTACCGGAAGGTTTTCGGAGTTACCGGGAATGACGAATGGGTTCCGGGTGTTCACCGGAGGGGGGGGGGGCAGCCCACCCCGGGGAAGCCCATAGGCCTTGGGGGTGGCGCACCAGCCCTTGGTGGGCTTGTGGGACAACCCAAGAAGGCCCTATGCGCCGTAGATAGAAAATCAAAGAGAAAAGAAAAAAAAAGAGGTGGGAAAGGAGAGAAGGACTCCACCTTCCAATCCTAGTTGGACTAGGATTGGAGGAGGACTCCTCCCTTGGTGGCGCAGCCCTTGGGGCTCCTTGAGCCTCAAGGCAAGCCTCCCCTCCCCTCCTCCTATATATATGGAGCTATTAGGGCTGATTTGAGACAACTTTTGCCACGGCAGCCCGACCACATATCTCCACGGTTTTACCTCTAGATCGCGTTTCTGCGGAGCTCGGGCAGAGCCCTGCTGAGATTAGATCACCACCAACCTCCGGAGCGCCGTCACGCTGCCGGAGAACTCATCTACCTCTCCGTCTCTCTTGCTGGATCAAGAAGGCCGAGATCATCGTCGAGCTGTACGTGTGCTGAACGCGGAGGGCCCGTCCGTTCGGCACTAGATCGTGGGACGGATCGCGGGACGGTTCGTGGGACGGTTCGCGGGGCGGATCGAGGGACATGAGGACGTTCCACTACATCAACCGCGTTCACTAACACTTCTGCTGTGCGATCTACAAGGGTACGTAGATTGGAAATCCGCTCTCGTAGATGGACATCACCATGATAGGTCTTCGTGCGTGTAGGAAAATTTTTGTTTCCCATGCGACGTTCCCCAACACGTCGCGCTCCTCAATTTCTGATGGATCTTGCTGGCCGCCGACGTGGTAGTCCCTGGAGCCGCGAACGCAGATGGGGAGCAGAGAGGGGTGGGTCATTTTTTTATAACTTAAAAATGTACTACGGGTTGAATACCGGAAAAGCGAGGGGTGTCTTGCATGTACCCTTTCTCGCCCGAAGCGATTAGCATCGTATTGATGTCAGCCCAAAATTGACGCGTCCTTCATTGAAGCTGCACTAAAGCGGCACATCAGCCGAAGGCGCGGCCCGCACCGCTTCCTGGTCTAGGTGAGAATCATCCGTTTTTGTACAAATATGTGGCCACCCGTCTGTCCGTGCGCTAGCCACCGTTAGAGCATGGTTAATAGTATATCCAACTCCTGGTTATAAGCAGTCTTATAATCCATTTTTAGCTAGCATATATACAATAGTTAGCTACAAAAGAATACTACTTTTATCATATATGACACATCTTTCATTCTCACAAAGCACCTAGGAGCACGTGCTAGAGTTAGCTCTTCATAAGAGCCCGCTTCCCTTCTCTCTCCTGTTCTCTCTCATCCAACTCAGCAAAAATATAGTATTTTAATCTTTACATCCTACTGATTGTACCTTATTGTACTTGCTTTTAGCTACCTTGCCGCTTGTCCGGGTATACGCCCATTATTTAACTAATAGGCATGATAACAGCCGCATCAAACCTTCTGCACTCCCTATCTGATCTCGACGTCACACCCGTCATGTCCTCGAATTCCAAAGCCCCGCGGGACAGCGTCTTGGACAAACTAAAGAAGGAGATCGCCGACATCGTTGCCAGCCAGCAGGCCCGCAGACGAGTGAGGTCACCGGAGGCCAGTGCTGCGGTCGAGCCAATGTAAGAGGTGTCCTCACCGGCCCAAGTCGGCATCACCATAGGCGAGATGCCGGCACACTTACCGACTTGGTGTCGGAAAAGTGGGAGACTACGTTCGCGCATGCGCAGGCCGACCAAAGGTACAACCTCGACCTCCTCGACGAGCACTAGCGTGCGGAGGAGCAACTCGCCGGCACATGCATCATGGTTGTTGTGGACCTAGACGAGCGGGAGATGTTGCTCCTGTCCTACCACACCGTCCATGCACTGGTGGAAAAACAGGCTTCCGTCCAGCCCCATAAGTCGCGAAGCTGTAGGAACCGCGACTAATGGGACCTTTAGTCGCGGTTCTGAAGGTGAACCGCGACCAAAGGCCTGGGCCCAGGGCGCTCGGTGGCCAGCTGGTGCACGTGAGGGGCTTTAGTCGCGGTTGGCCAGGACAACCGCGACTAAAGGCCTTCGGGCACCTTTAGTCACGGTTTGCCAGGCCAACCGCAACTAAAGCCCCTCCCCTATATATACCCATCCAGCAGCCAACACTTAGCCATTTAGAGCCATTCTCTTCACACTTAGGGTTTAGGTTTGCTTTTGGTTCCTCTTATGCACATAAGGTGTTTGATGAAATGCCCCAAGAGCATGAAACAAACATGACATGAAGTGTTGGAGCCACACTCCTCGATCGCGGTTAGCAACTTGATGAACCTTTGATGTGTCATTGATAAAATATGCATGTGTGTAGTTCATTGTTTAATTTATATTGTTTGTAGCTAGTTAGTTTAACAAATGCATGATGGTTAATTATATATTTTATATTATAATAATGCAGATGAATCGGCAATGGATGTACGTTAACCGACTCTCCGGCGAGTTCACTACGGGTTTGAAAGATTTCCTCGTAGTGGCTAATGCGAACAAGCGGGGGGGTTTTGTTATGTGTCCATGTGTTAACTGTAAGAATCAGAAGGGTTACTCTTCCTCAAGAGATGTTCACATGCATCTGCTTCGGCACGGTTTCATGCCAAGCTATAATTGTTGGACCAAGCATGGAGAAAGAGGGGTTATAATGGAAGAAGATGAAGAAGGGGATGATTTCATCGATGAAAGCTATCTTGCTCATTTCGGTGATACTTTCATGGAGGATGCTGAAGGTGAAGGGGAAGGTGAAGAAGAGGCACGTGATGATCCCGTTGATGATCTTGGTCGGACCATTGCTGATGCACGGAGACGCTGCGAAACTGAAAAGGAGAGGGAGAATTTGGATCGCATGTTAGAGGATCACAGAAAGGCGCTGTACCCCGGATGCGATGATGGTCTGAAAAAGCTGGGCTGCACACTGGATTTGCTGAAATGGAAGGCAGAGGCAGGTGTAGCTGACTCGGCATTTGAAAACTTGCTGAAAATGTTGAAGAATATGTTTCCAAAGGATAACGAGTTGCCCACCAGTACGTACGAAGCAAAGAAGGTTGTCTGCCCTCTAGGTTTAGAGGTTCTGAAGATACATGCATGCATCAACGACTGCATCCTCTACCGCGGTGAATACGAGAATTTGAATGAATGCCCGGTATGCACTGCATTGCGTTATAAGATCAGAGGCGATGACCCTGGTGACGATGTTGAGGGCCAGAAACCCAGGAAGAGGGTTCCCGCCAAGGTGATGTGGTATGCTCCTATAATACCACGGTTGAAACGTCTGTTCAGGAACAAAGAGCATGCCAAGTTGTTGCGATGGCACAAAGAGGACCGTAAGTCGGACTGGGAGTTGAGACACACCGCAGATGGAACGCAATGGAGAAAGATCGACAGATGGTTCAAAGATTTTGCAGCTGACGCAAGGAACATAAGATTTGCTCTAAGTACGGATGGCATGAATCCTTTTGGCGAGCAGAGCTCCAGCCATAGCACCTGGCCCGTGACTCTATGCATCTACAACCTTCCTCCTTGGTTGTGCATGAAGCGGAAGTTCATTATGATGCCAGTGCTCATCCAAGGTCCGAAGCAACCCGGCAACGACATCGATGTGTACCTAAGGCCATTAGTTGATGAACTTTTACAGCTGTGGGGTGGTGTCCGTGTGTGGGATGAGCACAAACAAGAGGAATTTGACCTACGAGCGTTGCTTTTCGTAACCATCAACGATTGGCCTGCTCTTAGTAACCTTTCGGGACTGTCAAATAAGGGATACAATGCATGCACGCACTGCTTACATGAGACTGAAAGTGTACATTTGCCAAATTGTAAGAAGAACGTGTACCTTGGGCATCGTCGATTTCTTTCGAAAATTCATCCAGTAAGAAAGAAAGGCAAGCATTACAACGGCAAGGCAGATCACCGGCCGAAGCCTGCGGAACGCACTGGTGCTGAGGTATTTGATATGGTCAAGGATTTGAAAGTCATCTTTGGAAAGGGTCCTGGCGGACAATCAGTTCCGAAGGGAGCTGACGGGCACGCAGCCATGTGGAAGAAGAAATCTATATTCTGGGAGCTAGAATATTGGAAAGTCCTAGATGTCCGCTCTGCAATCGACGTGATGCACGTTACGAAGAATATTTGCGTGAACCTCCTAAGCTTCTTGGGCGTGTATGGGAAGACAAATGATACAAAGGAAGCACGGCAGGACCAGCAACGTTTGAAAGACCCTGATGACCGGCATCCGGAATGGTTTCAAGGTCGTGCCAGCTACGCTCTGACCAAAGAAGAGAAGGTCATCTTTTTTGAATGCCTGAGCAGTATGAAGGTCCCGTCTGGATTCTCGTCCAATATAAAGGGAATAATAAACATGGCGGAGAAAAAGTTCCAAAACCTGAAGTCTCACGACTGCCACGTGATTATGACGCAATTGCTTCCGATTGCTTTGAGGGGGCTCCTGCCGGAAAATGTTCGAGTAGCCATTGTGAAGCTATGTGCATTCCTCAATGCAATCTCTCAGAAGGTAATCAATCCAGAAGTTCTACCACGGTTACAGAACGATGTGATCCAATGTCTTGTCAGTTTCGAGTTGGTGTTCCCGCCATCCTTCTTCAATATTATGACGCACCTCCTGGTTCACCTAGTCGAAGAGATTTTCGTTCTCGGTCCTGTATTTCTACACAATATGTTCCCCTTCGAGAGGTTCATGGGAGTATTAAAGAAATATGTTCGTAACCGTGCTAGGCCAGAAGGAAGCATCGCCAAGGGCTATGGAAATGAGGAGGTAATTGAGTTTTGTGTTGACTTTGTTCCTGACCTTAAGCCGATTGGTCTTCCTCGATCGCGGCACGAGGGGAGACTAAGTGGAAAAGGCACGATCGGAAGGAAATCAACGATATGTATGGACGGCCATTCTCTGACTGAAGCACACCACACTGTACTGACCAATTCCAGCTTGGTGGCTCCGTACTTTGAGAAACACAAGAATATTTTACGCTCTGACAACCCGGGGAAGCCTGAATCCTGGATTAGGAAGGCCCACATGGAGACTTTCGGCAGTTGGTTGAGAAAACATTTAATGAATGACAATGATGTTGTAGATCAGCTGTACATGTTGGCCAAGACACCATCTTCGACTATAACGACTTTCCAAGGGTACGAGATAAATGGGAATACATTTTACACGATCGCCCAAGATAAAAAGAGCACCAACCAAAACAGTGGTGTCCGCTTTGATGCAGCAACCGAGAATGGGCAAGAGGTCACATATTATGGTTACATAGAGGAGATATGGGAACTTGACTATGGACCCTCCTTTAAGGTCCCTTTGTTCCGGTGCAAATGGTTCAAGCTAACAGGAGGTGGGGTAAAGGTGGACCAGCAATACGGAATGACAATGGTGGATTTCAACAATCTTGGTTACCTTGACGAACCATTCGTCCTAGCGAAAGATGTCGCTCAGGTTTTCTATGTGAAGGACATGAGTAGCAAACCGAGGAAACGGAAAGATAAGAAAACGATCAGTACATCATGCGATGATCCAAAGCGCCACATTGTTCTTTCAGGGAAAAGAAACATCGTGGGAGTGGAGGACAAGACAGACATGTCAGAAGATTATAATATGTTTGCTGAAATTCCGCCCTTCAAAGTGAACACCGACCCAAGCATTAAGTTAAATGATGAGGATGCTCCATGGATACGGCACAATCGTAAGCAAGCAGGGACACAAGGGAAGAAATGATGTGTAATAATTTATTGTACCAAACTTTGTTGAATGGATCATGTGAATTATATTACCCGTGATGTGTTTGGTGTCAATTTTCGAATGATTCGAGATACCACTGATGATACATGAAATTTGGAGTGATTTAGTCATACTCCTGCCTAGGCGTATAATATGCATACTCGTAGTCTTCATAGCCGTCGTCGTCGTTGTACTGGTAGTCGTCGCCTTCTAAGTTGCCGCCGTCGTCGTCGCTGCTGTCGTCGCTGTCGTCGGGCGGCGCTCGTGGCTCGAACTGAGGGTAGCGCAGGCGGGGGATATCGCCGGCCGTGATGTAGTCCATGACGCTCTGCAGAGTCCGACCGTACCACCATAGCCGACGGCCGGCCTCGTGGAAGTTCCCAGGAGGCAGACCGTCCTCCTCATACCTGGCGAGCGCCCTCTCACGCCGATTGATGAAGAAGGCGTCCCAAGTATGCTGGTTATCGGGATGCCAGCGGGGATTCATCCGCTGCTCCGGCGTGAGGTCGAGGTAGTAGTGGTTCGTGATGGCCGCCCGGCGCGCAGTACCCTGAGGGACGGGAGGGACCGGCACGCCGCCGGCGCTTAGGCTCCAGCCGGTGGGGACGCGGTAGCCCGGTGGACAAGGGTAGTTCGAGGCGCAAAGCTCCTCCACCTGCTGGTAGGTTAGAGTGGGTGCGGTGGAAGCCATGAGAGAGTGATGAGAGATTGTAGAGATGTGATAATGCTGGCCAAGCCGGGCTACATATATGTAGTGAGAAATGGCGGGAAAAATGGGAGCGGGAAGACAGGAGGCGGGAAGACAGGAGGCGGGAAGAAAGTGGCGGGAAGAAAGAGGCGGGAAGACAGGGAAGAAATGGCGGATTTTTCTGTCCCGTTTTAGGCAGATTCAATGTATTGTCTCTATGCATATTTTTCCTACGAAAATATGCTTAGAAAACAGAAAATAAAATGTTTGAAGTTTCTATAAAAGCAATGATGATTTTTCTGAAAAGAAAAAGATAAAAGGTTCTGAAAATAAAAGAAGATTTGGGGGGGGCCTTTAGTCGCGGTTGGTCTGGCAAACCGCGACTCAAGGTTACCCTTTAGTCGCGGGTCGCCTCCCCAACCGCGACTAAAGGGGGGGGGCGCGGGAACGCAAAAAACCCGCCAAAAACCCTTTAGTCGCGGTTGGGGAGGCGACCCGCGACTAAAGGTACCTTTAGTCGCGGGTCTCGTCCCCAACCGCGACTAAAGGGGGGGGCTATAAATACAAGTGCCGGTCGCCTCCCCTGCCGCCGTCTTCTATATCTCTCTCGTCTTCTCCGATTCCAACCGTCGCGCGCGCGCCGAAGGCCTGCCGCCGCCGTCGCCCTCGCCCTCGCCGTCGTCGCCGCCCGCCGTCGCCCTCGCCCGCGACTAAAGGGTTCACCCCTATCCTTTCATCTTTCCCGCGCCGCGCCCGCCTTCCTCGCTTCCTCCGCTCGAAGCATTGCGCTCGTCGCTGCGCTCATAGCTGCCCTCGTCCCCGCGCCCATCGATGCCGACAGGGCTCGCAGAAAAAGAACGTCTTGGAAGAACGTCTTGGAAGAACGTCTTGGAAGAAAAAGAACGTCTTGGAAGAACGTCTTGGAAGAACGTCTTGGAAGAACGTCTTGGAAGAAAAAGAACGTCTTGGAAGAACGTCTTGGAAGAAAAAGAACGTCTTGGAAGAACGTCTTGGAAGAAAAAGAACGTCTTGGAAGAACGTCTTGGAAGAAAAAGAACACAGACTATCTATTTAAAAGTTTCATCGAATATAAAAAGTTTCATCGAATATGAAAAAGAACAGAGACTATCAAATATGAAAAAGTTTCATCGAATATAAAAAAGATCATCGAGTTAAAAAATCATCAATTTAAATAATTAATCAATCTAAATTGAAAAAAATTAGCGAATTTGGAAAAGTTCACCATTTTTGGTTGAGTTTAAGACTATCTATTTTGGTTGAGTTATTGCAGGACATGATTTTGGGAATGTATCAATTATCTTTTAGATTATTTCAAGTTACTTTATTTGTGTAGTTTAAATTATGTGTGGGATCAATTGTGAGTATAAAAAAATCAACAGAAAACCAAGAAGAGAGGGAGTCATGGGACGAAAAAACAAAGGGAGTAGGAGAGGCAACGGAACCAACTCCTCTTTTAATAATGAGATACTTACAAAAAAGATAGTCTAGTTTTTTTAACTACAATTATTTAGGAACAAAGAAAGTATTTTCTTTTATGATTAAAAACTAGCAAATGAACCAGCGAATCGGCGGTCGGCCAGTGCAAAGCTGAAGCAGCAGGTTCACGGTCAAAAACTCTAGTTAAAACTTTTTCATGTGTCGGATATTCAGCCACAGCCGTCGGGAAGACTATGCAAGAACAAAGAAAAAGAAATAAAGAAAGGGAGGTCATCACTTCATCTTGAGAATAGAAGACGTCGGGAAGAAAACGCTCAGTTGATGCGACCGCTAGCTCTACCGTGACACCCTCTCCCACCCCTTCCTCGCCCCCTCCTTTTGCCACCGCCCTTTCGCCACCGCCACCGCCACCGCCCCCCTTCTTCACTTAATTAATTTGTTTTTACTACATGTTTTCAGGACTGACATAATGGCGGACGATAGAGCTGACCCGATTATGGACAACTATGATCCGGACGGTGAAGCACATATGTTCGGCATCATAAACGGCGATATTCTATATGTGCCGACCGGAGAAGAAGAAGATGATATCTCTTCTTATCTGAACCTTGACGGTGAAGATGAAGGGCGCCGTCAGCAAGATGATGCCGAACAAACGTCGATAAACGACGATCTTCAAATGGAAGTAGCAACCACCTCCGGCGCCGAGGTATATATATACATTGAGCCTCTGGTGATACAAACTAACTGATTTGAATAAATATGTGTGTACTAACGCGCGCGACTCTCTTTCTTATTTTAGCCCTCGGCCGGATCGTCGAAACAATCGAGTACGTCGTCAAAGCGTGGCGCAACCAAGACGATGAAACAAGGAGAAACATGCACCATCGAGGTTGTCGACAGTGCAACCGGCAGGCCGCTGGAGCCCCGCAAGAACGCCACCAAGTTTGTCAGCCAATGCGGAGCCGTTGTTAGAGACAACGTCTCGATCACCGTCCAGGAGTGGAATGAGCCAAAGAAGGCACGAATTGCTGCAGGTTTCACTTTTGTCGATAAGAGAACAAAAAAAGATTGCTTCAAGAAGCTTATGGAACATTTCGTTCTACCTCCGGAATACAACAAATTCGATGAGGAGGGTAACAAGATTGAGGAAAACAAGGAGAGGAGGAGGCTAGTCAAACAGTTCGCTCTTCATAAGATGGCCGACGCATTCCGGAAATTCAAGCAAAATCTAGCCCATGACTTTGTCAAGCAGAACAAGACTCCGGATTTCAAAGGACAATATGAGAAACTGAAACATGATTGGCCAGAATTTGTGAAGCAAAAGAAATCGGAGCAGTTCATTCAAATATCGAAAAAAATAAGGAAAATGCGGCTAAGAAGGAGTACAATCATATTATGGGGCCAGGAGGGTATCGCATTTTGTTGCCTAGGTTGGAGAAGATGGAGAACGAGCTGAGGGCGCGAGGAATCCGTCCAGGTACGGAGGGATGGGACCGAAGGGCCAAAAGCTGGTGGTACGGGCATGGGGGAACGCTGAACCCGGAGACAGGGAAGTGTGTTTACCGGGGCAAATTAATTAAACCCACCCAAGCCCTTATTGACGCAATGAGGGATGCTCAAGAGGGGAAGATCAAGTTCAACAGAGAGAACGACGCGCTGACAAAAGCCCTCGGGAATCCTGAACACGGAGGACGTGTACGAGGCATGGGGCACATTCCGTGGAAAATAGGGTTCCCCCAGAACGATGACCCGTACGGTTACAGAAGCCGTAAGAGAAAGATGGATCGGGAAGCAGATGTTGTGGCGCGGTTGGCATCGGAAATGGATGTGATGAAGAAAACCATGAGTGTACTAGTAGCCGAAAGAGATGCAGCTCGGGTGCAGCATGAAGATCATCCAGCGGATCTCGGAAGCCAGCAGCGGAGAAGCAGTGTGGCTTCCACGGAGGCCCCACCGGCTGGTGCAGATGCACCGACGATCGAAATTAATGCACCGGAGCCTCTGGTGGTCGAAATTACTGCACCGGAGCCTCTGGTGGTCGAAATTACTGCACCGGAGCCTCCTCGCTACCCCGTGGACGATATAAAGGAGATGAAAGAATGTCATCTGTATTATCCTATCGGGAACATGTCCATGAAGGTAGCCATCGGCAGTGCTTTACCATGTTTACCTGGAGCACTCCACCACAACAACCCCATTCAAGATGGCTATGCTCGTGTCACGGTGGAGGACATAGTCCAAGGGTTTGAGGACCTGGAGATTGACATTGCTACACCTGAAGGGGAGAAAAGACTTGGAGATGTCAAGCGCCATTTCATTCTATGGCAAAAGAAGTTTATCAAGTTTCCAGGCGAGGCGCCAAGGACAACAAGTCCACCCCCCTACGGTGGTGGTGGTGGCGGTGGCGGTGGTGGTGGTGGTGGTGGTGGTGGCGGTTCACCTACACCTCCGTCACGTCAGCCGATGCCCCCCAGTCCACAACGTCCGGCGGGTGATCAGACGCCGCCCCCCAGTCCTCGTCCGGCGGGTGATCAGACGCCGCCCCCCAATCCACCTCCGGCAAAGAAGCAGAAGCAGAAGCAGTCCTGGATTATTAACCCGGACCCTTATGTACCTAAGACCACAAAGGTACCGGAGCCATCACTGAAGCCTCTCCCCACAAGGCCTTGGGAACGTAGTGCCGAGGAAGTCGACGCGGCCGCGGCTGCTGATTTGGAGAAATGGAAGGCGGACTGCAAGAAGAAAAGAGAGCCCGAGCCCAAGCCAGTATTTTCTGATGAGCAAAAGAAGTGGGCTAAGTCATTTTTGAGCACACCGTCCCAAGCCGCGAAGAATCTGCCTGACGACTATGCACGTGAACTTCGCAGGCAGGCACTCATGTTCAAGGAGAACAAAGAGCGGGAGAAGGCCGAAAGTAAAAAAAGCGGGAAACAAGTTGCCCAGCTCGGGGAACAAAGTAAACAATCGATTGCCCCGCTTATAGTGGAAGCCGCCGGTCCGGATGCCCCCGAGATCATACAAGCTGCGGCAGCACAGGGATTGACTGCAACGAGTGCCAGAGAACAAGCGGCCAACTTAGGTATTACTCTTCGTGAACTGTTAGGCCTTGATGAGGCGCCAGTGAAGGAGGTAGTAATTACATATGTCAAGAATGGGCCTCTCGTCGAGCCTGCGCAGGAAAAGGATCTACCTCCACAAATGAAAGGTCTGCTGAAATGGTACAAGGGTTACATAAAAAATAAAAACGCCAAAGATTATATTTATGCGGAAGTTAGACATGAGCATCACTTCAAACATTACTATGTACAAATTGAACTGAGTGAATTGTTCCAGCTTTTCAATCTGCGCGATCTCGACAAATCTATCATCAGTTGCTATGTTCTGTAAGTGATTTATTTCTACCCCATCTCGTTCATATTGCCTGCACTATATATATGTCCTAACTATATTGTTGTGTCCGCTATTATACATGCAAAATGAAGATTAAGGAATGCAGAGTAAGGAACATCCATGATGTTGGGTTCATTGACCCACACATCGTTAATGGACATGTGTTGGAGCATCACCCCGCCGACATGGAGGCAGACCTGTGGCAGTTTCTTACAAAGCAGGAACTCAAAAGTGATATTCTATTTCCTTACCATTTTGGGTGAGTGTTTCTGTCTTGAGCACATTCTCTTTTGTTTACTCCATGCATGGTATGTGGCCGGCTAATCGATGAGTTATGCATGACGTACTGTGCATGTATCGTGTCCGCAGGTTCCACTGGATTCTGCTAGTAATTAAAGTTAACACCTCAGAATGTCTCGTCCACGACTCTCTGAATATGGATCCAAAGCTTTGGGGCGGCATGAGAAGAATGCTGCAGAAGTAATTATTTTCATTCATTTGCGCTCTATATCGATCGGCCTATTTCGTTCATTTCCTAATATCAAGTAACTAATAACTCTCTTGTTCATTTAATTTTCTTTGCCTCGTAGGGTTTGGAGACGGTTCGTAGATACAAAGGTCGGTGAATTCAAAAAAGAGCTAGAATTCAAAAGGTCAAAGCCTAAGAATGCTGGGGATATTCAGCCAGTGGGGACCAATCTATGTGGATACTATGTCTGTGAGATGATCCGGAGATACACCTCTGAGCGGGTTCCGAGTGATACCAATGCGGGGAGGAATAACCTCCGGATGATGCTTAGTCCAGAAGCTCGCTTCCGACCACTTCAAGAGGAACTAGCTGGATGGTTCAGCAGGGAAGTCCTCCATCCTAAAGGAGAACACCATTACGAGGACGTAGAACTTTATATGCATTAAATTATGTATGGAAACTTGTTCAAAATTGTATATGGTCATCCGATGATATTGAATATATATTGTATATTCCTCTTGAATTCTTTTTGGTTCTAATTTCAAATTTGTTTGAAATTGTACATTCATATGCATGTATGTAGTACCGTAGAATATATGAAATTCCTTCAAAATTAAAATAAAGCACAAAAGAAATAAAACAATACAAATTAAACAGAAAACAGGTTTAGGGGGGGGGGGGCGCGCGCTAAAACCCTAAACCTGTGACGGCCTTTAGTCGCGGTTGGCCAGAAGAACCGCGACTAAAGGTCCTCCGCCCCGACGGCCGCCTAGCGCCCACGTGGACGGGCCTTTAGTCGCGGTTCTTAAGAAACCGCGACTAAAGGTGGGGGGCTTTAGTCGCGCTTAGTTGGTCGCGGTTGCGCAACCGCGACTAATGGCAGTTGCGAACCGCGACCAAAGGCCTTTTTTCCACCAGTGATGACATCCGCCACGAGCGATGGCGACACCGCGTCCTGCGGATGGAGAAAGAAGGCCTCTATCGAAGATCAACGAGGCGGCGACGAAGAGCAAGGACGACGTCGCCGGCTCCACGGTGGCCACACCTGCCACAACGACAAAGTCGACTCGCCCGCGGGCGCCGTCAGTATCGAGGAAGAGTAAAAAAAAATGAAAGGTCGCTGACACATGGGTCCCGCAAAAGCCACTACTCGTTTACAATGGGTTTAGTTGAATATGTGCTCCAATTTAAATGAAAATCATCCTAAAAATTATTTAAATTTAAATAAAATTTGTTCAGCTTGTTTTAATTTGCATCTAAACATCTGCGGTACGGTTAAATGACCAGGTCCCGCATCAGTGTTGGTCCCCACCGGTCAGCCTAAGTGATGCCCTAAGAGCAACTCTAGCAGACCCGCATCCCGCCCCGACCCGGAAAATAACCGCCAAAATGCGGGCCGGGGCGTAAAAACATGCCCGATCAGACCCCGCATCCCGCCCCAGCCCGCAAAAAAATTGGGGGGCGCGGGAAAATCTCGGCCCCAACCCGCGTATTCGCGGGTTTCCCCCTTGCCGCTGCGGTGCCCTGCATTTCAGTCCGCGCTTTCCCCACCAACCACCTCCCCTCTCCCCCCTCGCGCCGCCGCCACCCCGCCGCCCAAGATTCCGGCGAAAGCAGCCGGCAAGAGCTCGCCGAAAGGCCGCCACACGCACGAGGCCTCCCCTGGCCCCTACGCTGGTGGGTTGCCGAATTTGCGGATCTGCAGACCTTCATCGCGGGGCAGTCGGATTTGGCTTTTGCCGGCCGCCGGGAGGAGCTGCGCCAGATCAGATCCCGCAAAACCGATCCTTAAAAAAACATATTCCATAAATATGCTTTTTTACGGATCCGTTATGCGAGGTCTGCATCCGCGGCCATTCGCGTCGGTCCGTAAAAGCGTTTTTCTGCGAACTACAAACACGTTTTGTGGGTCGAATACTCGGTATAAGTAGATGGCGCCCACGTGGGTTGTGAACAACTTGGCAAGTCAAAGAATGCCCGACGACTTTAGCTCCTGCAATCACACATCGTGAAGCAGAGTTGGCGGGAGGCGGAAGAAGACGGCCAAAGAGCAGTTGCAACTTGCCAGCCCAGCTCCGTCGTCTCCGGCCTGCAATGGAGGGCTCGAGGGGCCCCGCCGGCTTCGCCACGCAGGCCAACGCTCTCCTCCGCAAGAACCTCTGCTTCCAGGTACGTCCGTCGGTCGGTCCACGAGATTCTCTCCGCCCTCTTTCTTTCTTTCTTTCTTCTTCTTCTTCTTGCTCTGTTTCTTGCTCTGCTCGCCGCCGTCGTCGACGCGGCTGCGTATCCATTCCATCAACGGCAATGCGCTCCCTTCCCATGGCGAGGACACGAGCGACATTTGACCGGCCGTCCCGTTTGCTGCTCTGCCTGTGCTGCAGAAGCGGAACGTGAAGACGAACGTCTGCATCACCGTCTTCCCGACCCTCCTCTGCGTGCTGCTGGTGGTGATGCAGGCCGTCATCAACCGCGAGATCGGCCAGCCAAAGTACCGCTGCGGCTGCGCCTGCGTCGACGCGGCCAGGGCCGCCGACGGGAGCTGCCGGAGGACCGAGTGCGGCGTGCAGTACTCCACGCAGGACCAGGTCGCCACCTGCCCGATCCCCAGCCCGCCGCATTGGCCGGCCGTGCTCCAGCTGCCCCCGCCGGAGTCCAGGGCCGTCGGGACCGCCTCCCAGCCGTTCGACGGTTTGCCTGGCCCGGCTTGCCGGGACGCCCGCTCTTGCCCCGCCGCTTTCCTCGTCACCGGCGGCAACCGCTCGCTCGCCCAACGTATGTATGATCTCTATATCATGGTACATTAGCTAGCTATAATATAGGAGATGACATGTTTGTGCATCTGAATGTCCGTGCTTTCGAATGGCAGGTCTTTCGGGTCAACTCTTCCCTGCTCTGTTTTCGCCTTTGAATTTCTCCGACTATTTACATACTCTCTCCAACATTGTTCCTGTGAGTTTCTTCAAAACCTATTTGCAAACCTAGCTAGATTATGCAGTTGTTAATGTGCAGAGTTTATTCTTTGCTGGATCTGTTTGTCTCAGGGCTCTGATGCGCCGGCGGCGTTTAGACAGTTTTTGGAGCCAGCGTTTATTCCAGGGAATACTCTGTATATTGTTCAACCCCGGTGCAGGTCCAATTTCAAGCAAACAGTTTCACTCAATGCTGGGACGAAACTCCTTAAACTCAGTAAGTAGCATTCCTCCTTTGTTGAAATCCTCAATGCATTGACGATGTATTGCGATGAAGCAAGGAGAAAACCATGAGCATTTGGGGAGACTTACCACTTTGTGATCTCAACATCGAAAAGGATTATTACTTTTTTTAGGGAACCTCCTCAAAGGGCAGGAGCTCCGGCTTTGCATTTAGAATAAGGCAAAATTATTACAACTTCATGTTTGTAAGCTTTAATTGTCTTGACAATAGCATGCTTGACGTTCCAAAAAAAAATTACTTCCTCAAAAAATAGCATGCTTGATCACATTTATAATACTGGACCTTCAAAACCTCAAGGAAGGAACAAATCAGCTGAGCAGGTCTCATCAAATAATTAGATGGAACTGGAGTTTGAACTATTTCTTTGAAACAAGAGGATGTACGTTAATACAGTATATGTTAGCAGCAAATTTTAACTGCTGTTACTGAAATCTTTGACACATTGATATTTAGCTATCGGAGTTTTCATTTTGTGCTTTTGCTTTACAAGAATATGCAACATACAGGATGCTGGTTTTTATATGTTTAGTATACCTAATTACCTACTAATATTTCCATTCGCAATTTTCTTTTGGATGTCCAGATGTAGACTGCATTCAAGGTTTGTCTTTATGGCGTGAAAACGCATCAGTAATCAATGACGAACTATTTAAGGGTTATAGACAGAAAAGAGAGAATGGAGGAGGGAAGGCGAATGAATTTGCTGCAGGTATGCACGATCTTGTTCAGTGAATTTTCAGTATTGATTTATTTTTAATCGGTGTATAACATGTTCTTATTCACAGGCTACGACTTCTTGAGTACAAATAAAGATAGTCTTGACATTAGTATTTGGTTCAACTCTACGTATAATGACAACGGTGGAGTTTTTGAAATGGCATTAGTCCGAGTACCACGCTTGGTTAACATGGTATGTGCTTTTAACTACTGCACAACTTGCTGTTAAATGACTTTCATTTGCATTTCAACAACTATTATTACAAGGTGTACTGTCTTTTATATAGGCGTCCAACGCATACATCAAATTTCTCAGAGGAACTGGAGCAGGAATGCTGCTTGAATATGTTAAAGATATGCCTAAAGTAGGAACAGAACTTAAACTTGACCTGTCTTCTCTTCTTGGTGCGCTATTCTTCACATGGATCGTTGAGCTACTCTTTCCAGTGAGTATGAGGCACAACCTTTTGTAAGCAAATTCATAAAAATGGATGAGCTGATGAGTTGGTACAATACTTTTTACAGGTTATACTAACATATCTCGTGTATGAGAAGCAACAAAAGCTGAAAATTATGATGAAGATGCATGGTTTGAAGTCCGGCCCTTATTGGATGATAACTTATACTTACTTCTTTGCTCTATCAGCTCTATATATGATACTATTTGTCACTTTTGGCTCCTTGATAGGTAAATATTTCGGAAATCATCAACAAATTGTATGTATTTACATGAATTAGTCTCCTTGAAATGGTTCTATTCTGTACAGGTCTGGGTTTCTTTACAACAAATGACTACAGCGTTCAGATTGTTTTCTACTTCATCTACATAAATCTGCAGATTGCACTCGCATTTTTCACGGCGTCTTTCTTTTCTTCTGTCAAAATAGCCACAGGTCCGTCACTAAGATTTGTTATGTCCAAAGCGAGAAAGCTGTGCTTATAATATGTGTATGTAACTGTTCTGAAATTATGGTGCTGCAGTTGTTGGTTACATGTATGTATTTGGTTCTGGTTTACTAGGGGCATTTCTTCTGCGATTTTTTATCCAGGACAATAGTTTCCCGGGTAAGTTACTTTCTTATTTATGTATGTTTTACAACTAACTCATTTTAGATCAAATGCTTGACAAGTTTATTGTTCCCCATAATTAAAGAGGGTTGGTTAGTGGTAATGGAGATTATCCCTGGATTTTCACTTTACCGAGGTTTATACGAGTTTGGTCAATATGCATTCATTGGAACTACAATGGGAACTGACGGTATGACGTGGACTAATTTGAGTGACCCCGTCAATGGAATGCGTACTGTATTGATTATCATGGTCGTTGAATGGGCAATACTTCTCACATTGGCATTTCATTTGGATCAAGTCTCATCACTGGATGGTGGACTCCGAAAAAGGCTGTTAATCTTGTTGAAATTCTTTAAGAAGCGAACTGCATCATTCCGGATGTATAGCTTCGGTCGGATAGGATCTAAAGTAATAGTTGAAATGGAGAACCCCGACGCAACTCAGGAAGTAGGTTACTCCCTTGCATATTTCTGAAATATACCTATTCATTGTTTATAGCAGAAGACCCTGCCAGCAATATGTGCTTATGGATAATCTATTTATTATTATGTTCAGAGAGAAGCTGTTGAGCAGCTTCTGCTGGAACCCAATGCAAACTATGCTATTATATGTGATAACCTAAAGAAGGTTTACCGCGGAAGAGATAGAAATCCTGACAAGCTTGCAGTTCGTGGGTTGTCTCTTGCCCTCCCGAAAGGCCAATGTTTTGGAATGCTTGGCCCGAATGGGGCGGGGAAAACATCCTTCATCAGTATGGTATGGTAGCAAGACAAGTAGTGTTTCAGTTTTTCACAAATTTGACCAACAGATTCACTCATTGCGGATATTTTCCATTTTTCATCCACAGATGATTGGCCTCGTTCCACCTACGTCTGGCACTGCTTATGTCCATGGAATGGATATACGAACTGATATGAATGAAATATATACAAATATGGGTGTCTGCCCACAACATGAGTACGACCTTGATCTTAAATTAATCTGATGTTTTTTTTATATAGTTCTCTGTGCACACTATGTTTTCAGAATGCTAATGCTTTTTCAAATGCAGCTTACTTTGGGAAACATTGACGGGAAAAGAGCATCTGTTGTTTTATGGAAGACTAAAAAATCTTAAAGGTGCTGAACTGTTGAAGGTACAGTTCTGCATTTTTGTATGTCTGCACCGGTATCTGTTATTATTCACTTTTTGCCATGCAGCAACAGTGCATATCATAATATGCATTTTTTTTAGAAAAGGAGGGTACCTCCGGCCTCTGCATCAGCACGATGCATACGGCCCCTTTATTGCAAATAGTGAAATGGTTCAAATAGTCTCCAGTAGTACAAAAAATCTGAGATAAAAAGTAAAAGTAGCCACAACCGGCCAAAATAGAACTAGATGCCTATCCATCTATCCTATTACTGGACTGTCATCCAAACCGGTTGAAGATATCCCACGCTACTATCTCTCATCGGGTAGACCCAGTGACCAAAGGCTCTCTGATGTCCGCAGGAGTGAGTAATGACCACGTACGAATCAAGGCCGCCGCTCTGTGAAGTACCTGCAGAAATTGTATATTGATACATCTGTTTAAAACCACATCATTCCTGCAATTCCATATATCATAATATGCATGAATGCATCAATATTTGACATGTCAAAAACTGTTGTGCTGTCAGGCAACTGAAGATTCTCTGAAGAGTGTTAACCTATTCCATGGCGGTGTTGGTGATAAGCAAGTGGGGAAGTACAGTGGGGGCATGAAACGGAGGCTTAGTGTTGCAATCTCCTTAATTGGAGACCCGAAGGTACTAACCTCATTCCTGTTATGTTTTCAGGTGCAGAAAATATTATGGAACTTGCAATTGAAATTTGTATACATAATTTTAGGTTGTTTTCATGGATGAGCCAAGCACTGGACTAGATCCAGCATCAAGAAATAGCCTGTGGAGTGTTGTGAAGGAAGCGAAGAAAAACCGTGCCATCATTCTTACAAGTATTCATCTTTCATAATCTTCTCTTGATTGCTTCCATAGATACATTGTGAATTATCATGTTTTTTTACAGCACATTCAATGGAAGAGGCGGAGGTACTATGTGATAGACTTGGTATTTTTGTTGATGGGGGTTTTCAATGCATTGGAAATGCAAAAGAGGTAGATTATTTATTCACTAGTATAACACACATAAGTACAATTTTTGTAGAGTAGGAACACTTACCATAATTTCTGCTGCAATGTTATCAGCTGAAAGCGAGATATGGGGGTACCTATGTGCTAACAATCACAACATCTCCGGAACATGAGCAGGAGGTTGAACATCTGGTTCACCGTTTGTCGCCAAATGCTAACAGGATATATCACATATCTGGAACACAGAAATTTGAGCTGCCAAAGCAGGACGTGAAGATAGCAAGTGTTTTCCATGAGGTTGAGAGTGCAAAATGCCGTTTTAGCATACACGCTTGGGGCCTCGCTGACACTACCTTGGAAGATGTCTTCATCAAGGTTGCCCAGGGAGCACAAGCCTTTAGTGTGAATGCGTAACTAGTATATCTCATTTATAGGTTATTGTTTTATTCATTTGTCGATAAATGTATGGTGTATAACTCTTGTTTGAACTCGCTATAACTTTTGTTTATTATGACACTTGAGTTGTAAATTAGTGTATATGAACTTGTGAACTTGGCAAATACAACGTAACATGTTCATATATAGGTTTCTTTGCAGGTCCTTTTGGTTGAGGTATATGTCACATACCCGCCACATACTACCACATAACTGCCTTGTCATTATTATATGTTTTTGATTTTCTATTTCTACAAAAAACAAGTTCCCGGCCCTTACATTTGTTGTAAATGTTTTATATCTAAATAGTGGAGTTTTTTTTCTAGATTATTTGTTTTTTAATGGCAGGTTGTTCACTTTTTTCTTGACAATTCCAACAGTTTAGCATTGACTGTATCAACAATTTTGCAGTTAACGGTAGAAATTGAAGGTGAAATTTTGGTAGAGAATATTGTTTGTCTATAGTTTGTAATTTTAGTAAAAATAAGTCAATTTAACCTCGAGATGTATATGTTTTGACTACATTTAATCAGCCCAGGAGGACAAACCCTACATATCTGTCATTAATTTATTGGCATATACTGTTTAAGTTTGTACATATCAGATGCCACACTGTTTGTCTAGAGCACTGGCGTTAATTTGGTTCTACCCATATCCCAATAAATTGTTGAATATGCTACATTGGTGTTAATTTGGCCGAGTCAATGTTAATGTCAAATTTGTGCATATGGGTTCTCAGATATTTTTCTCTTTAGAAAATGATAGCTGAGTGGTGGAATGGGAGATTAAAAAAACATTTAATATGAAGGCTCTCTACCTTACTTTACCTTTTAAATTATGCAGACATTTTTGCGAAGTATTCCATGTCGCTGGCCTTAAAATATATTTTGACGAGCAGCAATTGCCATGCCAAGTGCACACCAGCAATTGCTCCCCTCTATTAATTGGGATGAAGAGTGGAAATGGATTGGATATTTGATACAACTTGGATACAAAGACTAGAAAAACCAGGATAGTCTGTGATCCAATCGACAACTCTGCAGTGTTAATTTTTGAATTTGACTGATGTCTGTAAAGTCCGACATTTACATAGTGATTTCATATAGTAGTAACCCAAATATCCATTTTCCACTTCTACTTGATACTGTGAGGTAGGCCTAAAGCCTGAGAGACATGGAGAAGTAGGCAAGGCAATGGCAAAGGAGACGATGATGCATGAGAGGTTGCTATCATTGTATTGCCAAAAACCTTAACATTAAACAATGTTCAACATTTATCGGTCTCCACTGAAAATATTGGAATATCAAAATAGTCACTAGTGAAAAACGGGCCATTGGCCGGGACCCTTTAGTCCCGGCCTGCCTCTGGGCCGGGACTAAAGGCCCGGCCACGTCGCCCCAATTCTCAATGCCTCCCTCGAGGCTTTAGTCCCGGCCCGTAAGGAGCCTTTAGTCCCGGTTCGTGTCCCAAACCGGGACTAAAGGGCTACGCGGTGGGCATCCCGCATGTGCGCCACCTTTAGTCCCGGTTTGTGTCTCAAACCGGGACTAAAGTCCTCTGCCTATATATAGCACAGCCCCCTCTCCCCTCTTCCTTGCATTTTTCTTGGATAGAAGAGTGTGGGTGTGTGCTAGCTCTCCATTTTTTTTGGATGCACTAGAGGTGTTTGTTGAAATGTGTGTTAGAGCGATGCCGCTTCAGTTCACCGAACACAACTACGATATGAGATGCCCGAGCCATGCTTAAACCTCTTCCTCTTTATTTCTACTTATTTTAAAAGGTTAGCAACTATATTTCCTCGTTTAGACCGTGCGGTACTAATTTTTAGGATCGTGATTGTATTTGATATACTGTCGTATAACACAGATGAGCCATCCATGGATGTACGGTGATCGACGCACAGCCGCTTACAGAGAAGGCGTGCATTCTTTTCGAGATGCAGCCGATGCGAACAAGCATGGTGGTGGCTATATGTTTTGTCCATGTATTGAATGTCGGAATGAGAAGGATTACACTTCCTCAAGAGTCATTCAGAGCCACCTGCTTCGGTCCGGTTTTATGTCGGGCTATAATGTTTGGACCAAGCACGGAGAAAGAGGGGTTATGATGGAAGACGACGATGAAGAAGAAGGGAACGATGATGACAACTACCGATATATTTTCCCTGAGTATGCTGATACCGCAATGGAAGACAATGAAGAAGAAGATCAGGATGAAGAACGGGAACCAGATGAGCCCGCTGATGATCTTGGCCGGGTCATTTCCGATGCACGGCGAGGTTGCGACACAGAAAAGGAGAGGTTGCAGTTCGAGCAGATGTTACAGGACCACAACAAATTGTTGTATCCAACATGTGAAGATGGCCAGAAGAAGCTGGGTAGCACACTGGAATTGCTGAAGTGGAAGGCAGAGACCGGTGTGACTGACTCGTCATTCGAAAAGTTGCTGGTACTAATGAAGAAGATGCTTCCAAGAAAGAACGAATTGCCCGCCAACACGTACGAAGCAAAGAAGCTTGTTTGCCCTTTAGGATTAGACGTGCAGAAGATACATGCATGCCCTAATGACTGCATCCTCTACCGCGGTGAGAAGTACGAGAATATGGATAAATGCCCGGTATGCACTGCATTGCGGTATAAGATCAGAAAAGATGACCCTGGTGATATTGAGGGCGAGCCACCCAGGAAGAGGGTTCCTGCCAAGGTGATGTGGTATGCTCCTATAATACCACGGTTGAAACGTCTGTTCAGAAATAAAGATCATGCGAAGTTGTTGCAATGGCACATGGAAGATCGTATGAAAGACGATAAGTTGAGGCACACCGCTGATGGTCGGCAATGGAGAAAAATCGAGAGAGAGTTCCCGAGATTTGCAGCTGACGCAAGGAACTTATGGTTAGGTCTGAGTACAGATGGCATGAATCCTTTTGGGGAGCAGAGTTGCAGTCACAGCACCTGGCCCGTTACTCTATGTATCTACAACCTTCCTCCTTGGTTGTGCATGAAGCGGAAGTTCATTATGATGCCAGTGCTTATCCAAGGTCCAAAGCAACCCGGCAACGATATTGATGTGTACCTAAGGCCAATAGTTGATGAACTTTTACAGCTGTGGGCCGAACCAGGTGTATGTGTGTGGGACGAGCACAAACAAGAGGAATTTGACCTTCGAGCGTTGCTTTTCGTAACCATCAATGATTGGCCTGCTCTTAGTAACATTTCAGGACAGTCAAACAAGGGATACAATGCATGCACGCACTGTTTGGATCAGACAGAAAGTATATATCTGGACAAATGTAGGAAGAATGTGTACCCGTACAATCGTCGTTTTCTTCCGCCCAAGCATCCCTTAAAGAAAAAAGGCAAGCATTTCAATGGCAAGGCAGAACCCCGGGGGAAGCCTGTCATCCGTACTGGTGCTGAAGTATTTGATATGGTCAAAGATTTAAAAGTAATCTTTGGAAAGGGTCCTGGCAGCCAACCTGTTCCTAACGACCCTGATAAGCGCGTACCCATGTGGAAGAAGAAATCTATATTTTGGGAGCTACCCTACTAGGAAGTCCATGAGGTCCACTCGGCAATCGACGTGATGCACCTGACGAAAAATCTCTGCGTGAATATTCTAGGCTTCCTGGGCTTGTATGGGAAGTCAAAAGATACACCGGAAGCACGGGAGGACCAGGAACGTCATAAAGGAAGAGATGGCATGCATCTAGGGCAGTTTCAAGGGCGTGTCAGCTACACTCTTACTAAGGAAGAGAAGGAAATCTTCTTTGAAGTCCTTTTCAGTATTAAGGTCCCGACTGGCTTCTCGTCGAATATAAAGGGAATCGCAAATATGAAAGATAAAAAATTCCAAAACCTAAAGTCTCATGACTGCCACGTGCTTATGACACAATTGCTTCCGGTTGCATTGAGGGGAATTCTACCGGAAAATGTTCGCCTGACAATTGTGAAGGTATGTGCATTCCTCAATGCAATTTCTCAGAAGGTAATCGATCGAGAAAGTCTATCAGGGTTACAGATTGATGTGGTCCAATGTCTGGTCAGCTTTGAGTTGTTGTTCCCGCCATCCTTCTTCAATATAATGACACACCTCCTAGTTCACCTAGCCGAAGAGATTAGAATTCTCGGTCCTGTGTTTCTACACAATATGTTCCCCTTCGAGAGGTTCATGGGAGTCTTAAAGAAATATGTTCGTAACCGTGCTAGGCCAGAAGGAAGCATCTCCAAGGGCTATGGAACAGAGGAGGTCATTGAGTTTTGTGTGGACTTTCTTCCTGACCTTAAGCCGATTGGTGTTCCTGAATCTCGGCATGAGGGTAGGCTGGCAGGAAAAGGCACGCTAGGAAGGAAAGCAAAAGTATGTATGGACGGGCATTCTTTCTCTCAAGCACACTACACAGTTCTACACAATTCCACCGTGGTGGCTCCGTATATCGTGAGACACAAGAATATTCTATGCTACGAAAACCCGGGGAAGGCTGACTCTTGGATTAAAGGGGAACACGAGAAGACTTTCGGCAGTTGGTTGCAGACACATCTCATGAATGACGACACCGTTGGAGATCAACTGTACTGTTTGGCCAGGCCACCATCTTCGACTATATGTACTTTCCAAGGGTATGAGATAAATGGGAATACATTTTACACGGTTGCCCAAGATAAAAAGAGCACCAACCAAAATAGTGGTGTCCGCTTTGATGCAACAGACGAGAATGGGCACTGTTTGGAAACATATTACGGGTACATAGAGGAGATATGGGAACTTGACTATGGACCTACTTTTAAGAAATATCACCACAAGCTGGGGCCAGGGGGCTATGAGACTGCCATCCCAAAGTGGGATAAGAAAGAGCAAGATCTGCTAGCTAAAGTCATCGTACCTGAACCACTCCCTGATGAGTGGGAATTGAGAGCAAGAAATTGGTTCCTTGCGCATGGTGGTTCGTACGACGAAGAAACAGGGGACCTCATCTGCAGTGACGGTCTTAGGATACCGAGGGAGAATTGGAAAAGGATAGTGAAAGAAATTAAGGAGGGAAAAAGAAAGTTCACTGCAGATAGAGAGAAAGATTTGCTCGGCAATGACGAACATGGAGAACGAACGCGAGGCTTCGGTCCTTCTTACCCGTGGTGGCTTGGGTTTGCCAGAGACCAAGACACTTACAGAAGCCGAGAGAGAGCAAAGAAGCGGCAGCAGGATGAGGAGAATGACAAGTTCAACCAGTTGCTTGCCAGGATTAATGAGCAACAGAAGCAGATTGATGAGCTTAGAGGAGTAGCGCGCCAGGAAGATCCTGCATTTTATATTACCGGCGCCCCATCTAAGCGGAAAAGCATCGTGGCTGAATCTGAGGCCCCGCCCGACGATGCACGAAGAATGATAGAGGGCGGTCCCAGCTACCCCGTGGATGGAATCAAGGAGTCAACATCATGTGAACTGCATCAGAAATTCAAGAACATATCCATGAAGGTGGCCGTCGGACAAGCTTTACCTTCTGGCCCTGATGCACGCTGGCATGGCCGTGAGATTCCAACTGGCTTTGCTAAAGTCGGGGTGGATGAAATCATGGCAGGGTTTCATGATATGGAGCTCGACATAGCTGGACCTGAAGACGAGAGGACACTCGGAGAAGTACTGGGTGGAGTCATCCTATGGGACAAGAACTACATCAAGCTTCCAGGCTCGGCCCCAAGGACAACACCGCCTCCGAGTCGTCGCAGGTCACCTACACCTCCATTACCTCCAAGCCCTCCACATGACGTCGGCCAGCACAACACGAGTCCATCTCGATCACCGCCGCCGGACTTGGGTCGTCCGTCTCCGTCGCCGCCCGCTCCGGATACTAAGCGGAAGCGTGCCAGCAAGAATGCTCCGCCGACGATTTCTAAGCGACGGAGCCCCCCAAAGCGCAAACAGTCGCCCCTCCGAAAGGTACCTCATGCTAATCTTCCTATCAGACCTTATGATAGTACCCCGAGGAAAACTCCAGGATAGCAAAGGAACATCATGATGCGCAGATGAAAAAGAAGGAACCCGAGCCCCGCCCAGAATACACCGAGAAGCAAATAGCATTTGCAAAATACTTCACGACCATTCCATCACAGTATGACTTACACCATAAGCCTGATGACTATACACGCACATTGCAGAAGGAAGTGAAAAAGAGCAGATCACGTGCAAGTGCAAGTGGGAGCAAATCAAGTTCAACTACAAGCAAGAAAAAATCAGACGTTCCTCAGCTTGGACAACAGGCCAAACAGTCGATCCCACCCCTCAAGGTGTTCCCCTCGAATGTCCCCCCTCCGGTGCAGGGGCAAGATTTTGAATTAGCAAAGAAGTGGGCGGATGAATGGGGTGTTGGGGAACGTCGCATGGGAAACAAAAAATTTCCTACGCGCACGAAGACCTATCATGGTGATGTCCATCTACGAGAGGGGATGAGTGATCTACGTACCCTTGTAGACCGTACAGCAGAAGCGTTAGAGAACGCGGTTGATGTAGTGGAACGTCCTCACGTCCCTCGATCCGCCCCGCGAACAATCCCGCGATCAGTCCCACGATCTAGTACCGAACGGACGGCACCTCCGCGTTCAGCACACGTACAGCTCGACGATGATCTCGGCCTTCTTGATCCAGCAAGAGAGACGGAGAGGTAGAAGAGTTCTCCGGCAGCGTGACGGCGCTCCGGAGGTTGGTGATGATCTTGTCTCAGCAGGGCTCCGCCCGAGCTCCGCAGAAACGCGATCTAGAGGAAAAACTATGGAGGTATGTGGTCGGGCAGCCGTGAGAAAAGTCGTCTCAAATCAGCCCTAATACCTCCGTATATATAGGTGGGAGGGGGAGGGAAGAGGCAGCCTCAAACCCTCAAGGTTTGGCCGAAATTGGAGGTGGAGGAGTCCTACTCCAATCCTACTTGGAGTAGGATTCCACCTTCCCACTTGGAAACTCTTTCCACCTTGTGTTTTTTCCTTCTCAAACCTTATGGGCCTTAGTGGGAACTTATTCCAGCCCACTAGGGGCTGGTTTATCTCTTCCCATAGCCCATGAGACCCCTTGGGGCGTGATACCCCTCCCGATGGTCCCCGGCACCCCTCCCGGCACTCCCGGTACACTACCGATGAGCCCGAAACTTTTCCGGTAATGCACGAAAACCTTCCGGTAACCAAATGAGGTCATCCTATATATCAATCTTCGTTTCCGGACCATTCCGGAAACCCTCGTGACGTCCGTGATCTCATCCGGGACTCCGAACAACATTCGGTAACCAACCATATAACTCAAATACGCATAAAACAACGTCGAACCTTAAGTGTGCAGACCCTGCGGGTTCGAGAACTATGTAGACATGACCCGAGAGACTCCTCGGTCAATATCCAATAGCGGGACCTGGATGCCCATATTGGATCCTACATATTCTACGAAGATCTTATCGTTTGAACCTCAGTGCCAAGGATTCGTATAATCCCGTATGTCATTCCCTTTGTCCTTCGGTATGTTACTTGCCCGAGATTCGATCGTCAGTATCCACATACCTATTTCAATCTCGTTTATCGGCAAGTCTCTTTACTCGTTCCGTAATACAAGATCCCGTAACTTACACTAAGTCACATTGCTTGCAAGGCTTGTGTGTGATGTTGTATTACCGAGTGGGCCCCGAGATACCTCTCCGTCACACGGAGTGACAAATCCCAGTCTCGATCCATACTAACTCAACGAACACCTTCGGAGATACCTGTAGAGCATCTTTATAGTCACCCAGTTACGTTGCGACGTTTGATACACACAAAGCATTCCTCCGGTGTCCGTGACTTATATGATCTCATGGTCATAGGAACAAATACTTGACACGCAGAAAACAGTAGCAACAAAATGACACGATCAACATGCTACGTCTATTAGTTTGGGTCTAGTCCATCACATGATTCTCCTAATGATGTGATCCCGTTATCAAGTGACAACACTTGCCTATGGCCAGGAAACCTTGACCATCTTTGATCAACGAGCTAGTCAACTAGAGGCTTACTAGGGACAGTGTTTTGTCTATGTATCCACACAAGTATTGTGTTTCCAATCAATAAAATTATAGCATGGATAATAAACGATTATCATGAACTAAGAAATATAATAATAACTAATTTATTATTGCCTCTAGGGCATATTTCCAACAGTCTCCCACTTGCACTAGAGTCAATAATCTAGTTCACATCACCATGTGATTCCAACGAATCCAACACCCATATAGTTATGGGGTCTGATCGTGTCTTGCTCGTGAGAGAGGTTTTTGTCAACGGTTCTGAAACTTTCAGATTCGTGCGTTCTTTACAAATCTTTATGTCATCTTATAGATGCTGCTACTACGTGCTATTCGGAAATGCTCCAAATATCTACTCTACTATACGAATCCGTTTCACTACTCATAGTTATCCGGATTAGTGTCAAAGCTTGCATTGACGTAACCCTTTACGACAAACTCTTTAACCACCTCCATAATCAAGAAAAATTCCTTAGTCCATTAGTTACTAAGGATAAATTTCGACCGCTGCTAGTGATTCAATCATGGATCACTCTCTGTACCTCTCAACATACTTTGAGTCAAGGCACACTTCAGGTGCGGTACACAGCATGGCATACTTTAGATTCTACGGCTAAGGCATAGAAGACGACCTTCGTCTATTCTCTTTATTCTGCCGTGGTCGGGTTTTGAGTCTTACTCAAATTCACACCTCACAACGCAACCAAGAACTCCTTCTTTGCTGGTCTATTTTGAACTCTTTCAAAACTTGTCAAGGCATGCATCTTGTTGAAACTTCTATTAAGCGCTTTCGATCTATCTCCGTAGATCTTTGATGCTCAACGTTCAAGTAGCGTAATCCAGGTACTCCTTTGAAAACTTCTTTCAAACAACCTTGTATGCTTTACAGAAATTCTACATTACTTCTGATCCACAATATGTCAACCACATATACCTATCAGAAATTCTACAGTGCTCCCACTCACTTCTTTGGAAATACAAGTTTCTCATAAACCTTGTACAAACCCAAAATCTTTGATCATCTCATCAAAGTGTATATTCCAACTCCGAGATGCTTGCACCAGTCCATTGAAGGATCACTGGAGCTTGCATACTTGCTAGTATCTTTAGGATCGACAAAACCTTCTGGTTGTATCACATACAATGTTTTCTCAAGGAAACCGTCGAGAAAACAATGTTTTGACATCCTACGTGCGATATTTCATAAATAATGCATCAACAACTAACATAATTCTAACAGACTTTTAGCATCGCTACGAGTGAGAAAATCTCATCATAGTCAACTGTTTGATCTTATCGAAAACATCTTTGCGACAAGTCGAGCCTTTCTTAATAGTGACTTATCACCATCATCGTCTGTCTTCTTTTAAAGATCCATCTTTACTCAATAGTCTTATGACCATCAAGTAGTTCTTTCAAAGTCTACACTTTTGTTTTCATACATGGATCCTCTCTCGGATTTCATGGCTTCCAGCCATTTGTCGGAATCTGGGCCCACCATCGCTTTCTCCATAACTCGTAGGTTCACTGTTGCTCAACAACATGACCTCCAAGACAGGGTTACCGTACTACTCTGCAGCAGTACGCGACCTTGTCGACCTACGAGTTTTGTAGTAACTTGATTCGAAGCTCAATGATCACCATCATCAGCTTCCACTTCAATTGGTGTAGGCGCCATAGGAACAACTTCCTATGCCCTGCTACACACTGGTTGAAGTGATGGTTCAATAACCTCATCAAGTTCTACTACCCTCCCACTCAATTCTTTCGAGAGAAACCTTTCCTCGAGAAAGGATCCGTTTCTAGAAACAAACACTTTGCTTTCGGATCTGAGATAGGAGATTTACCCAACTGTTTTGGATATCCTATGAAGATGCATTTATCCGCTTTGGGTTCGAGCTTATCAGACTGAAACTTTTTCACATAAGTGTTGAAGCCCCAAACTTTCAAGAAACGACAGTTTAGATTTCTCTAAACCTCAGTCTATACTGTGTCATCTCAACGGAAATACGCGGTGCCCTATTTAAAGTGAATGTGGTTATCTCTAATGCATAACCCATAACCGATAGTGGTAATTCGATAAGAGACATCACAGCATGCACCATACTAAATAGTGCGTGGCTATGACGTTCAGACACATCATCACACTATGATGTTCCAGGTGGCATGAACTGTGAAACAACTTCCACATTGTCTTAACTGTGTACCAAAAACTCGTAACTCAGATATTCATTTCTATGATCATATCGTAGACAGTTTATCCTCTTGTTACGATGAACTTCACTCCGAAACAGAATTGAACTTTTCAATATCTCAGACTTGTGATTCATTAAGTAAATACTCTAGTATCTACTCAAATCATCATTGAAGTAAGAACATAATGATATCCACTACTTGCCTCAGCACCCATTGGACTGCATACATCAAAATGTATCACTTCCAACAAGTTACTATCTTGTTTCATCTCAATGACAACAAGGCCTTGCTCATGTGGTATAATTTGCATGTCACTAGTGATTCGAAATCAGGTGAGTACAAAGATCCATTAGCATGGAGCCTCTTCATGCAATTTATACTAACATGACTCAAGCGGCAGTGCCACAAGTAAGTGGTACTATCATCATTAACTCGTATCTTTTGGCACCAATGTGTAACACTACAATCGAGATTCAAGAAATCATTGAAGGTGTTTATTCAAACAAATAGAGTAACCATTATTCTCTTTGAATGAATAATCGTATTGCAATAAACACGATCCAATCATGTTCATGCCTTAACGCAAGCACCAAATAACAATTATTTAGGTTCAACACCAATCCCGATGGTAGAGGGAGCGTGCGACGTTTGATCATATCAACCTTGGAAACACTTCCAACACGTATCGTCACCTCGCCTTTAGCTAGTCTCCGTTTATGTCGTAGCTTTCATTTCGCATTACTAATCACTTAGCAACCGAACCGGTATCCAATACCCTTGTGCTACTAGGAGCACTAGTAAAGTACACATCAACATTATGTATATCAAATATACTTCTCTTTACTTTTGCCAGCCTTCTTATCTACCAAGTATCTTGAGTTGCTCCGCCTCAGTGATTGTTCCCCTCATTACAGAAGCACTTAGCCTCGGGTTTGGGTTTAATCTTGGGTCTCTTCATTAGTGCAGCAACTGTTTTGCCGTTTCACGAAGTATCCCTTCTAGCCCTTGCCTTTCTTGAAACTTAGTGGTTTTACAAACCATCAACTATTGATGCTCCTTCTTGATTTCTACTTTCGCAGTGTCAAACATCGCGAATCGCTCAAGGATCATTGTATGTATCCTTGATATGTTATAGTTCATCACGAAGCTCTCACAGCTTGGTGGCAGTGACTTTGGAGAACTATCACTATCTCATCTGGAAGATTAACTCCCACTTGATTCAAGCGATTGTCGTACTCAGACAATCTGAGCACACGCTCAACGATTGAGCCTTTCTCCTTTACTTTGTGGACAAAGAATCTTGTCAGAGGTCTCGTACCTCTTAACAAGGGCACAAGCATGAAATCACAATTTCATCTCTTTAGAACATCACTTATGTTCCGTGACGTTTTACAACGTTTTCGGCGCCTTGCTTCTAAGCCATTAAGTATTTTGCACTGAACTATCATGTAGTCATCAGAAACGTGTATGTCGGATGTTCATAGCATCCACAGACGACGCTCGAGGTGCAGCACACTGAGTGGTGCATTAAGGACATAATCCTTCTGTGCAGCAACGAGGACAATCCTCGGTTTTACAGACCCAGTCTGCAAAGTTTGCTACTATCAATTTTCAACTAAATTTTCTCTAGGAACATATAAAAAACAGTAGAGCCATAGCGCAAGCTACATCGTAATTCGCAAAGACCATTAGACTATGTTCATGACAATTAGTTCAATTAATCATATTACTTAAGAACTCCCACTCAAAAAGTACATCTCTCTAGTCATTTGAGTGGTACATGATCCAAATCCACTATCTCAAGTCCGATCATCACGTGAGTCGAGAATAGTTTCAGTGGTAAGCATCTCTATGCTAATCATATCAACTATACGATTCATGTTCGACCTTTCGGTCTCATGTGTTCCGAGGCCATGTCTGCACATGCTAGGCTCGTCAAGCTTAACCCGAGTGTTCCGCGTGTGCAACTGTTTTGCACCCGTCGTATGTGAACGTTGAGTCTATCACACCCGATCATCACGTGGTGTCTCGAAACGAAGAACTGTCGCAACGGTGCACAGTCGGGGAGAACACAATTTCGTCTTGAAATTTTAGTGAGAGATCACCTCATAATGCTACCGTCGTTCTAAGCAAAATAAGGTGCATAAAAGGATTAACATCACATGCAATTCATAAGTGACATGATATGGCCATCATCACGTGCTTCTTGATCTCCATCACCAAAGCACCGGCACGATCTTCTTGTCACCGGCGCCACACCATGATCATCCATCAACGTGTTGCCATCGGGGTTGTCGTGCTACTTATGCTATTACTACTAAAGCTACATCCTAGCAAAATAGTAAACGCATCTGCAAGCACAAACGTTAGTATAAAGACAACCCTATGGCTCCTGCCGGTTGTCGTACCATCGACATGCAAGTCGATATTTCTATTACAACATGATCATCTCATACATCCAATATATCACATCACATCGTTGGCCATATCACATCACAATCATACCCTGCAAAAACAAGTTAGACGTCCTCTAATTTTGTTGTTGCATGTTTTACGTGGTGACCAAGGGTATCTAGTAGGATCGCATCTTACTTACGCAAACACCACAACGGAGATATATGAGTTGCTATTTAACCTCATCCAAGGACCTCCTCGGTCAAATCCGATTCAACTAAAGTTGGAGAAACCGTCACTTGCCAGTCATCTTTGAGCAAAGGGGGTTACTCGTAACGATGAAACCAGTCTCTCGTAAGCGTACGAGTAATGTCGGTCCAAGCCGCTTCAATCCAACAATACCGCGGAATCAAGAAAAGACTAAGGAGGGCAGCAAAACGCACATCACCGCCCACAAAACCTTTTGTGTTCTACTCGAGAAGACATCTACGCATGAACCTAGCTCATGATGCCACTGTTGGGGAACGTCGCATGGGAAACAAAAAATTTCCTACGCGCACGAAGACCTATCATGGTGATGTCCATCTACGAGAGGGGATGAGTGATCTACGTACCCTTGTAGACCGTACAGCAGAAGCGTTAGAGAACGCGGTTGATGTAGTGGAACGTCCTCACGTCCCTCGATCCGCCCCGCGAACAATCCCGCGATCAGTCCCACGATCTAGTACCGAACGGACGGCACCTCCGCGTTCAGCACACGTACAGCTCGACGATGATCTCGGCCTTCTTGATCCAGCAAGAGAGACGGAGAGGTAGAAGAGTTCTCCGGCAGCGTGACGGCGCTCCGGAGGTTGGTGATGATCTTGTCTCAGCAGGGCTCCGCCCGAGCTCCGCAGAAACGCGATCTAGAGGAAAAACTATGGAGGTATGTGGTCGGGCAGCCGTGAGAAAAGTCGTCTCAAATCAGCCCTAATACCTCCGTATATATAGGTGGGAGGGGGAGGGAAGAGGCAGCCTCAAACCCTCAAGGTTTGGCCGAAATTGGAGGTGGAGGAGTCCTACTCCAATCCTACTTGGAGTAGGATTCCACCTTCCCACTTGGAAACTCTTTCCACCTTGTGTTTTTTCCTTCTCAAACCTTATGGGCCTTAGTGGGAACTTATTCCAGCCCACTAGGGGCTGGTTTATCTCTTCCCATAGCCCATGAGACCCCTTGGGGCGTGATACCCCTCCCGATGGTCCCCGGCACCCCTCCCGGCACTCCCGGTACACTACCGATGAGCCCGAAACTTTTCCGGTAATGCACGAAAACCTTCCGGTAACCAAATGAGGTCATCCTATATATCAATCTTCGTTTCCGGACCATTCCGGAAACCCTCGTGACGTCCGTGATCTCATCCGGGACTCCGAACAACATTCGGTAACCAACCATATAACTCAAATACGCATAAAACAACGTCGAACCTTAAGTGTGCAGACCCTGCGGGTTCGAGAACTATGTAGACATGACCCGAGAGACTCCTCGGTCAATATCCAATAGCGGGACCTGGATGCCCATATTGGATCCTACATATTCTACGAAGATCTTATCGTTTGAACCTCAGTGCCAAGGATTCGTATAATCCCGTATGTCATTCCCTTTGTCCTTCGGTATGTTACTTGCCCGAGATTCGATCGTCAGTATCCACATACCTATTTCAATCTCGTTTATCGGCAAGTCTCTTTACTCGTTCCGTAATACAAGATCCCGTAACTTACACTAAGTCACATTGCTTGCAAGGCTTGTGTGTGATGTTGTATTACCGAGTGGGCCCCGAGATACCTCTCCGTCACACGGAGTGACAAATCCCAGTCTCGATCCATACTAACTCAACGAACACCTTCGGAGATACCTGTAGAGCATCTTTATAGTCACCCAGTTACGTTGCGACGTTTGATACACACAAAGCATTCCTCCGGTGTCCGTGACTTATATGATCTCATGGTCATAGGAACAAATACTTGACACGCAGAAAACAGTAGCAACAAAATGACACGATCAACATGCTACGTCTATTAGTTTGGGTCTAGTCCATCACATGATTCTCCTAATGATGTGATCCCGTTATCAAGTGACAACACTTGCCTATGGCCAGGAAACCTTGACCATCTTTGATCAACGAGCTAGTCAACTAGAGGCTTACTAGGGACAATGTTTTGTCTATGTATCCACACAAGTATTGTGTTTCCAATCAATACAATTATAGCATGGATAATAAACGATTATCATGAACTAAGAAATATAATAATAACTAATTTATTATTGCCTCTAGGGCATATTTCCAACATGGGGTATCCTGGTTGAAGACATTCTGGCTTCCCAAGACGACAGGTTACCCAAGGATGTGGTAGCCCCTAAGCCACAGTTTGTCATGGGAGCGCCTTTGGTCAGCAAAGATGATCTCCCAACAAATATGTGTTACTTGCATACATGGTACTTAAGTGAATCAAAGAATGGGAGAACGATGATCGTGGTGAGTGTCCCACGGGAGTACTACGGCCGCCCCGAAGAAATCCATATCGACTTTGATGAACTCTTCCAGATGTACAATGGCGACGCCCTCGACAAATCGCTTATGAGTTGCTATTGTCTGTAAGTTTTTCAATTCGTTGTCTACATATAACTTGTTTAGTTATTTCAATTCATTGTCTATATATAACTGTTGGGGAACGTCGCATGGGAAACAAAAATTTTCCTACGCGCACGAAGACCTATCATGGTGATGTTCATCTACGAGAGGGGATGAGCGATCTACGTACCCTTGTAGATCGTACAGCAGAAGCGATTAGAGATCGCGGTTGATGTAGTGGAACGTCCTCACGTCCCTCGATCCGCCCCGCGAACAATCCCGCGATCAGTCCCACGATCTAGTACCGAACGGACGGCACCTCCGCGTTCAGCACACGTACAGCTCGACGATGATCTCGGCCTTCTTGATCCAGCAAGAGAGACGGAGAGGTAGAAGAGTTCTCCGGCAGCGTGACGGCGCTCCGGAGGTTGGTGATGATCTTGTCTCAGCAGGGCTCCGCCCGAGCTCCGCAGAAACGTGATCTAGAGGAAAAACTATGGAGGTATGTGGTCGGGCAGCCGTGAGAAAGTCGTCTCAAATCAGCCCTAAAACCTCCGTATATATAGGTGGGAGGGAGGGGAGGAGGCAGCCTCAAAACCCAAAGGTTTGGCCGAAATTGGAGGTGGAGTAGTCCTACTCCAATCCTACTTGGAGTAGGATTCCACCTTCCCACTTGGAAACTCTTTCCACCTTGTGTTTTTTTCCTTCTCAAACCTTATGGGCCTTAGTGGGAACTTATTCCAGCCCACTAGGGGCTGGTTTATCTCTTCCCATAGCCCATGAGACCCCTTGGGGCGTGACACCCCTCCCGATGGTCCCCGGCACCCCTCCCGGCACTCCCGGTACACTACCGATGAGCCCGAAACTTTTCCGGTAATGCCCGGAAACTTTCCGGTAACCAAATGAGGTCATCCTATATATCAATCTTCGTCTCCGGACCATTCCGGAAACCCTCGTGACGTCCGTGATCCCATCCGGGACTCCGAACAACATTCGGTAACCAACCATATAACTCAAATACGCATAAAACATCGTCGAACCTTAAGTGTGCAGACCCTGCGGGTTCGAGAACTATGTAGACATGACCCGAGAGACTCCTCGGTCAATATCCAATAGCGGGACCTGGATGCCCATATTGGATCCTACATATTCTACGAAGATCTTATCGTTTGAACCTCAGTGCCAAGGATTCGTATAATCCCGTATGTCATTCCCTATGTCCTTCGGTATGTTACTTGCCCGAGATTCGATCGTCAGTATCCGTATACCTATTTCAACCTCGTTTACCGGCAAGTCTCTTTACTCGTTCTGTAATACAAGATCCCGCAACTTACACTAAGTTACATTGCTTGCAAGGCTTATGTGTGATGTTGTATTACCGAGTGGGCCCCGAGATACCTCTCCGTCACACGGAGTGACAAATCCCAGTCTTGATCCATACTAACTCAACTAACACCTTCGGAGATACCTGTAGAGCATCTTTATAGTCACCCAGTTACGTTGCGACGTTTGATACACACAAAGCATTCCTCCGGTGTCAGTGAGTTATATGATCTCATGGTCATAGGAATAAATACTTGACACGCAGAAAACAGTAGCAACAAAATGACACGATCAACATGCTACGTCTATTAGTTTGGGTCTAGTCCATCACATGATTCTCCTAATGATGTGATCCCGTTATCAAGTGACAACACTTGCCTATGGCCAGGAAACCTTGACCATCTTTGATCAACGAGCTAGTCAACTAGAGGCTTACTAGGGACAGTGTTTTGTCTATGTATCCACACAAGTATTGTGTTTCCAATCAATACAATTATAGCATGGATAATAAACGATTATCATGAACTAAGAAATATAATAATAACTAATTTATTATTGCCTCTAGGGCATATTTCCAACAGTCTCCCACTTGCACTAGAGTCAATAATCTAGTTCACATCACCATGTGATTCCAACGAATCCAACACCCATATAGTTATGGGGTCTGATCACGTCTTGCTCGTGAGAGAGGTTTTAGTCAACGGTTCTGAAACTTTCAGATCCGTGCGTTCTTTACAAATCTTTATGTCATCTTATAGATGCTGCTACTACGTGCTATTCGGAAATACTCCAAATATCTACTCTACTATACGAATCCGTTTCACTACTCATAGTTATTCGGATTAGTGTCAAAGCTTGCATCGACGTAACCCTTTACGACGAACTCTTTAACCACCTCCATAATCGAGAAAAATTCCTTAGTCCATTAGTTACTAAGGATAAATTTCGACCGCTGCTAGTGATTCAATCATGGATCACTCTCTGTACCTCTCAACATACTTTGAGTCAAGGCACACTTCAGGTGCGGTACACAGTATGGCATACTTTAGATTCTACGGCTAAGGCATAGAAGACGACCTTCGTCTATTCTCTTTATTCTGCCGTGGTCGGGTTTTGAGTCTTACTCAAATTCACACCTCACAACGCAACCAAGAACTCCTTCTTTGCTGGTCTATTTTGAACTCTTTCAAAAACTTGTCAAGGCATGCATCTTGTTGAAACTTCTATTAAGCGCTTTCGATCTATCTCCATAGATCTTTGATGCTCAACGTTTAAGTAGCGTAATCCAGGTACTCCTTTGAAAACTTCTTTCAAACAACCTTGTATGCTTTACAGAAATTCTACATTACTTCTGATCCACAATATGTCAACCACATATACCTATCAGAAATTCTATAGTGCTCCCACTCACTTCTTTGGAAATACAAGTTTCTCATAAACCTTGTACAAACCCAAAATCTTTGATTATCTCATCAAAGTGTATATTCCAACTCCGAGATGCTTGCACCAGTCCATTGAAGGATCACTGGAGCTTGCATACTTGTTAGTATCTTTAGGATCGTCAAAACCTTCTGGTTGTATCACATACAATGTTTGCTCAAGGAAACCGTCGAGAAAACAATGTTTTGACATCCTACGTGCAATATTTCATAAATAATGCATCAACAACTAACATAATTCCAACAGACCTTTAGCATCGCTACGAGTGAGAAAGTCTCATCATAGTCAACTGTTTGATCTTGTCGAAAACATCTTTGCGACAAGTCGAGCTTTTCTTAATAGTGACTTATCACCATCATCGTCTGTCTTCTTTTAAAGATCCATCTTTACTCAATAGTCTTATGACCATCAAGTAGTTCTTTCAAAGTCTACACTTTGTTTTATACATGGATCCTCTCTCGGATTTCATGGCTTCCAGCCATTTGTCAGAATCTGGGCCCACCATCGCTTTCTCCATAACTCGTAGGTTCACTGTTGCTCAACAACATGACCTCCAAGACAGGGTTACCGTACCACTCTGTAGTAGTATGCGACCTTGTCAACCTACGAGGCTTGTAGTAACTTGATCCGATGCTTGATGATCACCATCATCTGCTTCCACTTCAATTGGTGTAGGCGCCACAGGAACAACTTCCTGCACCCTGCTACACACTGGTTGAAGTGATGGTTCAATAACCTCATCAAGTTCTACTACCCTCCCACTCAATTCTTTCGAGAGAAACCTTTCCTCGAGAAAGGATCCGTTTCTAGAAACAAACACTTTGCTTTCGGATCTGAGATAGGAGATGTACCCAACTGTTTTGGATATCCTATGAAGATGCATTTATCCGCTTTGGGTTCGAGCTTATCAGACTGAAACTTTTTCACATAAGTGTCGAAGCCCCAAACTTTCAAGAAACGACAGTTTAGATTTCTCTAAACCTCAGTCTATACTGTGTCATCTCAACGGAAATACGCGGTGCCCTTTTTAAAGTGAGTGCGGTTGTCTCTAATGCATAACCCATAAACGATAGTGGTAATTCGATAAGAGACATCATAGTATGCACCATACCAAATAGTGCGTGGCTATGACGTTCAGACACATCATCACACTATGATGTTCCAGGTGGCATGAACTGCGAAACAATTTCCACATTGTCTTAACTGCGTACCAAAACTCATAACTCAGATATTCATTTCCATGATCATATCGTAGACAGTTTATCCTCTTGTTACGACGAACTTCACTCTGAAACGGAATTGAACTTTTCAACATTTCAGACTTGTGATTCATTAAGTAAATACTCCTGTATCTACTCAAATCGTCAGTGAAGTAAGAACATAATGATATCCACTACGTGCCTCAGCACCCATTGGACTGCATACATCAAAATGTATCACTTTCAACAAGTTACTATCTTATTTCATCTCAATGAAAACAAGGCCTTGCTCATGTGGTATGATTTGCATGTCACTAGTGATTCGAAATCAGGTGAGTACAAAGATCCATCAGCATGGAGCCTCTTCATGCAATTTATACTAACATGACTTAAGCGGCAGTGCCACAAGTAAGTGGTACTATCATCATCAACTCGTATCTTTTGGCACCAATATCATGAACATGTGTAACACTACGATCGAGATTCAATAAACCATTGAAGGTGATTATTCAAGAAAATAGAGTAACCATTATTCTCTTTAAATGAATAATCGTATTGCAATAAACACGATCCAATCATGTTCATGTTTAACGCAAGCACGAAATAACAATTATTTAGGTTTAACACCAATCCCGATGATAGAGGGAGCGTGCGACGTTTGATCATATCAATCTTGGAAACACTTCCAACACGTATCGTCACCTCGCCTTTAGCTAGTCACCGTTTATGCCGTAGCTTTCATTTCGCGTCACTAATCACTTAGCAACTGAACCGGTATCCAATACCCTCGTGCTACTAGGAGTACTAGTAAAGTACACATCAACATCATGTATATCAAATACACTTCTTTCGACTTTTGCCAGCCATCTTATCTACCAAGTATCTTGAGTTGCTCCGCCTCAGTGATTGTTCCCCTCATTACGGAAGCACTTAGTCTCGGGTTTGGGTTTAATATTGGGTCTCTTCATTAGTGCAGCAACTGTTTTTCCGTTTCACGAAGTATCCCTTCTAGCCCTTGCCTTTCTTGAAACTTAGTGGTTTTACAAACCATCAACTATTGATGCTCCTTCTTGATTTCTACTTTCGGAGTGTCAAACATCGCGAATCGCTCAAGGATCATTGTATGTATCCTTGATATGTTATAGTTCATCACGAAGCTCTCACAGCTTGGTGGCAGTGACTTTGGAGAACTATCACTATCTCATCTGGAAGATTAACTCCCACTTGATTCAAGCGATTGTCGTACTCAGACAATCTGAGCACATGCTCAACGATTGAGCCTTTTCTCCTGTGCTTTGTGGACAAAGAATCTTGTCGGAGGTCTCGTACCTCTTAACAAGGGCACAAGAATGAAATCACAATTTCATCTCTTTAGAACATCACTTATGTTCCGTGACGTTTTACAACGTTTTCGGCGCCTTGCTTCTAAGCCATTAAGTATCTTGCACTGAACTATTGTGTAGTAATCAGAAACGTGTATGTCGGATGTTCACAGCATCCACAGACGACGCTCGAGGTGCAGCACACCGAGTGGTGCATTAAGGACATAAGCCTTCTGTGCAGCAACGAGGACAATCCTCGGTTTTACAGACTCAGTCTGCAAAGTTTGCTACTATCAACTTTCAACTAAATTTTCTCTAGGAACATCTAAAAACAGTAGAGCTATAGCGCAAGCTACATCGTAATTCGCAAATACCATTAGACTATGTTCATGACAATTAGTTCAATTAATCATATTACTTAAGAACTCCCACTCAAAAAGTACATCTCTCTAGTCATTTGAGTGGTACATGATCCAAATCCACTATCTCAAGTCCGATCATCACGTGAGTCGAGAATAGTTTCAGTGGTAAGCATCTCTATGCTAATCATATCAACTATACAATTCATGCTCGACCTTTCGGTCTCATGTGTTCCGAGGCCATGTCTGCACATGCTAGGCTCATCAAGCTTAACCCGAGTGTTCCGCGTGCGCAACTGTTTTGCACCCGTTGTATGTGAACGTTGAGTCTATCACACCCGATCATCACGTGGTGTCTCGAAACGAAGAACTGTAGCAACGGTGCACAGTCGGGGAGAACACAATTTCGTCTTGAAATTTTAGTGAGAGATCACCTCATAATGCTACCGTCGTTCTAAGCAAAATAAGGTGCATAAAAGGATTAACATCACATGCAATTCATAAGTGACATGATATGGCCATCATCACGTGCTTCTTGATCTCCATCACCAAAACACCGGCACGATCTTCTTGTCACCGGCGTCACACCATGATTTTCATCATCATGATCTCCATCAACGTGTCGCCATCGGGGTTGTCGTGCTACTCATGCTATTACTACTAAACGCATCTGCAAGCACAAACGTTAGTTATAAAGACAACCCTATGGCTCCTGCCGGTTGCCGTACCATCGACGTGCAAGTCGATATTTCTATTACAACATGATCATCTCATACATCCAATATATCACATCACATCGTTGGCCATATCACATCACAAGCATACCCTGCAAAAACAAGTTAGACGTCCTCTAATTTTGTTGTTGCAAGTTTTACGTGGTGACCGGGGGTATCTAGTAGGATCGCATCTTACTTACGCAAACACCACAACGGAGATATATGAGTTGCTATTTAACCTCATCCAAGGACCTCCTTGGTCAAATCCGATTCAACTAAAGTTGGAGAAACCGTCACTTGCCAGTCATCTTTGAGCAAAGGGGGTTACTCGTAACGATGAAACCAGTCTCTCGTAAGCGTACGAGTAATGTCGGTCCAAGCCGCTTCAATCCAACAATACCGCGGAATCAAGAAAAGACTAAGGAGGGCAGCAAAACGCACATCACCGCCCACAAAACCTTTTGTGTTCTACTCAAGAAGACATCTACGCATGAACCTAGCTCATGATGCCACTGTTGGGGAACGTCGCATGGGAAACAAAAATTTTCCTACGCGCACGAAGACCTATCATGGTGATGTTCATCTACGAGAGGGGATGAGCGATCTACGTACCCTTGTAGATCGTACAGCAGAAGCGATTAGAGATCGCGGTTGATGTAGTGGAACGTCCTCACGTCCCTCGATCCGCCCCGCGAACAATCCCGCGATCAGTCCCACGATCTAGTACCGAACGGACGGCACCTCCGCGTTCAGCACACGTAAAGCTCGACGATGATCTCGGCCTTCTTGATCCAGCAAGAGAGACGGAGAGGTAGAAGAGTTCTCCGGCAGCGTGACGGCGCTCCGGAGGTTGGTGATGATCTTGTCTCAGCAGGGCTCCGCCCGAGCTCCGCAGAAACGTGATCTAGAGGAAAAACTATGGAGGTATGTGGTCGGGCAGCCGTGAGAAAGTCGTCTCAAATCAGCCCTAAAACCTCCGTATATATAGGTGGGAGGGAGGGGAGGAGGCAGCCTCAAAACCCAAAGGTTTAGCCGAAATTGGAGGTGGAGGAGTCCTACTCCAATCCTACTTGGAGTAGGATTCCACCTTCCCACTTGGAAACTCTTTCCACCTTGTGTTTTTTCCTTCTCAAACCTTATGGGCCTTAGTGGGAACTTATTCCAGCCCACTAGGGGCTGGTTTATCTCTTCCCATAGCCCATGAGACCCCTTGGGGCGTGACACCCCTCCCGATGGTCCCCGGCACCCCTCCCGGCACTCCCGGTACACTACCGATGAGCCCGAAACTTTTCCGGTAATGCCCGGAAACTTTCCGGTAACCAAATGAGGTCATCCTATATATCAATCTTCGTCTCCGGACCATTCCGGAAACCCTCGTGACGTCCGTGATCCCATCCGGGACTCCGAACAACATTCGGTAACCAACCATATAACTCAAATACGCATAAAACATCGTCGAACCTTAAGTGTGCAGACCCTGCGGGTTCGAGAACTATGTAGACATGACCCGAGAGACTCCTCGGTCAATATCCAATAGCGGGACCTGGATGCCCATATTGGATCCTACATATTCTACGAAGATCTTATCGTTTGAACCTCAGTGCCAAGGATTCGTATAATCCCGTATGTCATTCCCTATGTCCTTCGGTATGTTACTTGCCCGAGATTCGATCGTCAGTATCCGTATACCTATTTCAACCTCGTTTACCGGCAAGTCTCTTTACTCGTTCCGTAATACAAGATCCCGCAACTTACACTAAGTTACATTGCTTGCAAGGCTTATGTGTGATGTTGTATTACCGAGTGGGCCCCGAGATACCTCTCCGTCACACGGAGTGACAAATCCCAGTCTTGATCCATACTAACTCAACTAACACCTTCGGAGATACCTGTAGAGCATCTTTATAGTCACCCAGTTACGTTGCGACGTTTGATACACACAAAGCATTCCTCCGGTGTCAGTGAGTTATATGATCTCATGGTCATAGGAATAAATACTTGACACGCAGAAAACAGTAGCAACAAAATGACACGATCAACATGCTACGTCTATTAGTTTGGGTCTAGTCCATCACATGATTCTCCTAATGATGTGATCCCGTTATCAAGTGACAACACTTGCCTATGGCCAGGAAACCTTGACCATCTTTGATCAACGAGCTAGTCAACTAGAGGCTTACTAGGGACAGTGTTTTGTCTATGTATCCACACAAGTATTGTGTTTCCAATCAATACAATTATAGCATGGATAATAAACGATTATCATGAACTAAGAAATATAATAATAACTAATTTATTATTGCCTCTAGGGCATATTTCCAACAATAACTTGTACTCTATTATGCAGAATGAAGATTCTGGATTGTAAAAGTAGGAACATCCTAAATATTGGGTTTATTGACCCAGATAAAATACATATAGCGACGCTAGCTGATAAACCCAAGGAGACGGAGGAAAACCTTCTAAGGTTTCTAACAGATGAAAATTTCTGTGACCACATACTGTTTACATACAACTTCAGGTGAGGGTCTTTATTCTGTTGTGTCCATTCACTTATAAGTGTAATTGATAAGTTACTGACACACACACACACACACACACACATATATATATACATGTGCAGCTTCCATTGAATTCTGTTGGACATTCAAATTGATAAGGGAAGAGTTGATGCCTTCGACCCATTATCGAGACCCTTGGAACAGTTCCAAAGCCTGCAGGACATGCTCCAAGGGTAATTTCAATCATTCTTGCGCTCTATCGGTCTCTTTCAATGATTTTCTGATATATCAATTAATGAAAAACTTAGCAAATCATTATCCTTGTCGGGCAGGGTTTGGAAGCGGTTCAAGTGCGTGACTACCGGTATCGAGCTTGAGAAGCTGACCTTTAGAGCGGCTCAGGTAAGTAGTAGTATGATATACTTCTATTTTCAATACATTTATGATGCTAGATTATTATTTTGATTATATATATTCTATTCTCGTAAAGTATGACCAGCAGCCACGGGGGACGCATCTATGCGGATACTATGTTTGCGAGACCATTCGCACGTTTATCTCTGAGCACAAGGATCACAGATTCGACGTAAGCAATGAACATTCACACCTCTATTTTTATCCGTCATTCTTTGTTATCATGATTGATATTCATATTCATCTCCTCTTCTTATATAGTACACGGCCATGAGGACGAAGGTCCTACCAGAGCAACGCGCGATTGCTGTTGCAGAGGAGCTTGCGACCTTTCTGAGGACGGAAGCTATAGATGACAAAGGACGATTTGGTGTAGCTAGGGGTCATTACTGATGTTCGTCCATGTAATCGAATAGACGGGCTCTAGTCCCGATAATTCAGATCTCCATATAATTGTATATATATATGCTCGCTTGTAAGATAAGTTAATCTTATATATATATGTATAATTATTTCTATTTAAATTATATGAAAACTAATTCCCGAACACCAAACGAGGCATCACGTTAATCTCCCGAACACCTAAACCCTAAAACCCTAAAATAATTTCATTCAAAAAAAAACCCAAAAAAAAAACAAAATCTGAAACTCTTTAGTCCCGGTCCGTGTAATGAACTGGGACTTAAGGGCCTGCCCCTGGGGCGCTACGAGGCGCCCACGTGGAGCACCTTTAGTCCCGGCTTGACAGGGCCGGGACTAAAGCTTAGGCCTTTAGTCCCGCCCCTTTAGTCCCGGTTGGTGAACCGGGACTAAAGCCCCTTACGGGCCGGGGCTAAAGGCCCTGTCCCCACTAGTGAGTGATTAGAACAGTGACAACATAATGTGTGTACGGGTCCAGTGGGGGATTGTTATATGTTAGATGGGCTTTAGGACCATATACAAAATACTTCCTGGATAAATCTCGGAGGACCATGTGGGTTTTCATGACATGGTGGGAAGTTTAATACCATCCCTTAGGAGAGTTGAGACCAACTTATGAGGGCCGGCCTGCAGATATACGAGATCCAGGGGCCTGAGAAGAATATAGGATCTTTCTTAACAAACAAAAGCTCAAAATATATCTCTCAAAAGCAAACTAAGTATCCCGTACATAACATAGATTGAAACATGTCGACTCTAAAGCTGATAGTACAACTATTTATGGATCAAGCACTGCCTGAATAAGGAAATTTGCCGCATGCTCGGCTCTTTGCCGTGAGCGTTTTGTCGGGCTGACATGCGGCCTCGGTTACGGGCCACGGCTGACCGCAACCACGGTTACCGCAGCCATGATTGGTCACCCACATGACTGTTTATGCCATGCCCGGCTTAAAAGGGACATTATTGCTTTTCTGAAAAATTTAGAGGGACCCGATTGCTTTTTCTAGAAACCCACATGGACCCATTTTCTTTTTCAAAAATGTTTGAAGGGACCCGATTGTTTTAAAAATATTTGTAGAGTTTATTCTATAAAATATGAGGACATATCTATAAAGTTTGTAAAATAAGTGGGGGATTGAAGATGTTTTAATTTGATTATGAGCAAGAGACGCTAACATGCAGGCCCCACATGTAAGTTAACTATGAAATAAACAGTTACCTTATGCGTGGGCCCAACTGTATTAAACCTGATTGAATGTAAACACTCGGCTATTTCATTCTTTAAACAGCAAACCACGAAACCGGTAGGTATCAGCGACAAACAAATTTTTGATTTTTTTAAAAAATCCTAATGCGAGAAGTGGTAGTTTTATGCTATTCACTCCCATCTTGCGTGATCGAGGTGTTGGCGTCGACACTAACTCATCATTGGTCTCGAGGAATAACCAGAGTTGCGAGAATTTGATTTATATTCTTCTTCATGTTGAACTTTTAATAATGGGGAAGTTATATACAGTACATATTTTGAAACAGAGGTAAAAAATAAAATTGCCTCATTCCATGAGTGAGAGAGAGAGAGAGAGAGTACTCTGGCAACAAAAGAAGACTCAAGATGCTTTGCATCTCGGTCTTTATCTTTATCTTTTGTATGTCAACGGTCTGCAAGTAGATTAGATGGGGCATAATGCGGCGCGAGCTCAACAGACGCGCATTTAGCTGGCGAACATTTTGTATCGTGCCTCCATGTTACTCCTCTACATGCCGAGCCGTTAGCGACCAGTGTCGCCTAGCTAGCTACAACCAAGTCAGAGGTGGCAGCTACTCCCTCAAAAATAAAAAACCCTATGGTACTAGCAGTACTATTACTATTACAGAGCATCCAACCCCGGACCTTGACGTCGTCCTACTCCTACGTGCAACCTTGCTGCTGCTTGCCGACGTCCCCAGCCCACCGGTGGACATGTTACTCTTGCATGTTGGATTTGGCTTTGGAGTTTTGACCGGCTCCCCGGCCGGCCATTACCAGCAAATGTCAACCTCCATGGAAATGGTTTTGAAACCGTAGTGGCTTTGCACCACCAACCTTCCATATCTATAAATTTCCTCTGCTCCCATTAATCCACCCATCCACCCAGCTGCAGCAACACACAGACACAGAACAGAAAGTACGCCAAGATGGACGTCAACCTCCTGGAGAAGGCCCTCCTGGGCCTCTTCGCGGCGGCGCTGCTCGCCATCGCGGTCGCCAAGCTCACCGGCAAGCGCTTCCGGCTGCCCCCGGGGCCCTCCGGCGCCCCGATCGTCGGCAACTGGCTCCAGGTGGGCGATGACCTCAATCACCGCAACCTCATGGGCATGGCCAAGCGTTTCGGCGAGGTGTTCCTCCTGCGCATGGGCGTCCGCAACCTGGTTGTCGTCTCCAGCCCCGAGCTCGCCAAGGAGGTCCTCCACACCCAAGGCGTCGAGTTCGGCTCTCGCACCCGTAACGTCGTCTTCGACATCTTCACCGGCAAAGGCCAGGTAATAAATCAGTTCGTTGAATTTACAGTTCTTGCATATACATGCATACTAGTTCTTGAGAGATACTAATGGCTGCCTTTTAGTCGTGTAATTTCAATGATTGTTTTTTGAATTTTCATTAATTTATGTATGCACTGAAACAATTCTCTTTAGGTCCAAATATCCAGCAATTTCAGGAGTACACACAAATTCAAACAACAAAACACAATCAAGTTCACATAGAAATCCAATCCTTCAATTTGGCCGAAATAAAAACCGAAATCAGTAACTTCCGGTGAAATTTGGTGATTTGGACGATGACTGAAATATTTCCAAGACTGAAATCCAAAACCATATAACTAACAGAAAAATGCTTTCACCTGTGCAGGACATGGTGTTCACTGTCTACGGCGACCACTGGCGCAAGATGCGGCGTATCATGACGGTGCCCTTCTTCACCAACAAGGTGGTGGCACAAAACCGTGTCGGGTGGGAGGAGGAGGCCAGGCTGGTGGTGGAGGACCTCAAGGCCGACCCGGCGTCGGCGACGGGCGTGGTGATCCGCCGCAGGCTGCAGCTCATGATGTACAACGACATGTTCCGCATCATGTTCGACCGCCGGTTCGAGAGCCTCGCCGACCCGCTCTTCAACAAGCTCAGGGCTCTCAACGCCGAGCGCAGCATTCTCTCCCAGAGCTTCGACTACAACTACGGCGACTTCATCCCCATCCTCCGCCCCTTCCTCCGCGGCTATCTCAACCGCTGCACCAACCTCAAGGCCAAGAGGATGAAAGTCTTCGAGGAAGACTTCGTCCAAGAGCGCAAGTAAGAACCATATGGTAATGGTAGTGCAACTACTTACATAATAGCTCGTGTGCTCGATCGATGCTTGCCAGGACATGTTAATGTTAATCGATGTTGCATCAAATTAAGCAATGCAAACAATTGGACGCCAAGTGGGACATATGTTAATTACGTTTGCACATCAGCTTGGATTTCTTAGGGGTATTCAATATTCATCCTGCATCGGTTGCGTGGATGCATTGGTACGTGTTGTTGGTAGTTGACCAGATGCAGTGACAGTGGAAGTACATATATAGGTTGATGGAATTACACCAACAGATCACCAGTTATTTAATTTCATTAGATCCAAAATTAGATCGGGTTCCACTATCACAAATGACTGAGATCGCCAGTTATGCAACCGGGGAATTAATAAGCATCTACTGCGTTATCTCACAATTGCAGGAAGGCGTTGGAGAAGAACGGTGAGATCAGATGCGCCATGGACCACATCCTCGAGGCCGAACGGAAGGGTGAGATCAACCACGACAACGTCCTATACATTGTGGAGAACATCAACGTCGCAGGTAAAATTCATCAGTTAAATATGTTAGTATCTTGGTGATCGTGATATTAATATATTCTTTTATAAAAAAACCAGTTAGATGTGTATTCATCTTTGTGTCCAATCTAGTTTTGACTTTTGAGAAGAAGATAATTCTCTACCTAACTTTTTATTAAAAGAAACGCAGACCATTTCCTTGTTTATAAAAAGTAGCACGCATGATTGAAACTTTTATCTCAAGACAATACAACGCGAGACAGCGATGGTCAGCCCGAAGAGCCCATATTATTCCTTGCGCGTGCGGATAGAGAGCCCAAGTACTTGTCAGTGCAACAATTGTCTTTTTAATGATGAATCTATTTATACTTCCTTGCAAAAAAACAAAGATCTATTGATACTGATCTGGTAGGTAGAGAATAATATATTTCTCCCCGGACAAGTTTGATTTTAGGAAAAATAATACACTTTACGCTAGGCGAAGCGGGGAGTAACTTAAACTAGTAACATGTATATGTTACTAGTCTATGTTATTATTTTTATAGTGTAGTGCCATAGGTGTCATAACATAAATATCTTCATTATTTTATAGAGTTATTTGTATTGGAGTATTATGTAACTGTATTTGTCTTTCTTCTTTTTAGTTAATTGTCACGTCCCATTTTTTTCTTATGTGACATGCATGTTAGTACCTATGTTACTCCTAATATGACTATTCTTACATTTTGAATGGACAGAGTAGTAATTAATTTAGCACAGCACAAATGTTAACAAGGGGATGACCATGAATTCGTTCTTGTTTGCTTGCATTCAGCAATTGAGACGACCCTGTGGTCGATCGAGTGGGGAGTTGCAGAGCTGGTGAACCACCCGAACATCCAGTCAAAGCTCCGCCAAGAGATCGCCGCCGTGCTAGGGCCCGATGCAGCGGTGACGGAGCCAGACCTAGAGCGCCTCCCTTACCTGCAGGCCGTCGTCAAGGAAACCCTCCGCCTCCGCATGGCCATCCCACTCCTCGTGCCCCACATGAACCTCAAGGACGCCAAGCTCACCGGCTACGACATCCCCGCTGAGTCCAAGATCCTCGTCAACGCCTGGTTCCTCGCCAACGACCCCAAGCGCTGGGTGCGCGCCGACGAGTTCCGGCCGGAGCGGTTCCTCGAAGAGGAGAGGGCCGTCGAGGCCAATGGCAATGACTTCCGGTTTGTGCCCTTCGGCGTCGGTCGGAGGAGCTGCCCGGGAATCATCCTCGCTCTGCCCATCATCGGCATCACGCTCGGCCGCCTTGTGCAGAACTTCCAGCTACTTCCGCCGCTGGGGAAGGACAAGATTGATACCACGGAGAAGCCCGGACAGTTCAGCAACCAGATCCGGAACCACGCCACCGTCGTCTGCAAGCCACTCAAGGCTTAGAAGAATTTTCGATCCGGCGGGCTAGACGAAGGATGGGCTGGAATGCGGGCATGTGTTTGTATAAGAATTTTCCAGGTTTTGTAATAAGTTTGACCTTTCTTTATTTTTTTCATGTGTTGTTGGTTTGCAAACTTGGTAACGTTGATGTAAAGCTTTTTGGCTCCAAATTCAGATTATTAATTATCCAGTTCATAAACGTTGGCACTGTCAGTTGGCATGAAACTAGTCCGAGCCAATCAAGTCGTCTATGTTCATTTTTGGCAGTGCTATAGGGGGATAGCTGATTTTCTGAAGGAGCCAACGGTTGAAGATTGGAATGTCTGCACTCAAGGGACAAGGATGATCTAACCTAGTGTTGGGCCATCTCGGAGGAGGTAACATCCTACTCTTGCCGTTGAGATGTATTATACTGTACGACGGTCAGAGATCGGTGAGATCTCGTCAAGGAATCTTGTTTACAAGGTGATACTGATGGCGACAAAGGTGGGAGATGAAGTGTTAGGTGAGGAACCCTAGGTCTCAATGGTGAATTGTTCCTGCTGAATCAACTTACCATCGAGAGGACCCTAAACTTTCTTCTTAATGAAATGCAGAAACCCCCTGCCCCTCTCGAGGTGTTCCCAAAAAAAGAGCCCCCTAAACTGCCTGATATACTTGCCTCGGTTATAGTTACATTGCTTGTGTCAGTTTGCAAGTGGGCGCATGTGTTACTAGTTCGTACCTGGCCCTGGGTGGGTGAGTCAACCGGTTGGCCGTATTGTCCTTCAAGATGGTGAAAAGAGCATGCTTCTTTAGTGTAGAAGAGAAACCAATATGTCATATCTAGTATGTGCAAACTTAAGTACTCCATTGGGCCTCATTAATTAGGAACATAACCTTAGAACACGATGACATTACTGAGAGAAAGAGTAATAGGGTGACCTAAGTGGGCTATAAGAGATGTCATATCCAACTTTTGCTTAGTTGGAGGACAGAGAATAAAAACAGGCTATAGATTACAGCCAATTGTATAATGGGAAATGCTATGAGTCACCCGACAAATTGCAACCATGTGTATGTCGTCTTGTCTGCACGTCACGTGCTCCGTGGACACCCCCACTAATTTTTGCAACTGCCCATTGTTGCAATCTCTCTCGTCGCAATAATGGCTCTGTTGCAGGATCTAAAACCTTGAGAGAAGTCAGCTATCATACTCATCCCAAGCTCTCATCGAGTCATCGCCTCCCAGCGGTGCTCTAACTGTCACCACCAGCACTCGTCGCTGACTAGCACACCAACAAGGCATGCAACCAAAGAGACAGAGCATCCCGTTACCGTGCTGCTCCAACCACCGCCATCGGTGCTTGGCGCCAGTGAGCATGCCGAGGCTACACACAACTACCACGGCTAGAATGCTCTCTGCAACGTGTTCGATGTTGCAAAAGCTTTTCTGTAAAACAAGCTCCGTTGCAAAAATTACGGTTGAAAACGATCAAACACTTTTTTTTTGCAACACATCCTCTATTGTAACTATCTCTACAACATTGCATTTGTTGCAAAGTTTTTCCAGAAGAAAACTAAACGCTTCGAGGTGATTGCAACAAGCATCATGTTGCATAAGGCCTTCTGCAACACTATCCTTATTGCAAAGTGGTGCTTGTTAAGTGGGTTGCTCGAATGACCATTAGCGTGTCAATCCAATGGTTAGCAAGGAGGCGGATCTTTTCTCATTGTCCGCCTGCCGACGCGTACTGTCTCCCTCAACACCTTTTGTGGGAGAATATAATGTGGACCACATACTAATGGCATGGCATAAAAGTATGACTAATTGTACTAGACTATTAGGTTAGCTATATGTGATGTCGAAACTCTTTGTAGACAGTTGTTGCTTATTATCCTTGCCCTAAAGAGCATCACCTATGCTTAGTTCCTCGGGAAATAAAGAGAGAAAAAGCAGGGTTGAGTGGCACTCAAACAAACATAACTATAAAAGTTCCAGAACAAAAACACACGCACACGAATAACATTGATCAAGCATGAATTTTCTTTTCTTTATCTTTTGATGAAAAGGCAGATGTCCTGCCATTCGGTTATCAAGCATGAGTTTAGGATTCAACAGACCCGTACAAACATAATTACATAAAAGTAGTTGCCGCATCTAGGAACATGTTAATCCTTTATAAAAAAAGGAACATGTTAATCATGCAAAAGGTAAAAATAATTGTCCCTTTTAGACATATGCTAATCATGCAAGGAGAGCCCCTACTAACAAGAAATAAGATCAATGTTGCCTTCCACGGATGGATAGTCCCCCAAGATGTTGTGTATTTTTGTGCACCATTCATCACTTGGCATGTCCTGATCCGGCAACTTAACAATCACACTTTGAAGCACTCGCGAGGATCTAAAAAGCACTTTCAAGAAATCTAACTCATGATCCTCCCCTCTGAAGCCTTCGATTATCACCTTCTTGAGATTCAAGGAGACGATTTGGGTTCTCCAACCCTTTGGGTCATCACAAGGGCAATTTGGTGGGCACGCTTCTTTCACCTAATTAAAATAAATGTGAATTACATCAATGGATGCACTCCGTCAAATTTTTTTGAACGGTACAATATGTAGTATTCCAAATATATAAGCAGGGTAATAAATTACCTCTGATCTCGATACAACGATGTTAAAGTTGTGTATATCTTTAAGACGGTGCATGCCGAGGAGATGGAACACAAATGCTCCAAATGCATGCCCGTTTGCTGTGAGATGTAGACTCAAAGTAGGGAACTGGGTGACCACATGTTTACCTATCTCCTCAACAAATCCGCGATCTGCAACTTGAAAACTCAACGAATCATGCATAACAATTCGGCAAGACATCATCACTAACAAGTTGTGTAAATTGTAGATTGATCAAAGGATGACAGGAGACACGTACTTGGGCACACGTGTGCAGGGACAAGATCTCGTCTCCCTTTCTCAGGGGTCAATAGCTCCTGTGCGACACATTTGATGCGAATTGGATCCTGTGCGACACATTTGATGCGAATTGGATCCTGTGCGACACATTTGATGCGAATTGGATCATGTGCGACGTTTCTCTGGCCAAAATAGCCAAAGGCCCACTCGGGCGATTAAAATGGTCGTCAACGGGAGTGAGGTTATGTTTAAGACATGTGGGTCCTACTTGGCAGATCGTCTACTTACGGCCCCACTTGACAGTGCATCTACTTATGGGACCCACTTGGCAGTGCATCGGGTGAGACGTGTCCCCGTGCCTGGCCTGTCTGTCTGAACCGCCCGTTTGAAGCTCTGGTGCTCCCGGCGGTGAGCCGAAGACGGCGGCGACACTTTTGTTGCAGCGGCGGAGCTTTCGATATCGGCGACGGCGGTGGCTGTGGTGAGTGAATCCGGAACCCTTGTCCAGCCCGTTCCCTTCTGTGTCGAGTTAGATCTCACTGCAGTTCCTGTTTCCCTCCTCTGTTTTTTTGTCGATTTGATCCAGATTTGGGTGGGGCGGAGGGGGGCTAAAGGTAATGGAGCCGCCAGAGACAACAACAACGTTGACTAGGTAATCTGTGCATCCTTTCCATCCTATGCGATGCCTCGTCTGCTTCCGCTAGCTCACAGTGCGCGCCATTGAAAAACAGGGCCGATGATGCTCGGACATTTGAATTCACTATCAAATTATTTCCTTCTAAAGGCGACGCTAGGTGATGGTAGCTTGTGGGACATAGAGGGAGATACTATTGTGAAATGGGAGGTTGAATTATCAGAGATTGATCCACAAGAACTACAGAGCATGGAAGAGAAGGCCGTGAGGAATGTGGTGGCAAAAATTGGGGAGAGCATTTTTTGGGGTCCAGAGCAAGAGGTAGCATTGTTATGGTTTGATAATTGGAAAGGAGAGTATGTGAGAATTGAGGATGGCGAAAATATGGTTGATGAAATCGATCGACAAAATGGCTCGACAACCAAACAAACTACGTTTCGTGCAGAGTTGGTTGATCTGAAATCAGATTCTAAGGTTGGATATGTTCCCTCAAAATTGGCTGCACAAATGGTAGATGATGATTGGCCTTCAGAGAGGCAGATAATGCCCATGTGTACGGGTGAGGTGACAATATTACATGAGGGGGCTGATGCAGATGCACAAGAGGGCTCTGATGGTGTTGCAAGGGTTCTTTCTGTTGATTGGAATTCGGTTGAATTAAATGAACCAACTGATTTAGTCATTGCACCAATGGATGACACTGAGATGGCCAAAAAATTTGGCATTCCAGTACCTGATGAAGATAAGGAAGAGAATGATGAAACTACTAACCCGCTTACTGATGCTCAAAGAGATATATGTGAAGATGTGGATGGACAGCTGATGGAAGATGCTGAAGATGATGTTTATGATGCACATGATGATGAGTTGGTAAATTTCTATGACAAGGAAAACCCTGTTATTGCAGTAGGGAAGTTGTTCCCAAACATGGATGAATTTAGAATGTGTTTCTAGACTTATGTCATCAAACATGAGTTTGATGCCAAGACAAAGTGGACTGACAGAAAAAAAATTTATGCAAGATGCGGAGGTTTTGATGGAAGTGTCAAGCCTTGCAAGTGGTACATATCTGCTAGACGCCAACCTGATGGAAGTACCATTAGGGTCAATCAAATCCCACACCAACATACTTGTATTACAAGTTCACAGAGAGTATCAACCATGACATCACATCTTTGGATTGCAGAAAAGATCACTCCTATTTTAGCCAAGAAACCAAATACTACTGCAAAGAAACTTAAAGTAGACTTGGAAAAGCAGTACCCAATTAAGGTGAAGTATAACACAGTGTGGAAGGCAAAACAAAGGGCAATGAAAGAATTATATGGTGACTGGGCAAATACATTTAGGATGCTTTATAATTTCACAGCAGAGGCGGAGAAGAGGTCACCTGGCAGTGTTGTGGAGATAGATACTGAGGTAAGAGAGGAAGGAAGAGTCCTTTTGTAAAAGTTTTTTATGGCTTTAAAGCCTTGCATCGATGGCTTCAAGGCAGGTTGTCGTCCATATTTGAGCAAAGACTCCTCGTTTTTGACCGGCAAGTGGAATGGTCAATTGGCAGCTTGCAATGCTTTAGATGGACACAACTGGATGTTCCCTGTTGCTATTGGCTTGTTTCAGTCAGAAACAGAGGTCTCATGGACATGGTTCATGATGCAGTTGAAGAGATGCATAGGTCCAGTGTCACCTTTGGCAGTCCACACAGATGCATGCAAAGGGCTAGAAAATGCAGTCAAGAATGTGTTCCCCAATTGTGAGCAGAGAGAGTGCTTCAGCCATATGTGGATGAATTTGATCAAAAAGTTCAGAGGGGAAGAATATGGTCACATGTGGCCAGCAGCAAGATCTTACACTAAATAGACATATTCATATCATCTTGGTAAGATAATGACAACATGCCCTGAATTTGGTCCATGGGTGAACACCTACCATTCTCTATTATGGTATAGGTCAGGATTTAACACTGCCATCAAGTGTGATCATATCAACAACAACTTGGCAGAAAGTTTTAACAACAAGGTGAAGCAGTTGAAGAACCTGCATGTGCATGACATGGTTGACCAAATGAGGATCATGATCATGCGCTTGTGGGAATTGAGAAGAAGGATTGGTGATTGTCTGCAAGGGGACAAGCTTCCTGCAGTGGTACAACAGGTGGTCAACAGGAGCAGAAATCTTACACATTTATCTGTTGAAAAATCTTCGGCGTGGGGTGCTGAAGTTAGAGATACCAAAAGTGGTAGAAGGCATGTTGTTAACACTGAAATGCATGAGTGCACTTGTTTGGAGTGGCAATACACTGGGAAACCATGTGATCATGGCATACTTTTTTTGGCCTCCCGACCAAAGATAAACATGCACCCTTATTTGCACGAATATTACTCAGTAGCAAAATTCAAGGCTGCATATGCAACTCCAATTCCAGCACTTACAGATCAGTCTCAGTGGCCTGAAGTGGACATAGAATTTTCCATGTGTCCTCCCCTAACAAAAAGAAAGGCTAGTAGGCCTAAAGAGAGCAGATTCAAGGCATGGTTTGAGAGAGGTGGGAGTAGTAAAACAGGGAAGGAAAAGTAGGATGGAAAACCAAAAAGGTCCCAAAAAGGTAACAAAAATAGATGCAAGTTGTGCCAAGAACTTTGGCACTGAGCTGGATCTTCCAAGTGTTGTTACACTCCTAAAAGGCCAAAGTATGTGTGCTAATGTTTTTTATGTTTACTATTTGGCTGCATTTTTCAATTACAAACCAATTGACATGCTTAAATTTTTTAGGAGGAAGTGTGCAGCTGAGCCCCTTGTTGTTGAAGATTGCTGGCCAAAGAAAAAGAAAAGAGGCAATGGTTGTAGAAAAAAGAGAAGTTATGGTGAAACAATGCAAACTGAGCAAAATGAGCAAGACTTGGATGTGCTGCAAAATGAGCAACAAGACTTGGATGTGTTCAAAAATGAAGATGTGGTCCAAAATGAGCAAGACTTGGATGTGCTGCAAAATCAAGATGTGGTGCAAAATGAGCAAGATATGGATCTGGTGCCTCATACGTCTCAAACGTATCTATAATTTTTGATGGTTTCACGCTATTATCTTGTCTTCTTTGGATGTTTTATGTACCTTTTATATCTTTTTTGGGTCTAACTTCTTAATTCAGTGCCAAGTGCCAGTTCCTGTTTTTTCTATGTTTTTGGCTCTTTTCAGATCTGATTTTGGAACGGAGTCCAAACCGAATATAATCCCCGAAATGATTTTTTTCCGAACGGAAGAAGATCAGGGGGCCTGTGGGCCAAGCCAGGTGGGCTCCAGGGAGCCCACAAGCTCCCACTCCGCCACCAGGGGGGAGACGGCGGTGTCAGGGCTTGTGGCCTCCCTGGCCGCCCCCTGACCTAGATCCTTGGCCTATATATTCCCTAAAATACAGCAAAAAAACAGGGGAGCCTTGAAAATACTTTTCCACCGCCGCGAGCTTCTGTTTCCGCGAGATCTCATCTAGAGACCCTTCCCGGCACCCTGCCGGAGAGGACTTTGGAGTTGGAGGGCTTCTTCATCATCATCATCGCTCCTCCAATGACTCGTGAGTAGTTCACTTCATACCTACGGGTCCGTAGTTAGTAGCTAGATGGCTTCTTCTCTCTCTTGGATCTTCAATACAAAGTTCTCCATGATCTTGATGGAGATCTATCGGATGTAATCTTCTTTGGCGGTGTGTTTGTCGAGATCCGATGAATTGTGTATTTGTGGTCAGATTATCTATGATATATATTTGAGTCTTTGTTGATTTCTTATATGCATGATTTGATATCCTTGTAAGTCTCTCCGAGTCTTGGGTTTTGTTTGGCCAACTAGATCTATGATTCTTGCAATGGGAGAAGTGCTTGGTTTTGGGTTCTACCATGTGGTGACCTTTCCCAGTGACAGTAGGGGCAGCAAGGCACACATTAAGTAGTTGCCATCAAGGGTAACAAGATGGGCTCTGTCGTTGATATGAGATTGTCCATCTACATCATGTCATCTTGCTTAAGGCGTTACTCTGTTCTTTTGGACTTAATACACTAGATGCATGTTGGATAGAGGTCGACGTGTGGATTAATAGTAGTAGATGCAAAAAGTATCGGTCTACTTGTTTTGGACGTGATGCTTATAGATATAATCATTGCCATAGATATCGTCACGACTTTGCACGGTTCTATCAATTGCTCGACAGTAATTTGTTCACCCACCATCTACTTGCTTTCATGAGAGAAGCCACTAGTAAACACTACGGCCCCCGCGTCTATTCACATCCATCGTTTACACCTCCGCTTTTACTTTGCTTTGTTACTTTGTTGCTTTCAGTTCTCAATTGGCAAACAATCTATAAGGGATTGACAACCCCTTCATAGCGTTGGGAGCAGGTTCTTTGTGTTTGTGCAGGATCTTGTGATACTCCTCCACTGGATTGATACCTTGGTTCTCAAACTGAGGGAAATACTTACCACCGCTGTGCTACATCACGCTTTCCGCTTCGAGGGAACACCAACGCAAGGCTCCAAGGCCACGGGGGAAATCCTTTGCATATTTTCCTAGGAAGTCCCTTAAGGCGCAGCCGCAGCAGAAGGATTCCTGGTGCCGTCGACACGACTATTCTTGGCGCCGTTGCAAGGGAAGCATAGCTGACATCAGAAGTATTTCTGGCGCCGTTGCCTGGGAGGAGAGATCAAGATCTATCCAAGTAGGTGTCAGAAACTCATCTCTTGCATTTACTTTTGTTGCCAGTTGCCTCTCGTTTTCCTCTCCCCCACTTCACATTTTCCGTTTTCATTTGCCTTTCTCTTTTGCCGTTTTCGGTCGCCCTTTTCTCTCGTTTGCCTTTCCGTTGCTTGTGTGCTATATGCCTTCAATATGCTTGTATCTTCGCTTGCTGAAAATCTAGTGATATGGATCCTCATCCACTAGCTAATCTCTTTAAGAGACCCACCTATGTGGAACGAATTGCTAGTGAGTTGAGGGCACTTGACTATCTTTATGGAGTTTTGCTTCAGATGCGTGAATCTAAAAATCGTGATGAAGAAATTCATGAAGTGATTCACGAGGGCTCCTTGGATGAAAGCATGATCGCAATGGTTTCACTATAAATTCTATTAGTGACAATCATGCTAAGAATATGCAAAACCCTAAGCTTGGGGATGCTAGTTTTGCTTTGTCCACTACTTGTTGCAATAATCATGATTTGGGTGATGATCTTTCTTATGATCTTGAAAATTTGTTCAAACCTCATGATGAATATGATATTTGCAACAATATTGAAAGTGGGATTGGAGAAGTCATGAATTTAGTTGATGATAATCCCACTATTTTTTAAGAGCGTCAACTTTGCATGCATGTGGATCATGAAAATAATATCCTATGGGATAGCTATATTGTTGAATTTGAATATGATCCCACATGTAATTGCTATGAGAGAGGAAAATATTGTGGTAGAAACCTTCATGTTACCAAATCACCTCTCGTGATGTTGAGATTGCTCTTGTATTTTTCTTCTTCCTTGCATATGGAAGCTATTGGTTGTCTTGACAATTTATTTTCCTATAAAATGCCTATGCACAGGAAGTATGTTAGACTTAGATGTGATTTTCACATGCTTTAGGATGCTCTCGTTGTGCTTCAATTCTTGTCTTTTGTGAGAGCATCATTGAGTGCCTAGCTAAGGGCGTTACACAAAAGCGCTTGTTGAGAGGCAACCCAACGAATCTATCCTTTTTCTTTCTGTTTTGTGTTTTCCACACTTTCATAATTCTGTTATGATTGTGTTTTTTTGTGTTTATTTTTGCGTTTGTGCCAAGCAAAACCGTTATGATTAGTCTTGGGGATGATCGTTTGGTCATGCTGGAAAAGACAGAAACTTTATGATCACGAAAAGAATTTTCGTTTTTTTCTGTAAGAGCTTTTGTGTTGATTCTTTTTGCTTTTGATTTCTATGCAAATTCTTCAGACTGTCGTAATATTTCAGAATTTTTGGAGTACCAGAGGTATACGAAATATACAGATTGCTACAGACTAGTCTGCTGTTAACAGATTCTGTTTTTGTTGTGTTGGTTGCTTATTTTGATGAAACTATGGATAGTATCAGGGGGGTATTAGCCATGGAAGATTGAAAATACAGTAACCCAACATCAGCACAAGTAGAATTTAAGTTTACTACAGTACCTAAGGAAGTGGTGGTTTGCTTTCTCATACTAATGTTATCACGAGTTTCTGTTTAAGTTTCGTGTTGTGAAGTTTTCAAGTTTTGGGTGAAGTTCTTATGGACAAAAAGAGAAAGAGTGGAAAGAGCTCAAGCTTGGTGATCCCCAAGGCATCCCAAGAGATTCAAGGATGTCGTAAAAGCCTATGCTTGGGGATGCCCCGGGAAGGCATCCCCTCTTTCGTCTTCAATCCATCGGTAACGTTACTTGGGGCTATATTTTTATTCACCACATGTTATGTGTTTTGCTTGGAGCGTCTTGTATCGTAGGAGTCTTTTATTTTTGTTGTGTCACAATCATCCTTGCTGCACACCTAGAGAGAGAGACATGCACTCACCGTGATTTTGTCGAGCTTCACTTATATCTTTTGGTAGACAATTCAGCTCACATGTGCTTCACTTATATCTTTTGAGCTAGATACTTTTGCTCTGTGTGCTTCACTTATATCCTTTAGAGCACAGCCGTGCGTGGCTTGGTAGTTGATCTATGCTTTGAAAGTAGTCTCAAAAGGGGTAGTTATCCAAAGGGATACGAAAACTTCCACCTTCATGTGCATTGAATAGTTAGAGAAGTTTGATTCATCTCAATTAGTTTTGAGTTGTGGTTTTGGTAATATGGAAGTCATGCTAGTAAAGTGTTGTGGATCTAGAAATACTTGTGTTGAAGTTAGTGATTCCCGTAGCATGTACGTATGGTGAACCGCTATGTGATGAAATCTGAGTATGATTAGTCTACTGATTGTCATCTTTTGCGTGGCGGTCGGGATCGCGCGATGGTTTATACCTACCAACCCTTCCCCTAGGAGTATGCGTTGAATGCTTTGTTTCGATTACTAATAAAACTTTTTCAACAAGTATATGAGTTCTTCATGACTAATGTTGAGTCCATGGTTTAGATGCACTTTCACCTTCCACCATCACTATCTTCTTAGTGCCATGCAACTTTCGCCGGTGCACAAAACCCACCATTAGCCTCTCTCAAAACAGCCACCATACCTACCTACTATGGCTTTTTCAAAGTCATTCCAAGATATATTGCCATGCAACTACGACCACGACATGTGCCACCACGTCTACATTGCCATTGCATGATCGTAAGATAGCTAGCATGATGTTTCCATTAATGTCTATGCCTAGATCATTGTCACGGTACACTACCGAAGGCATTCCATATAGAGTCATTGTTGCTCTAAGTTTTGAGTTGAAAGTGTGATGATCATCATTAATGGAGCATTGTCCCATGTGAGGAAATAAAAGAGGCCAAAGAAGCCCACCAAAAAAAAGAGGCCAAAGAAGCCCACCAAAAAAAGAGAGGCCAAAGAGCCCACAAAAAATGAGATAAAAAGAGAGAAGGGACAATGCTACCACTTTTTCCACACTTGTGCATATTAAGCACCATTATCTTCATGATTGAGAGTCTGTCGTTTTGTCACCACCATATAGCTAGTGGGAAATTTTCATTATATAACTTGGCTTGTATATTCCAATGATAGGCTTCCTCAAAATTGCCTTAGGTCTTCGTGAGCAAGCAAGTTGGATGCACACCCACTAGTTTTCTTTAAGAGCTTTCACATACTCGTAGCTCTAGTGCATCATTTGTATGGCAATCCCTACTCATTCACATTGATATCTATTGATGAGCATCTCCATAGCTCATTGATATGCCTAGTTAATGTGACTATCTTCTCCTTTTTGTCTTGCAACCTCCATCACACTCCACACCATCTATAGTGCTATAACCATGGATCACGCTCATGTATTACGTGAGAATTGAAAAAGTTTGAGAAAGTAAAGGTGTGAAACAATTACTTGGCCAATACCGGGGTTGTGCATGATTTAAATTCGTTGTGCAATGATGATAGAGCATAGACAGACTATATGCTTTTGTAGGGATAACTTTCTTTTGGCCTTTTTATTTTGAAAGTTCATGATTACCTTGCTAGTTTGCTTGAATTATTATTGTTTCCACATCAATAGCAAACTATTGTTTTGAATCTAATGGATCTGAACATTCACATCACATAAGAGGAGTTACAAAGGACATCTATGCTAGGTAGCATGAAAGCATCAAAAATTCATTCTTTATCACTTCCCTACTCGAGGACGAGCAGGAGTTAAGCTTGGGGATTTTTGATACGTCTCAAACGTATCTATAATTTCTGATGGTTTCATGCTGTAATCTTGTCTTCTTTGGATGTTTTATGTACCTTTTATATCTTTTTTGGGACTAACTAATTAATTCAGTGCCAAGTGCCAGTTCCTGTTTTTTCTGTGTTGTTGGCTCTTTTCAGATCTGATTTTGGAACGGAGTCCAAACGGAATAAAATCCCCGAAATGATTTTTTCCCGAACGAAAGAAGATCACGGGGCCTGTGGGCCAAGCCAGGTGGGCTCCAGGGAGCTCACAAGCTCCCACTCCGCCACCAGGGGGGAGGCGGCGGTGTCAGGGCTTGTGGCCTCCCTGGCCGCCCCTTGACCTAGATCCTTGGCCTATATATTCCCTAAAATACAGCAAAAAATCAGGGGAGCCTCGAAAATACTTTTCCGCCGCCGCAAGCTTCCGTTTCCGCGAGATCTCATCTGGAGACCCTTCCCGGCACCCTGCCGGAGGGGACTTTGAAGTTGGAGGGCTTCTTCATCATCATCATCGCCCCTCCAACGACTCGTGAGTAGTTCACTTCAGACCTATGGGTCTGTAGTTAGTAGCTAGATGGCTTCTTCTCTCTCTTGGATCTTCAATACAAAGTTCTCCATGATCTTCATGGAGATCTATCCGATGTAATCTTCTTTGGCGGTGTGTTTGTCGAGATCCGATCAATTGTGGATTTGTGATCACATTATCTATGATATATATTTGAGTGTTTGTTGATTTCTTATATACATGATTTGATATCCTTGTAAGTCTCTCCGAGTCTTGGGTTTTGTTTGGCCAACTAGATCTATGATTCTTGCAATTGGAGAAGTGCTTGGTTTTGGATTCTACCATGTGGTGACCTTTCCAAGTGACAGTAGGGGCAGCAAGGCACACATTAAGTAGTTGCCATCAAGGGTAACAAGATGGGCTCTGTCGTTGATATGAGATTGTCCATCTACATCATGTCATCTTGCTTAAGGCGTTACTCTGTTCTTTTGGACTTAATACACTAGATGCATGCTGGATAGCGGTCGACGTGTGGAGTAATAGTAGTAGATGCAGAAAGTATCGGTCTACTTGTTTTGGACCTGATGCCTATAGATATAATCATTGCCATAGATATCGTCACGACTTTGCGCGGTTCTATCAATTGCTCGACAGTAATTTGTTCACCCACCGTCTACTTGCTTTCATCAGAGAAGCCACATATAATGATGATTGGCACAAGCTTTCATGAAAAACTTCATAGTCCAAGTTTATTATTTTTCCTAGCAACCTAGTCACATATAATGATGATTGGCACAAGTTTTATATTTTTTTGATTTTTTTGAATTATTTATGCTCTACCCTAGCCCTTGAAAACCTCTCAAAACCCCATCAAAACCCCTCAAACCCTCGTCCAAACCTCTCAAAACCCAGCACCCCATCGGACCATTGGATCGCCGTGAATGGACGGTCTGGATCGCGCATTAGGGCTACGTCAGCAGCGATCCGTGGCCTTCACTCTGATTGGCTGGCTTTTTTAGCCCTCTTTTTTATTGCTGGACGAGAAGACGCGTGCACGCGTTGTTGGGCTTAATTAAAGGCGGCCCACCCTTTTATCCGTTGGACCTCGCATCGTACCAGCCTTGCATGCATGCGCGTAGCCCTCCCTCCCCTCGCTCGCCCATAGCCCTGCTTCCCCTCGCTCGCCCGTTCGACCGACACTGCATGCATGCGCATCGATCGAGCGGGAGCACGTCCGAGGCCATAGAGAGCAGCAACTCGACCGACGCAGCAGAGGCACGCAGCGGCTCAGCCATGCAGAAGCTCCTCGCCCAACCCGACCGACGCAACAGTCATCTTTTGGCTCGTTTTAATTGCTCATGTGCGACGTGTACCTTGTTTTAATTGACCCTGTGCTACGTGGGGTGTGTACACTCTCGATGCCCCCTCGATGCCATGCGGTAGCCGTTTCACACTCGATGCACACCATGGCTAGTACCCCTATTTAAGCATGGGTTTTAAGCACCCCCTAACATCATCTTCTCCCACCCGGCCTTCTTCTTCATCTCCTAGTCCATCTTCTCCACCTCTCACGCCGGAAGATGAACTACACCGTGATGACCTACCGTGTGCCTCCCACCGTCCCCGAGATGCTCTACTCTCCCCAAGTCCAGGTGGAGAACACCCTACGGGTGTGGGCGATCTCGAGGTGGAGGGGTGCAAGGGCGCTCACCGAGTTCTTCCTCTCCGCCGGCTACCGCCACCTCCCCAGGGGTTCTCCGGTGATGTTCCACGTGGAGGAGCTGACCAACAATGGCTATCCTATCGGCCTTATTGTGAGGTTCACCAACAACATCGATGCTTACCACCTCCTCGGTCGTGTTTTTTGGTGTGGATGCGAGTTTATCGCATTCACAACATACAACATCTTCACGGATGTGGACAACATCTTCCCCAACGACAGCATGCACACTCTCCCGTACCGCACCGACGGCGATGACAAGTGAAGGAGGAGGAGTTTGCCTTGGAGCTTGGAGCTTGGAGTACCCGGTGGTGCCATGGAGGAGGAGGAGTTTATCTAGTTAGGGTTTAGGGTCTTATCTACCTATGTAATCGTACTATCTATGTCGTGCTTATTTTTCTATGTAATGGTACTATATATGTCGTGCTTATGTAATGCCCTGCTACTATTTATGTTATATATATTGATGTTCTATCTAGTTCATATATGTTCTATCTAGTTCTATCTAGTGCATGCAACAAATATGTAAAGCCAATAGGAACTGGGTAACTTGTCATGTTACTGAATGCTCGCGTTCCCATTAAAAAATTACTACTTCTGTATTTGGGTATCCTCTGTATTTAGTGTTAGCGTGTGCGGCCGTGCTGTTTGCAAGCGGTGGCCATTTCGGTTTTGAGGAAGGCTGGTGTAAATGATGAAAAGACCACACACCCACCCACCGTATCTTCACACCACTCCCCCATCTCCTCCTACACAGAAACCGCCGCCCTCCATCTCTTCGCTCTCCCCCATCTCCTCTCTCCCACACGACGCAACCGCCGGCGCCATGGACCAGAGCATTGCATGGCAGAAGGCCGTGCAAGATCTCGCCGGCGACAACCAAGAGATCCATGAGCAGCTTCGTGAAATCACGGGCTGGTTCCCAAGCATCGAGATGATGTGGAACCACGCCTGTGGCCTGATCAAGGTGATGCGAGAGGATGAGAAGCTCCGTGCCTTCCCCCCAGGCTACTGTGTCCCACCTTCCGCTGTCATCCTTTGGGCGATGAGGGAGGTGCAGCGTACCACCGACCCGACGCAGCGCGCAAGGTGGTGGATGTACCGCTCATCCAGGATGATGGCACCGCAGCCGGATCCTACCCATCTTGCCTCGAGGACGGAGAGGATGACCGATGCTGTTGTCGCGCTGCCGGCCGCTGTCCTCGACCCTGAAGTGCAGATCATTCCGCCAGTCTTCACTGGCGGAAACAAGAAGAAGAAGCCGGTGGTGGGTGTGGTGCGCCGCTCAAAGCGCCTGAAGAACCTCAAGAACAACTGAAGTGCGCTGTCAGGGGCTATTACTGGTTAGGTATGCTGCTATATGTCAGCATACAAGTTAGAACTACTTTTTGTATGGATGTAAGCTAAATTTCTGGTGCTGGTTCGATGAACTGTTGCTGGTGTTGGCTGTATGAACTGATGCTGCATGGTATCTGTTGCTGTCTGTTATCTGTTGCTATCCGTTGTTGGATGAACTATTTTTTATCGAAGCAACAATCGATTTACATCTGTGTCTTAAAAAATGATCCATCACAAAATAGGCACGACTATTTTTTATCAAAGCAACATGGTTGCACCAAGCGGATAGACCTGTTTTCTATTTGGGCCTGCTTTTTCTTCTCTCAGTCCTCATCAGCCCATGACCCAATAACGTTTTTTGTTTGACCATGAACTTTGCACCTCCACTCTGTTAACTGAAGAATTGCTGCACATTATGAATTGCTGCATTTTATGCATAAAATAATCCATTACAAACACAGGTTGGTTTTGCTTCACATAAATTCAAATTCAGCTAACAAATGAAACTAGATTGACACACTGACTGAAACTCTAACAAGTTCTAGCGATTGATGAACATCAAGTAAAAGAAACCCATAGCAATGACACAACAATAAAATGCTCCAGCCATCATATTTGCTTGCTGCTTCAAATCGATCAGTTGCTTTAGTTGCTTGCCCATTTTCTTCAATTCACACCCCAGTTCATCTTGCCCAAAACAATGACTTGATCTGTTCGCCAAATGGGGGCCGTGTTCCACAGCAAGCGGTGCCCCAAAATTGAGCCCTTCGGTTGATCCCTCCAATTTCAACCTCTCAACGTACTCATCGAGCCACTCGAAATACCCGCATTTCTGCAGAACCTGAAAAACAGGGGTCGGCAACTCATGAACTCTAGATCCAACCCTAGATCCACCGCCCAAATTTGACAAAACAAGAAAAAATCAGGAGAAATAGACCATACGATTGGTGAAGTAGACAGATCTAACCTGCCCCGGCTGTGGCCTGCTCAATTATTTCACGAAGTCGCGCCCACGGTTGCCATTTTCTTCCCTCATACAAGTCAGACGCTTCAGAGGCTCCATGCGTGGGCAATCGGGGCATCTTGTTAGCGGCACTGGACCGTACTTCCTTCATTGGCGGGAGGCCGAGCTCGAGCTAGACATCACTCGCCGGCGACGCGCTTCCTCGTTGGAGAAGAGGAAGAAGATAGGGGAAAGGAGGAAGGGCAAGCAATGGGGGGAGGATGGGCTGGCTCGGGTCCGGGCACGCTGATGAGCATGGCCATGCTTATGTGGATAAGTTGTGAGTCCCGCACACATGCGAGTAAGTGGTGGGTCTCATGTTGACGTGGATAACTGGTGGGTCCCGCATGTCATAACTTAACCCCTTGAGTTTTGCATTTCATGGTTAAACAGAGCCATGTCGCATTGCATCTATTGTTTGCTTTAAAGACGTCGCTCCAGAGCAATTTTGATCAACAACGTCGCACTGCTTCCATTCCGCGTCAAATGTGTCACACATGAGCTATTGACCCCTTTCTCAGTGATGTCTTCAACCCCAACTCCAGTAGGCCCCAAAGACCAAGCCCATGAGTCACCTTGGGATACGAGCGGGACCAACTATGCTGGACGCCGTCGAGGAAGGACAATGTCGTCAGTTCCCTAAGCGTGCGTGCCTCCGCATGACCTGTCAACGTCTTGAGGAGCTCCTGCAGCGGCGCTGAGCAGACGGTGAAGTCGTCCGCCGTGAGCACCTGCACGCGCTGGCAGCTGGGGATCAAGACTTCGAGGTCGACGTTGACATTTGGGTGTGAGGGTAACTGCAACCGGAGGTCCAGACCGTGCAGCTCCATCGAGGTGGCGCGGAGGAAGCGGGGCAGCGTACGAAACAAAGGGCCCCGCGTCTGCGTGAGCATGAAGCGGAGCTCCACCGGGGCGAGCTCCACGGCGGCACGGAGCACCGCGGAGACGCTGGTGCCAGATGACCACCTCATGGAGCACGGAGCGCCGCGGAGACGCTGGAGAACACTGTACCGCGACGTCCAACGGTCGGCGACGACTTGCGGTTCGACAGGTGGGACGAACCGCGCCCTGCTGCCGTCTTGTGGCCCGAGGGCGAGGCGGATTTCGACGAAGCGCACCCCGGGGCTCGTGGCACGGTGGAGCGCGTCCTCGAGGGAGTCAAGCGGGACGTCGTGCAGGATGACGTCGACCTCGGGCCAGGGCAGGCCGGAGCAGACGCGGGGCCAGCGGCGGCCGGCGGGAGAGGACGCTGGTGCGCGTGGCGGTGCGTGCGCACCCGAGGCGGGGGAGTACCAGGTGGAGCAGATCGTCCGGCAGGGAGCTTAATAGCTGATCCGGTCGGCTGTTCCGCTGTTCTCCATGGCTAGATCGCTAGAAACCCTAATACTGCGACGTGATTGTATGCATCCGATGCGTGAGAGAAATTTCGGGTTTGGGGACATGACGACGACGAGAGCGAGCACTAGTAGAAGAGAATCGGCCGGGGAGTATACGAACCGTAGTTTGGGTCGATTTCCATCGGTAAGTTTGGTATAACGATGAAATATTTACATTGTTATTATAATTTCGCACCAAAGTTTGTTTGTTTTATGGGAAAAGATTACATCCCACCGGTTGATCCGGTTGATCCATCCGCCACCCGCTCGTTCGTTAGATCTCGCCTCGATCACGAACCATTTCCCGACACTGGCTCGTTGTTTCAGAAACTGGAGCGTTGTTTCAGAAACGGGGGCTGAAGCTGGATCACTCCAGGTTCCTCGTACTGGCTCCTCTGCTACCGGGGACGAGCCTGCCGGAGTCCGGCGAACCGCCGCTGCCGTCGGTCCTCGCCAGTTCGCCGGATCCCCACCTCGCCAACGAGATCCAGCCCCTCGCCGGATCCCCACCTCGCACGGCGAACAAGGAGGTGTGCGGCGCGGACGCCGGCGAGCTCCCACCGCCGGGGAGCTTCTCTGCCTCGCTGGAGATGCGTCCCTGCTCGCGCGCCTGACTCTCCGTTGAGCATGGATCCCGGCAGCAACGTGACTTTCGTTGCAAAAATTCCTGAAACTCGAGCGTTGTTGCAAAAATTTCTTCCGTAAAAATACATGTTACAGAAAGACGAAGTAAAAAAATTCTGCAACAAGCAAATTGTTTCTGAAACTTGACCGTTGTTTCAGCAATTAATAATGGATCCAAAGTTTATTTCTTGCAACAACGCGAAAGTTTCCGCAACTCGAGCGTCGTTTCAGGAAATAACTACTGGCCATGGGGCGGGGATGCGGGGCGTTAGATCGGCATCCGACGGCTAGCTAGGTGACGGATAATTTTTTAAAATCATCCGGCGGACGCCTAGCGTTCCCCTTGTTTTATGGAAAACTCTTACCTTTCACCAACGGATGTGAACATACAGTCCACCGCTTCCTCGCCCGTCGGATCTTACTCCATCTAACTGACCGTGCCCGTGCCAAACGATTTCTGAAACTGGGCAGTTGTTTCAGAAAACTGCCCAGTCTGTGCCTCCGTCTCGGCCTCGGCCCCGACCACCTCACGCCTCCGGCCTGCTGCGGTCCCACCACCCCTCCGTCACCGGTGTGCTGCGGCCCCACTGCCCACTCACGCCTCCGGCCTGCTACGGCCCTGCCATCCATCCGTCGCCGGTGTGCTGCCGCCCCATCGCCCACTCGTGCTGCCGGCCTGCTACGGCCCCGCCACCCCTCCGCCGCCATCCTGCTGCGTCCCTGCCGCCCACTCCGCCGCCGGCCTGCTGCAGCCTCGTCGCCCTCCACGCGTTGGCCTGCTCGCCGCCCTCCGCCGCCCGGCTCGCGGCCCGCCGCCCCTGCTCGCCCGCGGCCCGACGCGCCCTCTGCCGCCCGCCCAGCACAACGCCCCATCGCCCCTGCTCACGGCCCCGCCGGCCTACCCGTCGCCCTCCACCGCCGGGGCTGCTCCATAGCTGAGCCTGCAACGGGGTCCTTGTTTCTGCAACTCAGACATTGTTTCAGGAGTTGCGTAAATTATTTTCTGCAACGCTACCGTTGTTTCAGAATATTTTTGTAACACGGCCGTTGTTTTCGCAACGCGGCTATTGTTTCTGCAACTCGACCTCTGTTTCAGGAACTATTGGGTGTGGGGACATAGATCGCCAATACATCCAACGGCCGTTGAGGTGGCAGATGTTTATTAAACATCCGTCGGTGGACGCATATCAGCCCCCTTGTTGTATGTATATACTAGTAATACTAGATGATGCCCCGACGCATTGTTGCGGGAAACTTGCTAAAAGAATGCATAAAAGTTGTTAAAAATATCTATAACTAATGAGAAGAAAATGCAAGTTTAAGAATAAAGGAAATAAAAGGATATAAAAATAAATTACTGTTAAAAGAATGTCAATGTGAATGTAATAGCATCTCTAGCAGACCCCGTATAATGCCCCGATCCGCAAAATAACCGCCAAAATACGGGTCGGGGTGAAAATGCTGCTAGACCAGACCCCGATAATGCGTCCTTCCTTTAAATTTTGTTGTGGGACGCGGCAGAAGTTCGCCTTCAACCTTCAGATCCATGGGGCGACATTCTTCGCCCCCATGGAAGCCTTCCAGCCGGCGAATCTCGTCAACGTGGAGGTCACGCACGCGCAATCTCATCCGGCGGATCTCGTTGTCGGCCATGTCGCCCCCGCTACCGTTGTCGACAACGCGGCAGCCCGCAAGCGGCAAGGCAACATTGTCGTGCAGGGCGGCATTCCGGCAGGCCCACCCGGAAGGGAAGGCGCGCCGGGCGCCACCGCTGCTGCCCGACCGCCGACTGGGAAGATGAACAAGATTTCGGGCATGAAGCGGAAGAAGGTTCCTATGAATAAACCTCCGGCCACTCCATTCATCCCTGAAGGACGTTCCCCCATAGTGCCTTCCTACGGCGCTGCTTCCACCGAAGGCGATGTGTTTGATGAAAGGGACGGAAGTTATGCATCTTCTCTCACTTATTTTTGCTTCGATTATTCGCCCATCGTGATGTTCTTTCACTCGATGTAGCAGTGGTTCGAGCAATGCCGCTGTCGAGTTCGTGAACTTGTTGGCCACCAACGCAGTCGACATCGATCAAGCCCCGGTCGGTGGTTTCGATTACAATGAATTAGAGGGTGGCGTTGATGACCACAGTGGTGAAGAAGAGGTGGAGGAGATAGATGAGGAGGTGTATCAACAATCGCAAGGGAAAAAAGCATGAGATCAAAGAACTACACGATCTTGAAAGATCAAATGTTGATCAAGGCTTAGAGTGCGGTGTCTATGGATCCTTGGACGGGTGTGTCTCAAACCGCCAAGACGTGTTGGCAAAGTATTGAAGATCAATACTTCCAATAAATGGCCAAGTATCCCAACAGGACAGCACAGACCTTTCGGTCACTCCAAGATCGTTGGGACGTGATCAAGCCGAGTTGTAACCATTGAGCAATTGATACGTCTCCATCGTATCTACTTTTCCAAACTCTTTTGCCCTTGTTTTGGACTCTAATTTGCATGATTTGAATGGAACTAACCTGGACTGACGTTGTTTTCAGCAGAATTGCCTTGGTGTTATTTTTGTGCAGAAATTAAAGTTCTCAGAACGTCCTGAAAATTTACGAAGAACATTTTTGGAAAATATGAAAAGTACATGCGCAAAGATCCACGTGAGGGGGTGGGCCAGTGAGCCACAAGCCCTGCCATCGCCACCCCCCTGGTGGCGTGGGCAAGCTTGTGGGGGCCCACGTGGCTCTGCCGCCCCCAATCTCAGCTCTATAAGTTCACTTTCGTCCCAGAAAAAATAAAAATAGAAGATTTCGTCGCGTTTGCAATACGGAGGCGCCGCCACAACCTGTTCTTCATCTGGAGGGCAGATCTGGAGTCTGTTTTGGGCTCCGGAGAGGGGAAATCGTCGCCATCGTCATCATCAACCTTCTTCCCTCTCCAATTCCATGAAGCTCTTCGTCGTTCGTGAGTAATATATTCATAGGCTTGCTGGGCGGTGATGAGTAGGATGAGATCTATCATGTAATCGAGTTAGTTTTGATGGGGATTGATCCCTAGTGTCCACTATGTTCTGAGATTGATGTTGCTACTACTTTGCCATGCTTAATGCTTGTCACTAGGGCCCGAGTGCCATGATTTCAGATATGAAATTATTATGTTGTAACCAATATATGTGTGTTTTAGATCCGATCTTGCAAGTTGTAGTTACCTACTATGTGTTATGATCCGGCAACCCCGGAGTGACAATAACCGGAACCACTCCCGGTGATGACCATAGTTTGAGGAGTTCATGTGTTCACCAAGTGCTAATCCGTTGGTCCGGTTCTTTATTAAAAGGAGAACCTTAATATCCCGTAGTTTCCTTTTGGACCCCGCTGCCACAGGAGGGATGGACAATAGATGTCATGCAAGTTCTTTTCCCTAAGCACGTATGACGACACACGGAATGCATGCCTACATCACATTGACGAACGGGAGGTAGCCACATATCTCTCCGTGTTATAACTGTTGCATGATGAATATCATCCAAACAAATCACTGACCCATTGCCTACGAGTTTGTCCTACTGCTGTTGTTACTTGTCTTGCTCTGCTGCTGTTACTTGTCTTGCTCTGCTGCTGTTAGTGTCGCTTGCTCTGTTGCTACTTGCTACTGCTGTCACTACTATTGTTCCTTGCCACTGCCGTTACTCGCTACTTTGTTGTTACTACTTTGCTTGCAGATACTAATATTTCAGGTGTGGTTGAATCTGACACATTCAGCTGCTAATACTTGAGAGTATCCTCTCACCTCCTATAGGCTATCAACAAATTTGGGTCGAATACTCTACCCTCGAAAACTGTTGTGATCCCACGCGCTGGTGGGCCATCAACAACATTCTTCTAGTATTGTTGTCGGGGAGTGCTAGCAGCATTCTTCTGGTGCCATTGCAGGGGAAGGTTTGTTGTCACAGAATCAACATTCGTCTAACTATTGACAAAGAGTGCCAGTCAGCAGCTTGCTTGGAACAAGTTCACAATGCTCCTCCAAGTGGAACCGTCGAATCCGACTATGTGAGTTGGTTCATGTCAAATGGTTCCATTAGTTTGCATAATGTACGATGGTTCCATCAGTTTGACTTTGTTTTTAGCACTAGTGGGGACAGGGCCTATAGTCCCGGCCGGTAAGGGGCTTTAGTCCCGGTTCACCAACCGGGACCAAAGGGGCGGGACTAAAGGCCTAACCTTTAGTCCCGGCCATGTTCCAAGCTGGGACCAAAGGTGCTCCACGTGGGCGCCTCGGAGCGCCCTCACGAGCAGGACCTTTAGTCCCGGGTCTTAACACGAACCGGGACTAAAGAGTTTCTGCAGATTTTGTTTATTTTAGGGTTTTAGGGTTTAGGTGTTCGGGAGATTAACGTGATGCCTCGTTTGGTGTTCGGGAATTAGTTTTCATATAATTCTAAATATACATGTTTATGCATATATATAAGATTAACTTATCTTACAAGCGAGCATATATATACAATTATATGGAGATCTGAATTATCGGGACTAGAGCCCGTCTATTCGATTACATGGACGAACATCAGTAATGGCCCCTAGCTACACTAAATCGTCCTTTGTCATCTATAGCTTCCGTCCTCAGAAAGGTCGCAAGCTCCTCTGCAACAGCAATCGCGCGTTGCTCTGGTAGGACCTTCTCCCTCATGGCCGTGTACTATATAAGAAGAGGAGATGAATATGAATATCAATCATGATAACAAAGAATGACAGGTAAAAATAGAGGTGTGAATGTTCATTGCTTACGTCGTATTTGTGATCCTTGTGCTCAGAGGTAAACGTGCGAATGGTCTCGCAAACATAGTATCCGCATAGATGCGTCCCCCGTGGCTGCTGGTCGCACTTTACGAGAATATAATATATATAATCAAAATAATAATCTAGCATCATAAATGTATTGAAAATAGAAGTATATCATACTACTACTTACCTGAGCCGCTCTAAAGGTCAGCTTCTCATGCTCGATACCGAGAGTCACGCACTTGAACTGCTTCCAAACCCTGCCCGACAAGGAAAATGATTTGCTAAGTTTTTCATTAATTGATATATCAAAAAATCATCGAAAGAGACCGATAGAGTGCAAGAATGATTGAAATTACCCTTGGAGCATGTCCTGCAGGCTTTGGAACTGTTCCAAGGGTCTCGATAATGGGTCGAAGGCATCAACTCTTCCCTTATCAATTTGAATGTCCAACAGAATCCATTGGAAGCTGCACATGTATATATATGTGTGTCAGTAACTTATCAATTACACTTATAAGTGAATGGACACAACAGAGTAAAGACCCTCACCTGAAGTTGTATGGATACAGTATGTGGTCACAGAAATTTTGATCTGTTAGAAACCTTAGAAGGTTTTCCTCCGTCTCCTTGGGTTTATCAGTTAGCGTCGCTATATGTATTTTATCTGGGTCAATAAACCCAATATTTAGGATGTTCCTACTTTTACATTCCAGAATCTTCATTCTGCATAATAGAGTACAAGTTATATGTAGACAATGAATTGAGATAACTAAACAAGTTATATGTAGAAAACGAATTGAAAAACTTACAGACAATAGCAACTCATAAGCGATTTGTCGAGGGCGTCGGCATTGTACATCTAGAAGAGTTCATCAAAGTCGATATGGATTTCTTCGGCGCGGCCGTAGTACTCCTGTGGGACACGCGCCACGATCATCGTTCTCCCATTCTTTGATTCACTTAAGTACCATGTATGCAAGTCTCGCATATTTGTTGGGAGATCATCTTTGCTGACCAAAGGCGCTCCCATGACAAACTGTGGCTTAGGGGCTACCACAGCCTTGGGTAACCTGTCGTCTTGGGAAGCCAGAACTTCTTCAACCGGGATATCCCATTCATCCGCCCACTTCTTTGCTAATTCCAAATCTTGCCCCTGCACCAGAGGGGGAACATTCTCGGGTAACACCCTGAGGGGTGGGATCGACTGTTTGGCCGGTTGTCCAAGCTGAGGAACGTCTGATCTTTTTTTGCTTGCAGTTGAACTTGATTTGCTCCCACTTCCACTTGCACGTGATCTACTCTTTTTCCCTTCCTTCTGCAATGTGCGTGTATAGTCATCAGGCTTATGGTGTAAGTCATACTGTGATGGAAGGGTTGTGAAGTATTTTGCAAATGCTATTTGCTTCTGGGTGTATTCCGGGCGGGGCTCGGGTTCCTTCTTTTTCATCTGCGCATCATAATGTTCCTTTGCTATCCTGGCGTTTTCCTCGGTGGTACGATCATAAGGTCTGATAGGAAGATTAGCATGAGGTACCTTTGGGAGGGGCGACAGTTTGCGCTTTGGGGAGCTCCGTCGCTTAGAAATCATCAACTGAGCGTTCTTGCTAGCACGCTTCCGCTTAGTATCCGGAGCGGGCGGCGGCGGAGACAGACGACCCAAGTCCGGCGGCGGTGATCGAGATGGACTCGTGTTGTGCTGGCCGTCGTCATGTGGAGGGCTTGGAGGTGATGGAGGTGTAGGTGACCTGCGACGACTCGGAGGTGGTGTTGTCCTTGGGGCCGAGCCTCGAAGCTCGATGTAGTTCTTGTCCCATAGGATGACTCCACCCAGTACTTCTCCGAGTGTCCTCTCATCTTCGGGTCCAGCTATGTCGAGCTCCATATCATGAAACCCCGCCATGATTTCATCCACCCCGACTTTAGCAAAGCCAGCTGGAATCTCACGGCCATGCCAGGGTGCATCAGGGCCAGAAGGTAAAGCTTGTCCAACGGCCACCTTCATGGATATGTTCTTGAATTTCTGATGGAGTTCACATGATGTTGACTCCTTGATTCCATCCACGGGGTAGCCGCGACCGGTAATATCGAGTGCGGGGTCTTCCTGGCGCGCTACTCCTCTAAGCTCATCAATCTGCTTGTGTTGCTCGTTAATCCTGGCAAGCAACTGGTTGAACTTGTCATTCTCCTCATCCTGTTGTCACTTCTTCGCTCTCGCTCGGCTTCTGTAAGTGTCTTGGTCTCTGGCAAAGCCAAGCCACCATGGGTAAGAAAGACTGAAGCCTCACGTTCGTCCTCCATGTTCGTCATTGCCGAGGACCAGTGTGAGCAAATCTTTCTCTCTATCTGCAGTGAACTGTCTTTTTCCCTCCTTAATTTCTTTCACTATCTTTTTCCAATTCTCCCTGGGTATCCTAAGACCATCATTGCAGATGAGTTCCCCCGTTTCTTCGTCGTACGAACCACCATGCGCAAGGAACCAATTTCTTGCTCTCAATTCCCACTCATCACGGAGTGGTTCAGGTATGATGCCTTTAGATAGTAGATCTTGCTCTTTCTTATCCCACTTTGGGATGGCAGTCTTATAGCCCCCTGGCCCCAGCTTGTGGTGATATTTCTTCTTGTCAGCATTTTTCTTGTTCTTTTCTGATAATGCCTTGGCATCTTCTGACTCCTTGTACTCTTCAAATGCGTTCCAGTGATTCGCTTGCTTGGCTAGATACCCCTCCAATACTGGCACTTTCTTTGTGTTCCGATAGTTTTTCCATAGCTTCTTCTTCCAGCTACGGAACAGTTCGACCATCTTCTTTAGAGTCCACTGCTTGACTTTGGCCCTCAGTTTTTTTGCGGAGTCTTCATTCTCACATTCTGGCAGGTTGAAATGTGACATGAGATCGTTCCAAAGATTATCTTTGTACCTTTCGACGACATAGTCACTATCAGCTGCCCCTTTGCGCTTGTTCCACTCCCGAACGCTGATCGGGACGTGATCCCTAACGAGAACTCCGCATTGCTTCTTGAATGTGTTAGCAGCATTCTTAGGAAGCTTGGGTTCGCCTGTAGGCAATATCACCTCAATGGTGTAATGCGTCCGTGCATCCAACTTTTTAGTCGGGCCTCGTTTCGTAGCTTTGCTCGATGTGGAGGCCTAAGAGGGAGAAACATTCGTCAAATGAATGTATATGTATACAATATAGAGCTATCTCCAATATTTTTCACATATTACAAGTGATTGTCGAACTTCATATGTATACCTCGCCGGACTTTATTATTTCTCCACCGGCTTCTCCACTGGCTTCTCCATCAGTGGAGCTATCACCTTCTCCGTCATTGGAGCTATCTCCTGCCCCATCGGCTTCATCTTCGTGTCGGTCGACCTCCATTCCATATCCGGAGGGGTTTAGATATGACGACGGAGATTCAGCTAGTTCAACGTCGGGGCCGTCTTTGATTATATCTTTGAGAAGTTCTTCCTCTTTGAGGTTCCAGATATGTGGATCCATAGTTCTGCAAAAAACGGACATTTGATTAACTAATAAACTAACAAACTATATAAGAGGGCTTGGAAACTTCGAAGTGTCATTTTATATAGGAGGACCTTTAGTCCCGGGTCTTGGCTAGAACCTAAACTCTAAAATATGTCTAACGGATTCTCTTAACCTTTAAGGATTTAACAAAATGGCGACTTTCTAGAAGTGTAGAAAATGATCCTATTTTTCCTGATCTCATCTACCCTTCTATATGTCACATTGTCTAGTGTCAAAGGACTTTGTTGAACTTTGTACCAAAAAAGAATTATTCTATCAGGAACTCCGTTCCAAAACAACTTTAGTCCCAGGTCGTGGCTCCACCCGGGACTCCTCGATTTCTGCATAGTATTCAAAGTAGGAGTACTTTTCCAATTTGAGCATTCACTAAGCAAAACCAAATCGTAAAATAAAGTAGTATTCAAATTAGCATGCATTCAATTATAAGCAAAACTACATCATCTCTTGTGTCCGTACATCGTCGAATATTATCACTAATACTCCTCGAATACTATCATACATATAGCATCACTAATACAGCTAGAACCGTAGCGCCCGACGGGTATCGTCGCGGGCGGTGGACACCCAAAGAGAAGGAACCATCACAGGATCATAGCTCCAGTGAGATCCCTGAAGAACCCGCCAGGTATGCTCGAACCTGCCCTCCAACGCAACCATGTAGCGACGGACGTGCTCATCCTCCTCGCTGACACGGTGACATACCACCTCCGCGGTGTCCGGAAGCCTCGGCATCGTCACTGGCCCATGCGACCGCCACCAAACAAGGATCGGGTCAACAACGGGCTAGCTCCTCACCAACCTACGCCCCCGGAAGGTAGCACCTCCCAATACCAGCCGGGCGGAGCCCAGTCCCGGACATGGCCCCTCTGATCAAGCAGGTGTCCTCCGCCGAGTCGACGACGAGGATGCGGGATAGGCATCGTAAAATGAACTAAAAAAATAAACTAGTTCTATTAATTTTCTTGCTAGAAATAAACTAATTGTATATATAGTAAAATAAAGTAGTTTTATTAAATCAACTAGTTCAACTATATATTAATTAACACTAACTACCTAACCCTAATAACACAAATTTAAATAACACAAAAATAACACAAATAACCTATTTAACACTAACCTACCTAACCCTAAATTCACCAAATATTCTACAAATAACACTTTAGCATATACAATAGCAAAATTAAGCAATAATCTAAAAAACACTAATTAAGCATCTATATACGTAGAAATGTCTTCTTCTTCTTCTTCTTCTTCTTCTACTTCTTCTTCTTTATTATTTTCTTCTCCGCTTCTTCTTCTCCTATTTTTCTTCAACTTCTCTTCTTCTAGTTCTCCTCTTCTTCTATTTTTCCTCTTCTTCTCCTCTCCTCCTCTTCTTATTCTCCTTTTTCTTCTTTTCTTCTCCTCCTCTTCTTTTTTTCCTTTTTCCTAATCTTATTTTCTTATTTCTGTTCATCTTTCTTCTTCTTGTAACCCTAACCTAATTCTAAATATTACTAACCCTAATAATCTAGCACAAACCTAATAACAATAGGAATTAAATGACAAAAAAATATTTTCTTCTTTTCTTCTCATTTTTCTTCTTTTCTTTTCCTTTTTCTTCTCTTCTTCTCCTCCTCACCGGCACGACGACGGCGGTGGCGTCCCCGCCGGCAGGCGCCGGCGGCTCGTCCTTCGTACGTGCTCGGCATGGGGAGGAGGGGGCGGGGGGCTTACCGGAGTGGGTAGGGCGACGACGCCGGCGAGGAGGACGGTAGGGCGACGAGGAGGCTGGCGAGGAGGACGGCGAGGAGGCCGGCGAGGAGGACGGCGAGGAGGACGGCAGGGCGACGGCGACGGCGGGCAGCCTGGCGGCGTCGAGGAGTTCGTCCGTTGCCGCGCCGGGCAGGAGAGGCGAGCGAGAGGAAGAAGAGAACGAAATGGCGTTTGGATTTGGATTTTCGTCCGCGTCGTATATATAGTAGGATCTTTAGTCCCGGTTCGGGGCTCGAACCGGGACTAAAGACACCCTTTAGTCCCGGGTGGAGCCACGACCCGAGACTAAAGACCCTTTTTTGGCAGACCAAAAGGCGGGAAGCACGGGCCTTTAGTCCCGGGTCGGGGCTCGAGCCGGGACTAAAGACACCCTTTAGTCCCGGGTCCAGCCACGACCCGGGGCTAAAGAACCCTTTTCGGCAGGCGGCAGGCGAGGGGCTTTAGTCCCGGGTCGTGGCTCCACCCGGGACTAAAGCCCCTCCGGTGGCTGCACGATAAGTTTAGTCCCACCTCGCCCAGCGAGGGGCACTGACACTAGTTTATAAGCCCCGTCGCAGCATCTCCATCGAGCTCCTCTCTAAAGCAGGCTTACGGGCCTAAACAGAATGTAAATTTAAAAATTGAAACTATATTCGAAATTATGGAGAAAATTCAACCTGGATTCAAAGTGAGGTCACTTTGAATTTAGGTTGAATTTTCTCTATAAATTCTCATATAGTTTCAATTTTTTTCTATTTTAAAAATTAATTATTTTGACTATCCAAACTATTAACTATTTTGTTATTTTCAATTAAAAACTATGTTTATTAAAATTCTTTTTGCATATTTGAGAATTTAACAAAACTATGAAAATGAAAAGTGTTTGAAATTGAATAAATAATTCAAAACTATTTTCTATTTTCAAAATTAATTATTTTGACTATCCAAATTATTAACTATTTTGTTATTTTCAACTAAAAACTATGTTTATTAAAATTCTTTTTGCATATTTGAGAATTTGACAAAACTATGATAATGAAAAGTGTTTGAAATTGAAGAAATAATTAAAAACTATTTTCTATTTTCAAATTTAATTATTTTGACTATCCAAACTATTAACTATTTTGTTATTTTCAATTAAAAACTATGTTTATTAAAATTCTTTTTGCATATTTGAGAATTTGACAAAACTATGATAATGAAAAGTGTTTGAAATTGAATAAATAATTCAAAACTATTTTCTATTTTCAAATTTAATTATTTTGACTATCCAAACTATTAACTATTTTGTTATTTTCAATTAAAAACTATGTTTATTAAAATTCTTTTTGCATATTTGAGAATTTGACAAAACTATGATAATGAAAAGTGTTTGAAATTGAATAAATAATTCAAAACTATTTTCTATTTTCAAAATTAATTATTTTGGCTATCCAAACCATTAACTATTTTGTTATTTTCAATTAAAAACTATGTTTATTAAAATTCTTTTTGCATATTTGAGAATTTGACAAAACTATGATAATGAAAAGTGTTTGAAATTGAATAAATAATGCAAAACTATTTTCTATTTTCAAAATTAATTATTTTGACTATCCAAACTATTATTTGGTATTTGTCGTGCATTTACTTATTTTTTTGAGCTAGTTGACCCTAAAATTGAAAAGCACTACAAATGAACTCTGAAATTGTTGAAAGTTGGCATGCTATCATCATTTCACCCACATAGCATGTGTTCAAAAGTTGAGAGGGCTACAACAAAAACTTGATGCACTTCGTGTACAAAACGGACAATCTCTCTCGAAGTATCAGCGTTTCGAACAAGAACTCATCTATTACAAAGGGATTTCATTTTTTTGAACTTATTTGAACTCCATACTTTTTGTGTGTTCAAAATGCACCATTCAAAGGCACATCACAAAATTTCAACAATTTCTAACTTCGTTTGGTATTTTTCGTGCATTTACTTATTTTTTTTGAGCTAGTTGACCCTAAAATTGAAAAGCACTACAAATGAACTCTGAAAATGTTGAAAGTTGGCATGCTATCATCATTTCACCCACATATCATGTGCTAAAAAGTGGAGAGGGTTACGACAAAAACTGGATGCACTTCGTGTACAAAACAGACAATCTCTCTCGAAGTATCAGGGTTTCGAACGAGAACTCATTTGTTACAAAGAGATTTCATTTTTTGAACTTATTTGAACTCCATACTTTTTGTGTGTTTAAAATGCGCCATTCAAAGGCACATCACAAATTTTCAACAATTTCTGACTTAATTTGGTATTTTTCGTGCATTCACTTTTGTTTTTTGGGGCTAGTTGACCCTAAAATTGAAAAGCACTACAAATGAACTCTGAAAATGTTGAAAATTAGCATGCTATCATCATTTCACCCACATAGCATGTGTTAAAAAGTTGAGAGGGCTACGACAAAAACTGGATGCACTTCGTGTACAAAACGGACAATCTCTCTCGAAGTATCAGGGTTTCGAACGAGAACTCATCTCTTACAAAGGGATTTCATTTTTTTGAACTTATTTGAACTCCATACTTTTTGTGTGTTCAAAATGCACCATTCAAAGGCACATCACAAAATTTCACCAATTTCTGACTTCATTTGGTATTTTTCGTGCATTTACTTATTATTTTTTTGAGCTAGTTGACCCTAAAATTGAAAAGCACTACAAATGAACTCTGAAAATGTTGAAAGTTGGCATGCTATCATCATTTCACCCACATAGCATGTGTTAAAAAGTTGAGAGGGCTACGATAAAAACTGGATGCACTTCGTGTACAAAACGGACAATCTCTCTCCAAGTATCAGGGTTTCGAACGAGAACTCATCTCTTACAAAGGGAATTCATTTTTTTGAACTTATATGAACTCCATACTCTTTGTGTCTTCAAAATGCACCATTCAAAGGCACATCACAAAATTTCAACAATTTCTGACTTCATTTGGTATTTTTCGTGCATTTACTTTTTTTTTTGAGCTAGTTGACCCTAAAATTGGAAAGCACTACAAATGAACTCTGAAAATGTTGAAAGTTGGCATGGTAGCATCATTTCACCCACATAGCATGTGCTAAAAAGTGGAGAGGGTTACGAAAAAAACTGGATGCACTTCGTGTACAAAACAGACAATCTCTCTCGAAGTATCAGGGTTTCGAACGAGGACTCATCTGTTACAAAGGGATATCATTTTTTGAACTTATTTGAACTCCATACTTTTTGTGTGTTTAAAATGCACCATTCAAAGGAACATCACAAATTTTCAACAATTTCTAACTTAATTTGGTATTCTTCGTGCATTTACTTTTGTTTTTTTGGCTAGTTGACCCTGAAATTGAAAAGCACTACAAATGAACTCTGAAAATGTTGAACGTTGGCATGCTATCATCCTTTCACCCACATAGCATGTGTTAAAAAGTTGAGAGGGCTACGACAAAAACTGGATGCACTTCGTGTACAAAACGGACAATCTCTCTCGAAGTATCAGGGTTTCGAAAGAGAACTCATCTCTTACAAAGGGATTTCATTTTTCTGAACTTATTTGAACTCCATACCTTTTGTGTGTTCAAAATGCACCATTCAAAGGAACATCACAAAATTTCAACAATTTTTGACTTCATTTGGTATTTTTCGTGCACTTACTTAATTTTTTTGAGCTAGTTGACCCTAAAATTGAAAAGCACTACAAATGAACTCTGAAAATGTTGAAAGTTGGCATGCTATCATCATTTCACCCACATATCATGTGCTAAAAAGTGGAGAGGGTTACGACAAAAACTGGATGCACTTCGTGTACAAAACAGACAATCTCTCTCGAAGTATCACGGTTTCGAACGAGAACTCATCTGTTACAAAGAGATTTCATTTTTTGAACTTATTTGAACTCCATACTTTTTGTGTGTTTAAAATGCGCCATTCAAAGGCACATCACAAATTTTCAACAATTTTTGACGGTGCTCCGGAGGTTGGTGATGGTCTTGTCTCAGCAGGGCTCCGCCCGAGCTCCGCAGAAACGCGATCTAGAGGAAAAACCGTGGAGGTATGTGGTCGGGCTGCCGTGGAAAAGTCGTCTCAAATCAGCCCTAAAACCTCCGTATATATAGGGGGAAGAGGGGGAGCCTTGCCTTGGGGCTCAAGGAGCCCCAACGGGGTCGGCCGAGCCAAGGGGGGAAGGTCTCCCCCCCCAAACCGAGTCCAACTTGGTTTGGTGGGTGGAGTCCTTCTTCCCTCTCCCACCTCCTCCTTTTTTTATTTTTTCTTTGATTTTCTTCCTACGGCGCATAGGGCCTTCTTGGGCTGTCCCACCAGCCCACTAAGGTCTGGTGCGCCACCCCCAAGTCCTACGGGCTTCCCCGAGGTGGGTTGCCCCCCCCGGTGAACACCCGGAACCCATTCGTCATTCCCGGTACATTCCCGGTAACTCCGAAAACCTTCCGGTAATCAAATGAGGTCATCCTATATATCAATCTTCGTTTCCGGACCATTCCGGAAACCCCCGTGACGTCCGTGATCTCATCCGGGACTCCGAACAACATTCGGTAACCAACCATATAACTCAAATACACATAAAACAACGTCGAACCTTAAGTGTGCAGACCCTGCGGGTTCGAGAACTATGTAGACATGACCCGAGTGACTCCTCGGTCAATATCCAATAGCGGGACCTGGATGCCCATATTGGATCCCACATATTCTACGAAGATCTTATCGTTTGAACCTTAGTGCCAAGGATTCATATAATCCCGTATGTCATTCCCTTTGTCCTTCGGTATGTTACTTGCCCGAGATTCGATCGTCAGTATCCGCATACCTATTTCAATCTCGTTTACCGGCAAGTCTCTTTACTCGTTCCGTAATACAAGATCCCGCAACTTACACTAAGTCACATTGCTTGCAAAGCTTGTGTGTGATGTTGTATCACCGAGTGGGCCCCGAGATACCTCTCCGTCACACGGAGTGACAAATCCCAGTCTCGATCCATACTAACTCAACGAACACCTTCAGAGATACCTGTAGAGCATCTTTATAGTCACCCAGTTACGTTGCAACGTTTGATACACACAAAGCATTCCTCCGGTGTTAGTGAGCTATATGATCTCATGGTCATAGGAACAAATACTTGACACGCAGAAAACAGTAGCAACAAAATGACACGATCAACATGCTACGTCTATTAGTTTGGGTATAGTCCATCACATGATTCTCCTAATGATGTGATACCGTTATCAAGTGACAACACTTTCCTATGGTCATGAAACCTTGACCATCTTTGATCAACGAGCTAGTCAACTAGAGGCTTGCTAGGGACAGTGTTTTGTCTATGTATCCACACAAGTATTGTGTTTCCAATCAATACAATTATAGCATGGATAATAAACGATTATCATGAACAAAGAAATATAATAATAACTAATTTATTATTGCCTCTAGGGCATATTTCCAACAGTCTCCCACTTGCACTAGAGTCAATAATCTAGTTCACATCACCCTGTGATTCCAACGAATCCAACACCCATATAGTTATGGGGTCTGATCACGTCTTGCTCATGAGAGAGGTTTTAGTCAACGGTTCTGAAATTTTCAGATCCGTGTGTTCTTTACAAATCTTTATGTCATCTTATAGATGCTGCTACTATGTGCTATTCGAAAATACTCCAAATATCTACTCTACTATACGAATCCGTTTCACTACTCTACTATACTCTCTGTACCTCTCAACAGACTTGCTGCAAGGCACACATCAGGTGCGGTACTCAGCATGGCATACTTTAGAGTCTACGGCTAAGGCATAGAAGACGACCTTCGTCTATTCTCTTTATTCTGCCGTGGTCGGGTTTTGAGTCTTACTCAAATTCACACCTTACAACGCAACCAAGAACTCCTTCTTTGCTGATCTATTTTGAACTCCTTCAAAACTTGTCAAGGCATGCATCTTGTTGAAACTTCCATTAAGCGCTTTCGATCTATCTCCATAGATCTTTGATGCTCAATGTTCAAGTAGCTCAATCCAGGTATTCCTTTGAAAACTCCTTTCAAACAACCTTGTATGCTTTACAGAAATTCTACATTACTTCTGATCCACAATATGTCAACCACATATACTTATCAGAAATTCTATAGTGCTCCCACTCACTTCTTTGGAAATACAAGTTTCTCATAAACCTTGTACAAACCCAAAATCCTTGATCATCTCATCAAAGTGTATATTCCAACTCTGAGATGCTTGCACCAGTCCATTTAAGGATCGCTGGAGCTTGCATACTTGCTAGTATCTTTAGGATCGACAAAACCTCATGGTTGTATCTCATACAATGTTTGCTCAAGGAAACCGCCGAGGAAACAATGTTTTGACATCCTACATGCAATATTTCATAAATAATGCAGCAACTACTAACATCATAGTCAACTGTTTGATCTTGTCGGAAACATCTTTGCGACAAGTCGAGCTTTTCTTAATAGTGACTTATCACTATCATCGTCTGTCTTCCTTTTAAAGATCCATCTTTACTCAATAGTCCTATGACCATCAAGTAGTTCTTCCAAATTTTACACTTTGTTTTCATACATGGATCCTCTCTCGGATTTCATGGCTTCCAGCCATTTGTCGGAATCTGGGCCCACCATTGCTTTCTCCATAACTCGTAGGTTCACTGTTGCTCAACAACATGACCTCCAAGACAGGGTTACCGTACCACTCTATAGTAGTACGCGACCTTGTCAACCTACGAGGCTTGTAGTAACTTGATCCGATGCTCGATGATCACCATCATCAGCTTTCACTTCAATTGGTGTAGGCGCCACAGGAACAACTTCCTGCGCCCTGCTACACACTGGTCGAAGTGATAGTTCAATAACCTCATCAAGTTCTACCACCCTCCCACTCAATTCTTTTGAGAGAAACCTTTCCTCGAGAAAGGATCCGTTTCTAGAAACAAACACTTTGCTTTCAGATCTGAGATGGGAGATGTACCCAACTGTTTTGGATATCCTATGAAGATGCATTTATCCGCTTTGGGTTCGAGCTTATGAGACTGAAACTTTTTCACATAAGTGTCGAAACCCCAAACTTTCAAGAAACGACAGTTTAGATTTCTCTAAACCTCAGTCTATACTGTGTCATCTCAACGGAAATACGTGGTGCCCTATTTAAAGTGAATGCGGTTGTCTCTAATGCTTAACCCATAAACGACAGTGGTAATTCGATAAGAGACATCATAGCATGCACCATACCAAATAGTGTGTGGCTATGACGTTCAGACACATCATCACACTATGATGTTCTAGGTGGCATGAACTGCGAAACAATTTCCACATTGTCTTAACTGCGTACCAAAACTCGTAACTCAGATATTCATTTCTATGATCATATCGTAGACAGTTTATCCTCTTGTTACTACGAACTTCACTCCGTGGTATTTCAGACTTGTGATTCATTAAGCAAATACTCTAGTATCTACTCAAATCGTCATTGAAGTAAGAACATAATGATATCCACTGTGTGCCTCGGCACCCATTGGACTGCATACATCAAAATGTATCACTTCCAACAAGTTACTATCTTATTTCATCTCAATGAAAACAAGGCCTTGCTCATGTGGTATGATTTGCATGTCACTAGTGATTCAAAATCAAGTGAGTATAAAGATCCATCAGCATGGAGCCTCTTCATGCAATTTATACCAACATGACTCAAGCGGCAGTGCCACAAGTAAGTGGTACTATCATCATTACCTTGTATCTTTTGGCACCAATATCATGAACATGTGTAACACTACGATCGAGATTCAATAAACCATTGAAGGTGATTATTCAAGAAAATAGAGTAACCATTATTCTCTTTAAATGAATAATGTATTGCAATAAACACGATCCAATCATGTTCATGCTTAACGCGAGCACCAAATAACAATTATTTAGGTTTAACACCAATCCCGATGGTAGAGGGAGCGTGCGATGTTTGATCATATCAACCTTGGAAACACTTCCAACACGTATCGTCACCTCGCCTTTAGCTAGTCTCCGTTTATGCCGTAGCTTTCATTTCGTGTTACTAATCACTTAGCAACCAAACCGGTATCCAATACCATCATGCTACTAGGAGTACTAGTAAAGTACACATCAACATCATGTATATCAAATATACTTCTTTCGACCTTTGCCAGCCTTCTTATCTACCAAGTATCTAGAGTTGCTCCGCCTCAGTGACTGTTCCCCTCATTACAGAAGCACTCAGTCTCGGGTTTGGGTTTAATCTTGGGTCTCTTCATTAGTGCAGCAACTGTTTTGCCGTTTCACGAAGTATCCCTTCTAGCCCTTGCCTTTCTTGAAACTTAGTGGTTTTACAAACCATCAACTATTGATGCTCCTTCTTGATTTCTACTTTCGCAGTGTCAAACATCGCGAATCGCTCAAGGATCATTGTATCTATCCTTGATATGTTATAGTTCATCACGAAGCTCTCACAGCTTGGTGGCAGTGACTTTGGAGAACCATCACTATCTCATCTGGAAGATTAACTCCCACTTGATTCAAGTGATTGTCGTACTCAGACAATCTCAGCACACGCTCAACGATTGAGCTTTTCTCCTTTACTTTGTGGACAAAGAATCTTGTTGGAGGTCTCGTACCTCTCAACAAGGGCATGAGCATGAAATCACAATTTCATCTCTTTAGAACATCACTTATGTTCCGTGACGTTTCAAAACGTCTTCGGTGCCTTGCTTCTAAGCCATTAAGTATTTTGCACTGAACTATCGTGTAGTCATCAGAAACGTGTATGTCGGATGTTCACAGCATCCACAGACGACGCTCGAGGTGCAGCACACCGAGTGGTGCATTAAGGACATAAGCCTTCTGCGCAGCAACGAGGACAATCCTCTTCAAAGTTTGCTACTATCAACTTTCAACTAAATTTTCTCTAGGAACATATAAAAACAGTAGAGCTATAGCGCAAGCTACATCGAATTCACAAAGACCATTAGACTATGTTCATGATAATTAGTTCAATTAATCATATTACTTAAGAACTCCCACTCAAAAAGTACATCTCTCTAGTCATTTGAGTGGTACATGATCCAAATCCACTATCTCAAGTACGATCATCACGTGAGTCGAGAATAGTTTCAGTGGTAAGCATCTCTATGCTAATCATATCAACTATACGATTCATGCTCGACCTTTCGGTCTCATGTGTTCCGAGGCCATGTCTGCACATGCTAGGCTCGTCAAGCTTAACCCGAGTGTTCTGCGTGTGCAACTGTTTTGCACCCGTTGTATGTGAACGTTGAGTCTATCACACGCGATCATCACGTGGTGTCTCGAAACGAAGAACTTTCGCAACGGTGCACAGTCGGGGAGAACACAATTTTGTCTTGAAATTTTAGTGAGAGATCACCTCATAATGCTACCGTCGTTCTAAGCAAGATAAGGTGCATAAAAGGATTAACATCACATGCTACTCATGCTATTACTACTAAAGCTACGTCCTAGCAATATAGTAAACGCATCTGCAAGCATAAACGTTAGTTTAAAGACAACCCTATGGCTCGTGCCGGTTGCCGTACCATCGACGTGCAAGTCGATATTAACTATTACAACATGATCATCTCATACATCCAATATATCACATCACATCGTTGGCCATATCACATCACAAGCATACCTTGCAAAAACAAGTTAGACGTCCTCTAATTTTGTTGTTGCATGTTTTACGTGGTGACCATGGGTATCTAGTAGGATCGCATCTTACTTACGTAAACACCACAACGGAGATATATGAATTGCTATTTAACCTCATCCAAGGACCTCTGCGGTCAATTCCGATTCAACTAAAGTTGGAGAAACTGACACCCGCCAGTCATCTTTGAGCAACGGAGTTACTCGTAGCGATGAAACTAGTCTCTCGTAAGCGTACGACTAATGTCGGTCCGAGCCGCTTCGATCCAACAATACCGCGGAATCAAGAAAAGACCAAGGAGGGCAGCAAAACGCACATCACCGCCCAGAAAAACTTTTGTGTTCTACTCGAGAAGACATCTACGCATGAACCTAGCTCATGATGCCACTGTTGGGGAACGTCGCATGGGAAACAAAAAATTTCCTACGCGCACGAAGACCTATCATGGTGATGTCCATCTACGAGAGGGGATGTGTGATCTACGTACCCTTGTAGACCGTATAGCAGAAGCGTTAGTGAACGCGGTTGATGTAGTGGAACGTCCTCACGTCCCTCGATCCGCCCCGCGAACCGTCCCACGATCAGTCCCACGATCTAGTGCCGAACGGACGGCACCTCCGCGTTCAGCACACGTACAGCTCGACGATGATCTCGGCCTTGTTGATCCAGCAAGAGAGACGGAGAGGTAAAAGAGTTCTCCGGCAGCGTGACGGCGCTCCGGAGGTTGGTGATGGTCTTGTCTCAGCAGGGCTCCGCCCGAGCTCCGCAGAAACGCGATCTAGAGGAAAAACCGTGGAGGTATGTGGTCGGGCTGCCGTGGAAAAGTCGTCTCAAATCAGCCCTAAAACCTCCGTATATATAGGGGAAAAAGGGGGAGCCTTGCCTTGGGGCTCAAGGAGCCCCAAGGGGGTCGGCCGAGCCAAGGGGGGAAGGTCTCCCCCCCCAAACCGAGTCCAACTTGGTTTGGTGGGTGGAGTCCTTCTTCCCTTTCCCACCTCCTCCTTTTTTTCTTTTTTCTTTGATTTTCTTACTATGGCGCATAGGGCCTTCTTGGGCTGTCCCACCAGCCCACTAAGGGCTGGTGCGCCACCCCCAAGGACTATGGGCTTCCCCGAGGTGGGTTGCCCCCCCTCCCCCCGGTGAACACCCGTAACCCATTCGTCATTCCCGGTACATTCCCGGTAACTCCGAAAACCTTCCGGTAATCAAATGAGGTCATCCTATATATCAATCTTCGTTTCCAGACCATTCCGGAAACCCTCGTGACGTCGGTGATCTCATTCGGGACGCCGAACAACATTCGGTAACCAACCATATAACTCAAATACGCATAAAACAACGTCGAACCTTAAGTGTGCAGACCCTGCTGGTTCGAGAACTATGTAGACATGACCCGAGTGACTCCTCGGTCAATATCCAATAGAGGGACCTGGATGCCCATATTGGATCCCACATATTCTACGAAGATCTTATCGTTTGAACCTCAGTGCCAAGGATTCATATAATCCCGTATGTCATTCCCTTTGTCCTTCGGTATGTTACTTGCCCGAGATTCGATCGTCAGTATCCGCATACCTATTTCAATCTCGTTTACCGGCAAGTCTCTTTACTCGTTCCGTAATACAAGATCCCGCAACTTACACTAAGTCACATTGCTTGCAAGGCTTGTGTGTGATGTTGTATTACCGAGTGGGCCCCGAGATACCTCTCCGTCACACGGAGTGACAAATCCCAGTCTCGATCCATACTAACTCAATGAACACCTTCGGAGATACCTATAGAGCAACTTTATAGTCACCCAGTTACGTTGCAACGTTTGATACACACAAAGCATTCCTCCGGTGTTAGTGAGTTATATGATCTCATGGTCATAGGAACAAATACTTGACACGCAGAAAGCAGTAGCAACAAAATGACACGATCAACATGCTACGTCTATTAGTTTGGGTCTAGTCCATCACATGATTCTCCTAATGATGTGATCCCGTTATCAAGTGACAACACTTGCCTATGGTCATGAAACCTTGACCATCTTTGATCAACGAGCTAGTCAACTAGAGGCTTACTAGGGACAGTGTTTTGTCTATGTATCCACACAAGTATTGTGTTTCCAATCAATACAACTATAGCATGGATAATAAACGATTATCATGAACAAAGAAATATAATAATAACTAACTTATTATTGCCTCTAGGGCATATTTACAACATCCTTCACATAGAAAACCTGAACGACATCATTGGCTAGGACAAATGGTTGGTCCATGTACGCAAGATTGTTGAGATCCACTGTTGTCATGCCGTACTTTTGGTCTACAACTACCCCGCCTCCTGTCAGCTTCACCCATTTGCACCGAAACAAAGGGATCTTAAAAGTAGGTCCATAGTCAAGTTCCCATATCTCCTCTATGTACCCGTAATATGTTTCCAAACAGTGCCCATTCTCGTCTGTTGCATCAAAGCGGACACCACTATTTTGGTTGGTGCTCTTTTTTATCTTGGGCAACCATGTAAAATGTATTCCCATTTATCTCATACCCTTGGAAAGTACATATAGTCGAAGATGGTGGCCTGGCCAAATAGTACAGTTGATCTCCAACGTTGTCATCATTCATGAGATGTGTCTGCAACCAACTGCCGAAAGTCTTCTCGTGTTCCCCTTTAATCCAAGAGTCAGCCTTCCCCGGGTTTTCGGAGCGTAGAATATTCTTGTGTCTCACGATATACGGAGCCACCACGGTGGAATTGTGTAGAACTGTGTAGTGTGCTTGAGAGAAAGAATGCCCGTCCATACATACTTTTGCTTTCCTTCCTAGTGTGCCTTTTCCTGTCAGCCTACCCTCATACCGAGATTCAGGAACACCAATCGGCTTAAGGTCAGGAAGAAAGTCCACACAAAACTCAATGACCTCCTCTGTTCCATAGCCCTTGGAGATGCTTCCTTCTGGCCTAGCACGGTTACGAACATATTTCTTTAAGACTCCCATGAACCTCTCGAAGGGGAACATATTGTGTAGAAACACAGGACCGAGAATTCTAATCTCTTCGACTAGGTGAACTAGGAGGTGTGTCATTATATTGTAGAAGGATGGCGGGAACAGCAACTCAAAGCTGACCAGACATTGGACCACATCAATCTGTAACCCTGATAGACTTTCTCGATCGATTACTTTCTGAGAAATTGCATTGAGGAATGCACATACCTTCACAATTGCCAGGCGAATATTTTTCGGTAGAATTCCCCTCAATGCAACCGGAAGCAATTGCGTCATAAGCACGTGGCAGTCATGAGACTTTAGGTTTTGAAATTTTTTGTCTTTCATATTTACGATTCCCTTTATATTTGACGAGAAGCCAGTCGGGACCTTGATACTGAAAAGGACTTCAAAGGAGATTTCCTTCTCTTTCGTAGTAAGAGCGTAGCTGGCACGCCCTTGAAACTGCCCTGGATGCATGCCATCTCTTCCTTTACGACGTTCCTGGTCCTCCCGTGCTTCCGGTGTATCTTTTGACTTCCCATACAAGCCCAGGAAGCCTAGAATATTCACGCAGAGATTCTTCGTCAGGTGCATCACGTCGATTGCCGAGCGGACCTCATGGACTTCCGAGTAGGGTAGCTCCCAAAATATAGATTTCTTCTTCCACATGGGTACGCGCTTATCAGGGCCGTTAGGAACAGGTTGGCTGCCAGGACCCTTTCCAAATATTACTTTTAAATCTTTGACCATATCAAATTCTTCAGCACCAGTACGGATGACAGGCTTCCCCCGGGGTTCTGCCTTGCCATTGAAATGCTTGCCTTTTTTCTTTAAGGGATGCTTGGGCGGAAGAAAACGACGATTGTACGGGTACACATTCTTCCTACATTTGTCCAGATATATACTTTCTATCTGATCCAAACAGTGCGTGCATGCATTGTATCCCTTGTTTGACTGTCCTGAAATGTTACTAAGAGCAGGCCAATCATTGATGGTTACGAAAAGCAACGCTCGAAGGTCAAATTCCTCTTGTTTGTGCTCGTCCCACACACTTACACCTGGTTCGGCCCACAGCTGTAAAAGTTCATCAACTAATGGCCTTAGGTACACATTAATATCGTTGCCGGGTCGCTTTGGACCTTGGATAAGCACTGACATCATAATGAACTTCCGCTTCATGCACAACCAAGGATTAAGGTTGTAGATACATAGAGTAACGGGCCAGGTGCTGTGACTGCAACTCGACTCCCCAAAAGGATTCATTCCATCTGTACTCAGACCAAACCATAAGTTCCTTGCGTCACCTGCAAATCTCGGGAACTCTCTCTCGATTTTTCTCCACTGTCGACCATCAGCGGTGTGCCTCAACTTATCGTCTTTCATACGATCTTCCATATGCCATCGCAACAACTTCGCATGATCTTTATTTCTGAACAGACGTTCCAACTGTGGTATTATAGGAGCATACCACATCACCTTGGCAGGAACCCTCTTCCTGGGTGGCTCGCCCTCAATATCACCAGGGTCATCTTTTCTGATCTTATACTGCAATGCAGTGCATACCGGGCATTTATCCATATTCTCGAACTTCTCACCGTGGTAGAGGATGCAGTCATTAGGGCATGCATGTATCTTCTTCACGTCTAATCCTAGAGGGTAGACAAGCTTCTTTGCTTCGTACGTGCTGGCGAGCAATTCGTTCTTTCTTGGAAGCATCTTCTTCATCAGTACCAGCAACTTTTCGAATGACGAGTCAGTCACATCGGTCTCTGCCTTCCACTTCAGCAATTCCAGTGTGCTACCCAGCTTCTTCTGGCCATCTTCACAAGTTGGGTACAACAATTTGTTGTGGTCCTGTAACATCTGCTCGAAGTGCAACCTCTCCTTTTATGTGTCGCAACCTCGCCGTGCATCAGAAATGACCTGGCCAAGATCATCAGCGGGCTCATCTGGTTCCCGTTCTTCATCCTGGTCTTCTTCTTCATTGTCTTCCATTGCGGTAGTTGTCATTATCGTTCTCTTCTTCTTCATCGTCGTCTTTCATCATAACCCCTCTTTCTCCGTGCTTGGTCCAAACATTATAGCCCGACATAAAACCGGACCGAAGCAGGTGGCTCTGAATGACTCTTGAGGAAGTGTAATCCTTCTCATTCCGACATTCAACACATGGACAAAACATATAGCCACCACCATGCTTGTTCGCATCGGCTGCATCTCGAAAAGAATGCATGCCTTCTTTGTAAGCGGTTGTGCGTCAATCACCGTACATCCATGGATGGCTCATCTGCGTTATAAGACAGTATATCAAATACAATCACGATCCTAAAAATTAGTACCGCACGGTCTAAACGAGGAAATATAGTTGCTAACCTTTTAGAATAAGTAGAAATAAAGAGGAAGAGGTTTAAGCATGGCTCGGGCATCTAATATCGTAGTTGTGTTCGGTGAACTGAAGCGGCATCGCTCTAACACACATTTCAACAAACACCTCTAATACATCCAAGAAAAATGGAGAGCTAGCACACACCCACACTCTTCCATCCAAGAAAAATGCAAGGAAGAGGGGAGAGGAGGGCTGTGGCCAATATATATAGGCAGAGGACTTTATTCCCGGTTTGAGACACAAACCGGGACTAAAGGTGGCGCACATGCGGGCTGCACACCGCGTAGCCCTTTAGTCCCGGTTTGAGACACAAACCGGGACTAAAGGCTCCTTACGGGCTGGGACCAAAGCCTCGTGGGGCGGCATTGCGATTTGGGGCGACGTGGCCGGGCCTTTAGTCCCGGCCCAGAGGGAGGCCGGGACTAAAGGGTCCAGGCCAAAGGCCCGTTTTCCACTAGTGTAGTGTGTTGGAAAAATTGTCGCACAATGGTAAAAAGACATAGATGCTTCCGAAGGCACATATTTTAAACTAGAGCATTGTTGGAAATTGCTCAAAAACTACAACAAGTGGGCGTTCATTGACAAGAATCCCCACCAAAGAGAGGTTTGTTTATGGACATGGATGAAGATGAATATGATGATGGCCCAAGAAACTTGAACAAGCCCGATGGTGATAAAAAGACAAAGGAGAAGATCAAAAGGGAACGCATGTGGGACAAGATAGATTTCATGCTGCAATCAAATGAAGTATTGCTAGCGAAGTCTTTGGACGTAAAGAAAGAGATGGCCGAGAAGAAGGCATGAGAGAAGTAAGAGATATGGCAATTACTCAAGGAAGTTGAGGAGAGAAAAGCATGTGGCGCTGAAAACAAAACCATGGCCAACGTTCTTGCCGAAGAGAATAGGGATCATGACTTTGAACCGCAATGACTTGGACGACATCAGCAAAGAATGGCATGATATGACAATGAAAGAAATCTTGAAGAGGAGGATGCTTGAGTGTTACAATGGTGGCGATGGTTTATCCTGTGGAATCGGAACCGATGATTTCGGTGCGTGAGTAGGGATAAGTGCCAGAGTAGGAACAAGTGCAGGCGATGGATTCGGGGGAGTCGATGGATTCGAGGGCGGCGTTGAACTCGATGGTGGAGACTGAAGAACGACCAGGATGCATGAAGTCCTTTTGCATCTGTCTTTCAAACTATGCTCTCATTTCCCGTGCGAACTATACTTTATTGTTTAAATTCGAACTTGTTTTATTGCGCGGTTTTCCGGTTTGCGGGTGGCCATGCCCGAGCAGACCCCGCATTGACGACCCGTATAATAGCATCTTCTACGAATATGCTTTTATACGGATCCGTTGTGGGGGGTCTGCCTCTGTCCGCACCCGCGCCGGCCCGCAAAACCCCTTTTTCGTGAACTGTAAACGGCTTTTGTGGGTCGACATTATACGTGGTCTGCTAGACATGCTCTAAGCTACATAGGTATGGTGCAAGCGGCAAACACATGTACATTCAATAAAATATGTAATGCGAAAAATAATTTATGAGTAACATGCATGAATTGATGATGTGGTCCTTGCATGCATAGAGTAATGCAAAAAGAATATAGTTCATGACTTGCTCTTGGGACAACATGTGTATGAAAAATGGCTAGTAGGTAGTAGCTATCTAGAAATAGAAGATTTCTTATTATATTCTCCTAAAAACACCCCTAAAAACTATTGTATTTATATTATATATATGGATAGAAAAACCAAAAGAGTTGTACCCCCTCCGTTCTAAATACTATAAGTCTTTTTTAATACTAGCAAAAGGGTCCGTGCGTTGCAACGGGAGAAAAAAAACCATGCACTCTTAATTTATAAAAATGATCTATAATCTGAGACTTCGTAGTTACGGCACAAATAGATATAGTCTTATCCTACAAAAGTTCAGTTCAAGATTTCACAGGTCTTCTTTTTTAACACGGCTTTCAAGTAGATTTAGTACATATAAAGAAACGGGCAAGTGACCTTCAATTTCATCTCCAATCCTGATTTTGTTGATGTGTTCATCCCCAATCCGGGTTAGTACCAGTACGAAAGAAAGACGAATAAATAATTATTTATTAACATTTCACCCTAGATAATTTTTTTATTAAATGTTTAACATGTAAAATAACATTAACAACTAATAAAATATGCATAGGGTTTGATCACCCCGTGGATAATTATTCACCCCCCCCCCCCCCGGGCGAGTGCTCCTCATGAGTGTTGGTCCAAACTAGAGTCATGTGTGGGTCCAACTCGAAAGATTTCTATCAGGCCACTGTATGCTGCGCTCATCCGGTTGTGCCCTGAGAACGAGATACACGGCTTCTATCGGGATCGTCCGCACGTCGGCGGCCTTACTGGATTTGTTTTACCTTCTCCAACGTCTTGTGCGAGGAATTCCGAGGATACTTTGGGCTATCTCAAGGTTGAGCTTTTCCACTAGGAATCCGAGGAGATCACGGGTTTTTCATGGTTAAGGTTATTCCGACGCAGCTTGTGGTAGTTTATGATGGACTAGTTGGAGCACCCTAGTAGGGTTAAACCTTTTGGAAAGCCATGCCCGTGGTGATGTGGCAACTTAGAAACTTTGTTTAACACCCGGTCACAGCAAACTTGAAGTAAACTTAATTAAAATATGTCAATTGTATGCGTAACAGTGATTGTCTCTTCTGTGAGTTGTTATCCGAGAGAGGACGTGTTGGGGTTATGTTTGACGTAAGTAGATGATCAGAATCACTTCGTGATCATGATTAGTTCATGTACATTATGCGAGATCACTCCCCCTTTTATTCTTGTACTCGTAAGTTAGCCACTCAAATAAAATGCTTAGTTGCTTGATACAGCTTCACCGCTTAACTATACCTCACCCATTAAGCTTTGCTAGTCTTGATACCTTTGAAAATGAGATTGTTGAGTCCATGTGGCTCACAGATTGCTACAACAACAGTTGCAGGTATGGGTAAAACAATACTTTGACGTGAGCGCGATGATTGTTCTATTTGGAGTTTCTTCTTCTTCATCATCATCAATATAGGATGAGTTCCAGGCAGGCAGCCTGGGATAGCAAGGATGGACGTCGTTCTTTTATGTTTGATTTCGTCCATAGTCGGACCCTGTTTTTCTACATGATGGTTGTAGGTATTATTGTATTGAGATGTTTATGTTGTAGCTTATGGCGAGTGTAAGTCAATTCCATATACTCATCTCTTCTGTACATATACTTGTAGCGATATCCATTATTACGAAACGACGAGATGCATTTCTATCCCTGGAGGCGGAGGGGAAGTGGGGCTCCTCCGCTTTCGTGGAGCCCAGACGGGAGACGATGATGGTCTCGGATAAAGAATCGGATAGGTCACCGGTTGTTCAAGCCGGCGGTGACCCGCATGGGACACAAGCTGCAGGGGCCTCCCATGTTCTACTTTTATTGATGTTGGTGGTGGACGTAGATGCGCTGGCCACCGACTCGTCCATCTACATGCAGAGAGCTTGTTTCTCCGTCAGCAGGGTGCGGTTTACTCGTGCGTTGACGACGGATGGCGCGGTCAAAGGCACAAAAGGAACGATACGACGCGGCTTCGCACCTAATGGTCGCTCGGCCGTGCTCCCTTGCGTGCCTCCTTCGAACAACTTGCCACTTCTTCACGAGCTGGCTTGAAGCGGCGACTTGCTCCGTCGGTCTATGCGAGAGAGGTGGAGCAGCCGTCTCCTTCGCTCATGTCTGGCGGCCTCGATGGGTCACCAAGTCAGCTTTTATGCTAGAGAACTGCTCTTCTTGCTCGTCGGATGCCATTGATGGAGTAAATGAAGGAAGGAGGAAATGGGGAGTGGCACAGTGGTGCGTTCTTGCCCGACGGGAGGAGATTGCCCGGCATTGTGTTTAAGGTCGCCCGCTCATGAACGGACGTGTGGCCGTCGGAGTAGGTTTCTCGGCTTCTACGCGGGTTTAATGGAGGTGTTTGACAGCGGTGACGAGGCGTGTTCAGACGGATGTGCAGCGGGTGAGGCCCTCAACACACACGTTGCTGCAATGGCGGAGGTAGTGAGAGGTCCCGTCTGCTCTGAGCCGGCTTCAATGTGGAGCGGGCACTCTACAGTGGCATCAATGCGGGTAGCTGGCGCCGGGCGGGAACGCACGCGGGCGGGGGAGGAGCTATTGGGGTGGGCCAGGGCAGTTGGTCAGACGCGAGCTTGGGTGCTGCCCGGACGCGTGCAAAGCCCCCCACGTTTGTCTTTGATTTGCGGGACAAGGTAGGTCCAGAGCGTCCTTCGAACCGATACATGGTTGTGTTGGATGGTTTACGCAGTCCAGACGTATGCGAACGGTTTGCAGGTCGCCGTTGGAGATGCCCTAACTCTGGCCATGTGTGGAAAAATCTGGTTAGGTAATGAAATAGTCGGACCCAATGATCCAATTTTTTGGAAAGGTCTGATGACACTACAAGAAATATGTCAACTAACGACCTTTTATTAGTGACGCTGGAAGGAATGGTCATAAATCTATGACCATTTGACATCATTTGGTCGTAAGCTGTCTGGAGGGGTCCTAGCCCCAAAAACCAACGACCATTTTCATCACAAAGGTCATCACTTGCTTACTAGAAAAGGTCATGAAGCAGAGAACACCTGGCACTGCCTTATTTCTAGGTGATAATGACCAATATGAATGGTCGTTACTAAATAGTTCGAATGCACTAGGCTGGTTACGCAGCCACCTCAGCAGCCTCACTTACTTATCACTGAGGTAGGACCCATTTGACAGGCAGGTGAGGGGGTGAAAAAACATGCGCGAGCCTCGCTTAATTCCCGTGGGACTCGAACCCACGACCGAGCGCTTCCGCTAAGTGTTTGCTACCGCTGGGCTAGAGAGGGACTGTTGCTCAGGTATCATTATTATTATATAAAATCGTGGGTCTCTCGTATCATTGACAAGTGGGACGGCCAACACTTGGCCAATTTCCGACAAGCAAATCTAGATCTCGGGGGCGGCGGCGACCGACGGGGACGGGGCGGCGGCGATCGACGGGGGCGGTGACCAGCGGTGGTGGTGCTGACGTCATGGTCACCTCACCCATCGGCAGTGGTGGTGGTGCCGACACCACGGCCACCTCGGCCACGCCTCGGCCATGACGACCTCGCCCGACCAGTGGTGGTGCCGCTCGCCTCAGCCACCTCGCCCACCGGTAGTGGTGGTGGTGCCGCTCGCCTCGGGCAGCGACCTCTCCCACACATGGGGGACTCGCCACCGCCGAGCATGAGGGACTCACTGCCGAGCATGGGGGACTCGCTGCTGCCGCCGGACAGAAGCTGGATTAGAAAAGGAGTTAGAAGGTTTTCGAAAGAACATATGAAAGGAGTTGATGAATTCATGCAATTTGTTCGGGCAAATTTTTCCAAGGATGCTGTCATTGTTTACCCATGATGTAATTGCCTCAACCGTTCGAGAAAAGCTCAAGGAGTAGTGGAAGATCATCTTCTTCTTAATGGGATGGCCAGCACATATTATAGATGGATATATCATGGAGAACCTTTAGTCGGACAACCTCAACATATTGAAGCTGATACACAGGCCCCTCATATGATGGGTGGTGGTGATGCTGGCATTAATTTTATGGAAAATATTTTGCGAGAGAATGTTGGTTTGGATGAAGAGGATGGGCATGAAGATGATAGGATACCTGACCTATTGAAGGATCTGTACGATGCTGAAGATCGTGCTGATGGGCAGAAGTCGATGTTTGCTGAGGTGTTGGAGGAGGCTAAGCGCGAAGCTCATGAAGGGGGTAAATTTTCAAGATTTACCTTCACCGTGAAGTTACTCCACATCAAGTCTTTCTACCGGATTAGCAATGCTGCATTCAACGCAATACTCCGCCTTTTGACCTTGCAATTCCCTGATAGTTGTGTTCCCAGGTCTTATGATGAAGCATTGAGCATAATCCGCAGGCTGGGGCTAGGTTATGTTTCAATACATGTGTGCCCAAATAACTGTGTCTTGTTTCGGAAGGATTTTGCGAAGCATGAAAACTGTCCAAAATGCAATGCCTCAAGGTGGAAAGATGCTGATGGGAAGAAGTCAATACCCGAGAAGGTACTGAGGCACTTTCCGTTGATACCAAGGCTGCAGCGGATGTTTATCTCGAAGAAATCATCGTTGGAGGTACAATGGCACAAGATTCAGCGACAACCTATGGGCAATGAGCTGAGCCATCCAGCGGACGGAGAGGCATGGAAAGAATTTGACAGTGAACATGGAGATTTTTCTGCAGATCCAAGGAATATAAAACTCGGTATTGCCACAGATGGCTTTAATCCGTTTGGGAACATGAACACGTATTATAGCATGTGGCCTGTTTTTGTAGTGCCGTACAACCTGCCACCATGGGCATGCATGGATCAGTCCAACTTCATGATGTCACTGCTTATCCCGGGTCCAGAGTCTCCAGGAAAGGATTTTGATGTCTTTATGGAGCCCCTCGTAGAAGAACTGCTCCAGCTGTGGACTAGTGTACGTACATACGATGCCTCTAGTCTGGAAGAAAAGTTCAATCTATGTGCTGCAGTCATATGGTCCATCCATGATTTTCCGGCACTGCACACTCTGTTTAGGAGGATCACAGCGGGTTATCAGGCATGTGTCCATTGTGACAAAGACCCTTGCTCAAAGAGAATAAGGAGCAAGATCTGCTATATTGGGCACCGCCGCTTTCTTCCCCGAAACCATCGTTGGAGAAGAAGCAACGATTTTAATGGTGAGAATGAAACCCGTGACAAGCCAGCTAAATTCACTAAGGAAGAGCTGGAGCAGCAACTTGAGAAGGTGAAGGATGTGAGACCAGGAAAGCTTGCAAAGAAAAGAAAGCGCGCGGAAGGTCAATGTTGGGACCTGAGGTCTTGTTTGTGGGACCTGCCATACTGGGCTGGTCTGAAATTAAGGCATAATCTCGATGTGATGCACATTGAGAAAAACATATGTGAGAATCTGCTAGGGACGTTTCTGAACATTGAAGGGAAGACAAAGGACACGGTTAGTTCTAGGCTTGATTTGGAGGACATGAGCATAAGAGAAGAGTTGCATCTACAACATGGTGAAGCTAAAGATACATTTGAAATGCCACGAGCATGGTATACAATGAGTAAAGAACAAAAGCTAGCATTCTGTGAATTCATAAGAGCGGTGAGATTTCCACATGGTTATGCTTCTAACCTAGCAAAGTGTGTTACTTCTGATGGATTCAAGCTTTCAGTACTGAAAACCCATGATTGTCACATCCTCCTCCAAAGGATTTTACCTGCTGGCCTCCGTGGAATCATGGACAATGATATATATGAAGCGGTTGCTCAGCTGGGAAATTTCTTTAGAGAAATGTGCTGCAAAACACTCAAGTTAACTGTTGTGGAAAGACTTGAAAAAGAAATCCCAATTATTCTTTGCAAGCTTGAGAAGAATTTCTCTCCAGCTTTCTTCACCGTGATGGTCCATTTGGTGGTGCACTTACCAAAAGAGGCAATGCTTAGAGGCCCTATGCAATACGGTTGGATGTACCCAATCGAAAGAAGGCCGCTTACTTGTAAGCGTTATGTGCGAAACACGGCAAGACCTGAAGGTTCGATTGCTGAAGCATATGTCGTTGACGAGTGCTTGACTTTTTTGCTCTAGATACTTTGGTGATGTGGAAACAAGATGGAACCGACCGGGCAGAAATAGAGAGCGGTCTGATTCGCATATTGGTGATGTCTCGGTTTTCAACCATGGTGTGAACTTTCTTGGAGCCTCGCGATACTTGGAGGCTGGTGATGAGTATGACAAGATGGTTTGGTATGTGCTCAGCAATTGCGCCGAGGTTATACCATATATCGAGTATGTTATATCTTGTGCACTCGTTATTTATTTTCTTTTGCTTGGGTTGTTGGCACCAGCCTAATATTTTAATTCACATGTTTTGTTGGCATTGCAGGAAATGCAAGGAAGAGTTAAATCAGGAAGAAAGCCGGATCAATGTTGATACAAGGGTTGCCAAGAGATTTGCTAAATGGTTTAAGAATCATGTTGGAAAGTTGCATGAGGAGAAGAAAGTCAGTGATGATCTATTTACTTTGGCATGCTTACCGGATAAGCAAGTGCGAGTGTATTCAGCATCCATTGCTGATGGTGTCCGGTACCACACCGTTGATCGCAAGGAAAAAAGGAAGACACAAAATAGTGGAATCGTCACTGAGGGGTCACATGATCGTGAGAACATTGACTTCTATGGTCAGCTGAGAAGCATCATAGAGTTGTAGTACAACTCTAGTGGAGGCATCCAACGCTCGGTTGTGTTATTTCGCTGTGATTGGTTTGATCTTGGTAACAAGAAGAAGAGATGCTCTTGTGTCAAGTATGATGGCCACTTCAAAAGCATCAACACTTCAAGGTGCTGGTATAAGAGTGATCACTTTATTCTAACAGCACAAGCAACAATGGTGTTTTTGTTGGGTAACGTAGCATAAATTCAAAATTTTCCTACGCATATTCAGATCTTCCTATGGAGAGACCAGCAACAAGAGAGGGGTAAGAGCATCTTCATACCTTTGAAGATAGCTAAGCGGAAGCGTTGCTAGAACGCGGTTGATGGAGTCGTACTCGCAGCGATTCCGATCTAGTGCCGAACTATGGTACCTCCGCGTTCAACACACATGCAGCCCGGTGACGTCTCCCGCACCTTGATCCAGCAAGGAGGAGGGAGAGGTTGGGGAAGAATTCCAGCAGCACGACGGCGTGGTGTCGATGGAGAGACGAGGTCTCTCGGCAGGGCTTCGCCAAGCACCGGCAGAGAGTAGGAGGAAGAAGGGCAGGGCTGCGCCGAGAGAGAGGCAAAAGTCTGTTCTCCAATGGCCAAAAGTGCCCACTATATATAGGGGGGGGAGGGGCTGCGCCCCCTTGAGGGTTTCCCTCTCCTGGGGGGGCGGCAGCCGTAGATGCGGGCTGGTGCGGCGGCCAAGGGGGGGAGCAGGGGTGTGGCGCACCCCTCGTGGGCCTTAGGCCCACCTGGCTTAGGGTTTGCCCCCCCTTTTTCTCTCCCCATGCATTGGGCTGAGTGGGGAGGCGCACCAGCCCACCTAGGGGCTGGTTCCCTTCCCCACTTGGCCCACCTTACCTCCCGGGGTCGTTGCCCCCTTCGGTGGACCCCCGGGGGCACCTCCGGTGGTCCCGGTGGTCCCGGTACGTTACCGGTGATGCCCGAAACTCTTCCGGTATACGAAACCATCCGTCCTATATATCAATCTTTACCTCCGGGCCATTCCGGAGCTCCTCGTGACATCCGGGATATCATCTGGGACTCCGAAAAACTTTCGGTAACCTCGTATAACAATTCCCTACAACCCTAGCGTCATCGAACCTTAAGTGTGTAGACCATACGGGTTCGGGAGACACGCAGACATGACCGAGACGCCTCTGCGTCCAATAACCATCAGTGGGGTCTGGATACCCATGGTGGATCCCACTTGCTCCACGATGATCTTATCGGATGAACCACGATGTCAAGGATTCAATCAATCCCGTATATGATTCCCTTTGTCTGTCGGTATAGAACTTGCCCGAGATTCGATCGTCGGTATACCTATACCTTGTTCAATCTCGTTACCGGTAAGTCTCTTTACTCGTTCCGTAGCACGTCATCGTGTGACTAACTCCTTGGTCACATTGAGCTCATGATGATGTTCTACCGAGTGGGCCCAGAGATATCTCTCCGTCACACGGAGTGACAAATCCCGATCTCGATTCGTACCAACCCAACAAACACTTTCGGAGGTACCCGTAGTGCACCTTTATAGTCACCCAGTTACGTTGTGACGTTTGATACACCCAAAGCACTCCTACGGTATCTGGGAGTTGCACAATCTCACGGTCGAAGGAAAAGATACTTGACATTAGAAAAGCTTTAGCATACGAACAATACGATCTAGTGCTATGCTTAGGATTGGGTCTTGTCCATCACATCATTCTCCCAATGATGTGATGCCGTTATCAATGACATCTAATGCCCATGATCATCTATTGACTAACGAGCTAGCCAACTAGAGGCTTGCTAGGGACACTTTGTGATCTATTTATTCACACATGTATTACTGTTTCCTCTTAATACAATTATAGCATGAACAATAGACGATTATCATGAACAAGGAAATATGATAATAACCATTTTATTATTGCCTCTAGGGCATATTTCCAATAGTCTCCCAGTTGCACTAGAGTCAATAATCTAGTTACATTGTGATGTATCGAACACCCATAGCATTATGGTGTTGATCATGTTTTGCTCGTGGAAGAGGTTTAGTCAACGGGTCTGCAATACTCAGATCCGTGTGTACTTTACAAATATCTATCACTCCACTCTGGACATGGTCCTGGATGGAGTTGTAGCGGCGTTTGATGTAATTCGTCTTCCGGTGAAACCTGGGCTCCTTGGCTATGGCAATGGCCCTAGTGTTATCACAAAAGAGTGTCATTGGACCCGACGCGCTTGGAACCACTCCAAGGTCGGTGATGAGCTCCTTCATCCAAATTCCTTCATGAGCTGCTTCTGAAGCAACTATGTACTCCGCTTCACATGTAGATGCTGCCACGTCTTCTTGCTTGCTGCTGCACCAGCTCACTGCCCCACCATTCAACACATATACGTATCCGGTCTATGACTTAGAGTCATCTGGATCTGTGTCGAAGCTAGCGTCGACGTAACCCTTTACGACGAGCTCTTCGTCACCTCCATAAACGAGAAACATTTCCTTAGTCCTTTTCAGGTACTTAAGGATATTCTTGACCGTTGTCCAGTGTCCCATACCAGGATCACTTTGGTACCTCCCTACCAAACTTATGGCAAGGTTTATATCAGGTCTGGTACACAGCATTGCATACATTAGAGAGCCCACGGCTGAAGCGTAGGGGACAGAACTCATCTTCTCTCTATCTGCTGCCGTGGTCGGCGACTGAGTCTTACTCAATCTCATACCTTGCAAAACTGGCAAGAACCCTTTCTTTGAGTTTTCCATATTGAACTTCTTCAATATCTTGTCAAGGTATGTACTTTGTGAAAGACCTATGAGGCGTCTTGATCTATCTCTATAGATCTTGATGCCTAATATGTATGCAACTTCTCCAAGGTCCTTCATTGAAAAACTTTTGTTCAAATAGGCCTTTATGCTCTCCAACATCTCTATATTATTCCCCATCAATAATATGTCATCCACATACAGTATGAGGAAAGCTACAGAGCTCTCACTCACTTTCTTGTACAGACAGGCTTCTCCGTAAACCTGTATGAACCCAAACGCTTTAATCACCTCATTAAAGCGAATGTTCCAACTCCGAGATGGTTGCACCAGCCCATAGATGGAGCGCTGGAGCTTGCACACTTTGTTAGCACCCTTAGGGTCGACAAAACCTTCTGGTTGCATCATATACAACTCTTCCTTAAGGTTCCCGTTAAGGAACTCTGTTTTGACGTCCATTTGCCAAATTTCATAATCATAAAAGGCGGCAATTGCTAACATGATTCCGACTGATTTCAGCTTCGCTACGAGAGAGAAAGTCTCTTCGTAGTCAACTCCTTGAATTTGTCGAAAACCCTTTGCAACAAGTCGAGCTTTGTAAACGGTTACATTACCGTTTGCATCAGTCTTCTTCTTGAAGATCCATTTATTTTCTATGGCTCGCCGGTCATCGGGCAAGTCCACCAAAGTCCATACTTTGTTCTCATACATGGATCATATCTCAGATTTCATAGCCTCAAGCCATTTGTTGGAATCCGGGCCCGCCATTGCTTCTTCATAGTTCGAAGGTTCAGTGTTGTCTAACAACATGATTTCCATCACAGGGTTGTCGTACCACTCTGGTGCGGAGCGTGCCCTTGTGGACCTTCTCGGTTCAGTAGTAACTTGATCTGAAGCTTCATGATCATCATCATTAACTTCCTCTTCAGTTGGTGTAGGCGCCACAGGAACAACTTCCCGCGCTGCGCTACTATCCTGTTCGAGAGGGGGTGTAATTACATCATCAAGTTCTACCTTCCTCCCACTTACTTCTTTCGAGAGAAACTCTTTCTCTAGAAAGGATCCGTTCTTTGCAACAAAGGTCTTACCTTCGGATCTAAGATAAAAGGTATACCCAATAGTTTCCTTAGGGTATCCTATGAATTTGCATTTCTCTGCTTTGGGTTCGAGCTTTTCTGGTTGAAGTTTCTTGACATAAGCATCGCAGCCCCAAACTTTAAGAAACGACAACTTATGTTTCTTGCCAAACCATAGTTCATACGGTGTCGTCTCCACGGATTTAGACGGTGCCCTATTTAAAGTGAATGCTGCAGTTTCTAATGTGTATCCCCAAAATGATAGCGGTAGGTCGGTAAGAGACATCATAGATAGTACCATATCTAATAAAGTGCGATTACAACGTTCGGACACTCCGTTGCATTGCGGTGTGCCAGGCGGCGTCAGTTGTGAAACGATTCCACACTTCCTTAGGTGTGTGCCAAACTCGTGACTCAAATATTCTCCTCCACGATCATATCACAGACATTTAATTTTTCTATCACATTGATTCTCAACATCACTCTGAAATTCCTTGAACTTTTCAAACGTCTCAGATTTGTGCTTCATTAAGTAGATCTACCCATACCTACTCAAATCATCGGTGAGAGTGAGAACATAACGATAGCCACCGCGAGCTTCAACGTTCATTGGACCACACACATCAGTATGTATTATTTCCAATAAGTCGGTTGCTCTCTCCATTATTCCTGAGAATGGAGTCTTAGTCATCTTGCCCATGAGGCACGGTTCGCATGTGTCAAATGATTCAAAGTCAAGAGACTCTAATAGTCCATCAGTATGGAGCTTCTTCATGCGCTTAATGCCGATATGACCAAGGCGGTAGTGCCACAAGTATGTGGGACTATCATTATCAACTTTACATCTTCTGGTACTCACACTATGAATATGCGTAATATCACGATCGAGATTCATCAAGAATAAACCATTCACCAGCGGAGCATGACCATAAAACATATCACTCATATAAATAGAACAACCATTATTCTCTGACTTAAATGAGTAGTCGTCTCGCATTAAGCAAGACCCTGATACAATATTCATGCTCAAAGCTGGTACTAAATAACAATTATTAAGGTTTAAAACTAATCCCGGCGGTAGATGTAGAGGTAGTGTGCCGACGGCGATCACATCGACTTTGGAACCATTCCCCACGCACATCGTCACCTCGTCCTTGGCCAGTCTCGGCTTATTCCGCAGTTCCTGCTTTGAGTTGCAAATGTGAGCAACAGCACCGGTATCAAATACCCAGGAGCTACTACGAGCGCTGGTAAGGTACACATCAATAACATGTATATCACATATACCTTTAATGTTGCCGGCCTTCTTGTCCGCTAAGTATTTGGGGCAGTTTCGCTTCGAGTGACCTTTTCCCTTGCAATAGAAGCACTCAGTCTCACGCTTGAGTCCATTCTTTTTCTTCTTCCCGGCATCTGGCTTACCGGGCGCGGCAACAGCTTTGCCGTCTTTCTTGAAGTTCTTCTTACCCTTGCCTTTCTTGAAACTAGTGGTCTTGTTGACCATCAACACTTGATGCTCTTTCTTGATTTCTACTTCTGCAGACTTGAGCATCGAGTACAACTCGAGAATGGTCTTTTCCATCCCTTGCATGTTGTAGTTAAGCACAAAGCCTTTGTAGCTTGGTGGGAGAGACTGGAGAATTCTGTCGATTATAGCATCATCCGGAAGTTCGACTCCAAGTGAAGTCAGACGACCGTGTAACCCAGACATTTTGAGTATGTGCTCACTGACAGAACTGTTCTCCTCCATCTTACAGCTAAAGAACTTGCCGGAGACTTCATATCTCTCGACACGGGCATGAGCTTGAAAAACTAGCTTCAGCTCCTGGAACATCTCATATGCTCCATGTTGCTCAAAACGCCTTTGGGGCCCCGTTTCTAAACTGTATAACATTCCACACCTAACCAGAGAGTAGTCATCACTCCGCGTTTGCCAGATGTTCAGAATGTCCTGGGCTGCTGCGGGAGCGGGAGGGTCACCTAGCGGCGCATCAAGGACATAAGCCTTTTTAGCTGCTTCAAGGATGAGCTTCAAGTTGTGAACCCAGTCCGCATAGTTGCTACCATCATCTTTCAGCTTGTTTTTCTCTAGGAATGCGTTGAAATTGAGGTTGACGTTGGCCATCTACAATATTTATAAAGACAACTTTTAGACTAAGTTCCTGACAATTAAGTTCATTTAATCAAATTAAGTATGAACTCCCACTTAAATCGACATCCCTCTAGTCATCTAAGTGATACATGATCCATGTTGACTAACCCGTGTCTGATCATCACGTGAGATGGACTAGTCACCATGGTGAGAAACTTCATGCTGATCGTATTCAACCATACGACTCATGTTCGACCTTTCGGTCTCTTGTATTAGAGGTCATGTCTGTACATGCTAAGCTCGTCGAGTCAACCTAGGTGTTTCGCGTGTGTAAATCTGGCTTACACCCGTTGTATGCGAACGTTAGAATCTATCACACCCGATCATCACGTGGTGCTTCGAGACAACGAACCTTCGCAACGGTGCAGACTTAGGGGAATACGTTCTCGAAATTTTAAGTGGGATCATCTTATTATGCTACCATCGTTCTAAGCAATAAGATGTAAAACATGATAAACATCACAATGCAATCATATAGTGACATGATATGGCCATTATCATCTTCGCCCTTTCGATCTCCATCTTCGGGCATCGCATGATCATCATCGTCACCGGCGTGACACCATGATCTCCATCATCGTGACTCCGTGAAGTCGTCACGCCAACTACTACTATCACTACTACTATAGCTAACCGTTAGCAATGAAGTAAAAGTAGTAAGCACATGGCGTTGCATCTCATACAATAAATTAAGACAACTCCTATGGCTCCTGCCGGTTGTCATACTCATCGACATGCAAGTCGTGAAACCTATTACAATAACATGATCATCTCATACATCATACATGCAACATCACAACTTTGGCCATATCACATCACATGTCAAACCCTGCAAAAACAAGTTAGACGTCCTCTAATTGTTGTTGCAAGTTTTACGTGGCTGATTTGGGTTTCTAGCAAGAACGCCTTCTTACCTAAGTGACAGCCACAACGATGATATGCCAAAGCTATTTACCCTTCATAAGGACTCTTTCATCAAATCCAATCCGACTAGAGTAGGAGAGACAGACACCCGCTAGCCACCTTTATGCATGGTGTGCATGTCTGTCGGTGCAACCAGTCTCACGTAAGCGTACGTGTAAAGTCGGTCCGGGCCGCTTCATCCCACAATACCGCCGGAAAAGAATAAGACTAGTAGCGGCAAGCAAATTGACAAATCATCGCCCACAACTTTTGTGTTCTACTCGTGCATAGAATCTACGCATAGAAAGCCTGGCTCGGATGCCACTATTGGGTAACGTAGCATAAATTCAAAATTTTCCTACGCATATTCAGATCTTCCTATGGAGAGACCAGCAACGAGAGAGGGGTAAGAGCATCTTCATACCTTTGAAGATCGCGAAGCGGAAGCGTTGCTAGAACGCGGTTGATGGAGTCATACTCGCAGCGATTCCGATCTAGTGCTGAACTACGGCACCTCCGCGTTCAACAAACGTGCAGCCCGGTGACGTCTCCCGCACCTTGATCCAGCAAGGAGGAGGGAGAGGTTGGGGAAGAACTCCAGCAGCACGACGGTGTGGTGTCGATGGAGAGACGAGGTCTCCCGGCAGGGCTTCGCCAAGCACCGACAGAGAGGAGGAGGAAGAAGGGCAGGGCTGCGCCGAGAGAGAGGCAAAAGTCTGTTCTCCAATGGCCAAAAGTGCCCACTATATATAGGGGGAGGGAGGGGTTGCGCTCCCTTGAGGGTTTCCCTCTCCTGGGGGGGCGGCAGCCCTAGATGGGGGCTGGTGCGGCGGCCAAGTGGGGAGGAGGGGTGTGGCGCACCCCTGGTGGGCCTTAGGCCCACCTGGCTTAGGGTTTGCCCCCCTTTTTCTCTGCCCATGCATTGGGCTGAGTGGGGAGGCGCACCAGCCCACCTAGGGGCTGGTTCCCTTCCCCACTTGGTGTAGGGGAACGTCGCATGGGAAACAAAAATTTTCCTACGCGCACAAAGACCTATCATGGTGATGTCCATCTACGAGAGGGGATTTCTGATCTACGTACCCTCGTAGATCGCACAGCAGAAGCGTTAGTGAACGCGGATGATGTAAGGGAACGTCCTCACGTCCCTCGATCCGCCCCGTGAACCGTCCCACAAACCGTCCCACGATCCGCTCCGATCTAGTGCCGAACGGACAGCACCTCCGCGTTCAGCACACGTACAGCTCGACGATGATCTCAGCCTTCTTGATCCAGCAAGAGAGACGGAGAGGTAGATGAGTTCTCCGGCAGCATGACGGCGCTCCGGAGGTTGGTGGTGATCTAATCTTAGCAGGGCTCCGCCCGAGCTCCGCAGAAACGTGATCTAGAGGAAAAACCGTGGAGGTATGTGGTCGGGCTGCCGTGGCAAAAGTTGTCTCAAATCAGCCCTAATACCTTAGTATATATAGGAGGGAGGGGGGAAGAGGCAGCCTCAAACCCTCAAGGTTTGGCCGAAATTGGAGGTGGAGGAGTCCTACTCCAATCCTACTTGGAGTAGGATTCCACCTTCCCACTTGGAAACTCTTTCCACCTTGTGTTTTTTCCTTCTCAAACCTTATGGGCCTTAGTGGGAACTTATTCCAGCCCACTAGGGGCTGGTTTATCTCTTCCCATAGCCCATGAGACCCCTTGGGGCGTGGCACCCCCCCCCCCCGATGGTCCCCGGCACCCCTCCCGACACTCCCGGTACACTACCGATGAGCCCGAAACTTTTCCGGTGACCAAAACAGGACTTCTTATATATCAATCTTTACCTCCGGACCATTCCGGAGCTCCTCGTAACGTCCTGGATCTCATCCGAGGCTCCGAACAACATTCGGTAACCAACCATATAACTCAAATACGCATAAAAGCACGTCGAACCTTAAGTGTGCAGACCCTGCGGGTTCGAGAACTATGTAGACATGACCCGAGTGACTCCTCGGTCAATATCCAATAGCGGGACCTGGATGCCCATATTGGATCCTACATATTCTCCGAAGATCTTATCGGTTGAACCTCAGTGTCAAGGACTCATATAATCCCGTATGTCATTCCCTTTGTCCTTCGGTATGTTACTTGCCCGAGATTCGATAGTCAGTATCCGCATACCTATTTCAATCTCGTTTACCGGCAAGTCTCTTTACTCGTTCCGTAATACAAGATCCCGCAACTTACACTAAGTCACATTGCTTGCAAGGCTTGTGTGTGATGTTGTATTACCGAGTGGGCCCCGAGATACCTCTCTGTCACATGGAGTGACAAATCCCAATCTCGATCCATACTAACTCAACGAACACCTTCGGAGATACCTGTAGAGCATCTTTATAGTCACCCAGTTACGTTGCAACGTTTGATACACACAAAGCATTCCTCCGGTGTCAGTGAGTTATATGATCTCATGGTCATAGGAACAAATACTTGACACGCAGAAAACAGTAGCAACAAAATGACACGATCAACATGCTACGTCTATCAGTTTGGGTCTAGTCCATCACATGATTCTCCTAATGATGTGATCCCGTTATCAAGTGACAACACTTGCCTATGGTCAGGAAACCTTGACCATCTTTGATCAACGATCTAGTCAACTAGAGGCTTACTAGGGACAGTGTTTTGTCTATGTATCCACACATGCACTGTGTTTCCAATCAATACAATTATAGCATGGATAATAAACGATTATCATGAACAAAGAAATATAATAATAACTAATTTATTATTGCCTCTAGGGCATATTTCCAACAGTCTCCCACTTGCACTAGAGTCAATAATCTAGTTCACATCACCATGTGATTCCAGCGAATCCAACAACCATATAGTTATGGGGTCTGATCACCTCTTGCCCGTGAGAGAGGTTTTAGTCAACGGTTCTGAAACTTTCAGATCCTGTGTTCTTTACAAATCTTTATGTCATCTTATAGATGCTGCTACTATGTGCTATTCGGAAATACTCCAAATATCTACTCTACTATACGAATCCGTTTCACAACTCATAGTTATTCGGATTAGTGTCAAAGCTTGCATCGACGTAACCCTTTACGACGAACTCTTTAACCACCTCCATAGTCAAGAAAAATTCCTTAGTCCATCAGTTACTAAGGATAAATTTTGACCACTGCTAGTGATTCAATCATGGATCACTCTCTGTACCTCTCAACAGACTTTGAGTCAAGGCACACATCAGGTGCGGTACCCAGCATGGCATACTTCAGATTCTACGGCCAAGGCATAGAAGACGACCTTCGTCTATTCTCTTTATTCTGCCGGGGTCGGGTTTTGAGTCTTACTCAAATTCACACCTCACAACGCAACCAAGAACTCCTTCTTTGCTGATCTATTTTGAACTCCTTCAAAAACTTGTCAAGGCATGCATCTTGTTGAAACTTCCATTAAGCGCTTTCGATCTATCTCCATAGATCTTTGATGCTCAACGTTCAAGTAGCGCAATCCAGGTACTCCTTTGAAAACTCCTTTCAAACAACCTTGTATGCTTTACAGAAATTCTACATTACTTCTGATCCACAATATGTCAACCACATATACTTATCAGAAATTCTATAGTGCTCCCACTCACTTCTTTGGAAATACAAGTTTCTCATAAACCTTGTACAAACCCAAAATCTTTGATCATCTCATCAAAGTGTATATTCCAACTCCGAGATGCTTGCACCAGTCCATTGAAGGATCGCTAGAGCTTGCATACTTGCTAGTATCTTTAGGATCGACAAAACCTGCTGGTTGTATCACATACAATGTTTGCTCAAGGAAACCGTCGAGGAAACAATGCTTTGACATCCTATGTGCAATATTTCATAAATAATGCATCAACTACTAACATAATTCTAACAGACTTTCAGCATCACTACGAGTGAGAAAGTCTCATCATAGTCAACTGTTTGATCTTGTCGGAAACATCTTTGCGACAAGTCGAGCTTTTCTTAATAGTGACTTATCACCATCATCGTCGGTCTTCCTTTTAAAGATCCATCTTTACTCAATAGTCCTATGACCATCAAGTAGTTCTTCCAAAGTCTACACTTTGTTTTCATACATGGATCCTCTCTCGGATTTCATGGCTTCCAGCCATTTGTCGGAATCCGGGCCCACCATTGCTTTCTCCATAACTCGTAGGTTCATTGTTGCTCAACAATATGACCTCCAAGACAGGGTTACCGTACCACTCTGCAGTAGTACGCGACCTTGTCAACCTACGAGGTTTGTAGTAACTTGATCCGATGCTCGATGATCACCATCATCGGCTTTCACTTCAATTGGTGTAGGCGCCACGGGAACAACTTCCTGCGCCCTGCTACACACTGGTTGAAGTGATGGTTCAATAACCTCATCAAGTTCTACCACCCTCCCACTCAATTCTTTCGAGATAAACCTTTCCTAGAGAAAGGATCCGTTTCTAGAAACAAACACTTTGCTTTCGGATCTGAGATAGGAGATGTACCCAACTGTTTTGGATATCCTATGAAGATGCATTTATCCGCTTTGGGTTTGAGCTTATTCGACTGAAACTTTTTCACACAAGTGTCGACGCACCAAACTTTCAACAAACGACAGTTTAGATTTCTCTAAACCTCAGTCTATACTGTGTCATTTCAACGGAAATACGCGGTGCCCTATTTAAAGTGAATTTGGTTGTCTCTAACGCATAACCCATAAAAGATAGTGGTAATTCGATAAGAGACATCATAGCATGCACCATACCAAATAGTGCGTGGCTATGACGTTCAGACACATCATCACACTATGATGTTCCAAGTGGCATGAACTGCGAAACAATTTCCACATTGTCTTAACTGCGTACCAAAACTCGTAACTCAGATATTCATTTCTATGATCATATCGTAGACAGTTTATCCTCTTGTTACGACGAACTTCACTCCTGAAACAGAATTGAACTTCAATATTTCAGACTTGTGATTCATTAAGTAAATACTCTTGTATCTACTCAAATCGTCATTGAAGTAAGAACATAATGATATCCACTGCGTGCCTCAGCACCCATTGTACTGCATACATCAAAATGTATCACTTCCAACAAGTTACTATCTTGTTTCATCTCAATGAAAACAAGGCCTTGCTCATGTGGTATGATTTGCATATCACTAGTGATTCAAAATCAAGTGAGTATAAAGATCCATCAGCATGGAGCCTCTTCATGCAGTTTATACCAACATGACTCAAGTGGTAGTGCCACAAGTAAGTGGTACTATCATCATTGCCTCGTATCTTTTGGCACCAATATCATGAACATGTGTAACACTACGATCGAGATTCAATAAACCATTGAAGGTGATTATTCAAGAAAATAGAGTAACCATTATTCTCTTTAAATGAATAATCGTATTGCAATAAACACGATCCAATCATGTTCATGCTTAACGCAAGCACCAAATAACAATTATTTAGGTTTAACACCAATCCCGATGGTAGAGGGAGTGTGCGACGTTTGATCATATCAACCTTGGAAACACTTCCAACACGTATCGTCACCTCGCCTTTAGCTAGTCTTCGTTTATGTCGTAGCTTTCATTTCGTGTTACTAATCACTTAGCAACCGAACCGGTATCCAATACCCTCGTGCTACTAGGAGTACTAGTAAAGTACACGTCAACATCATGTATATCAAATATACTTCTTTCGACTTTTGCCAGCCTTCTTATCTACCAAGTATCTAGAGTTGCTCCGCCTCAGTGACCGTTCCCCTCATAACAGAAGCACTTAGCCCCGGGCTTGGGTTTAATCTGGGATCTCTTCATTAGTGCAGCAACTGCTTTGCCGTTTCACGAAGTATCCCTTCTAGCCCTTGCCTTTCTCGAAACTTAATGGTTTTACTAACCATCAACTATTGATGCTCCTTCTTGATTTCTACTTTCGCAGTGTCAAACATCGCGAATCGCTCAAGGATCATTGTATCTATCCTTGATATGTTATAGTTCATCACGAAGCTCTCACAGCTTGGTGGCAGTGACTTTGGAGAACCATCACTATCTTATCTGGAAGATCAACTCCCACTGGATTCAAGCGATTGTCGTACTCAGATAATCTGAGCACACGCTCAACGATTGAGCTTTTCTCCTTTACTTCGTGGACAAAGAATCTTGTCGGAGGTCTCATACCTATTAACAAGGGCACAAGCATGAAATCACAATTTCATCTCTTTAGAACATATCTTATGTTCCGTGACGTTTCGAAACGTCTTCGGCGCCTTGCTTCTAAGCCATTAAGTATTTTGTACTGAACTATCGTGTAGTCATCAGAAACGTGTATGTCGGATGTTCACAACATCTACAGACGACGCTCGAGGTGCAGCACACCGAGTGGTGCCTTAAGGACATAAGCCTTCTGCGCAGCAACGAGGACAATCCTCGGTTTTACAGACTCAGACTGCAAAGTTTGCTACTATCAACTTTCAACTAAACTTTCCCTAGGAACATATAAAAACAGTAGAGCTATAGCGCAAGCTACATCGTAATTCCCAAAAACCATTAGACTATGTTCATGACAATTAGTTCAATTAATCATATTACTTAAGAACTCCCACTCAAAAAGTACATCTCTCTAGTCATTTGAGTGGTACATGATCCAAATCCACTATCTCCAGTCCGATCATCACGTGAGTCGAGAATAGTTTCAGTGGTAAGCATCTCTATGCTAATCATATCAATTATACGATTCATGCTCGACCTTTCGGTCTCATGTGTTCCGAGGCCATGTCTGCACATGCTAGGCTCGTCAAGCTTAACCCCAGTGTTCAGCGCGTGCAACTTTTTTGCACCCGTTGTATGTGAACGTTGAGTCTATCACACCCGATCATCACGTGGTGTCTCGAAACGAAGAACTGTCGCAACGGTGCACAGTCGGGGAGAACACAATTTCGTGTTGAAATTTTAGTGAGAGATCACCTCATAATGCTACCGTCGTTCTAAGCAAGATAAGGTGCATAAAGGATTAACATCACATGCAATTCATAAGTGACATGATATGGCCATCATCATGTGCTTCTTGATCTCCATCACAAAGCACCGGCACGATCTTCTTGTCACCGGCGTCACACCATGGTCTCCATCATCATGATCTCCATCAACGTGTCGCCATTGGGGTTGTCGTGCTACTCATAGTAAACGCATCTGCAAGCCCAAATGTTAGTTTAAAGACAACCCTACGGCTCCTGCCGGTTGCCGTACCATCGACGTGCAAGTCGATATTAACTATTACAACATGATCATGTCATACATCCAATATATCACATCACATCGTTGGCCATATCACATCACAAGCATACCCTGCAAAAACAAGTTAGACGTCCTCTAATTGTTGTTGCATGTTTTACGTGGTGACCATGGGTATCTAGTAGGATCGCATCTTACTTACGCAAACACCACAACGGAGATATATGAATTGCTATTTAACATCATCCAAGGACCACCTCGGTCAAATCCGATTCAACTAAAGTTGGAGAAACCGACACTCGCCGGTCATCTTTGAGCAACGGAGTTACTCGTAGCGATGAAACCAGTTTCTCGTAAGCGTACGAGTAATGTCGGTCCGAGCCGCTTCGATCCAACAATACCGCGGAATCAAGAAAAGACTAAGGAGGGAAGCAAAACGCACATCACCGCCCACAAAAACTTTTGTGTTCTACTCGAGAAGACATCTACGCATAAACCTAGCTCATGATGCCACTGTTGGGGAACATCGCATGGGAAACAAAAAATTTCCTACGCGCACAAAGACCTATCATGATGATATCCATCTACGAGAGGGGATTTCCGATCTACGTACCCTCATAGATCGCACAGCAGAAGCGTTAGTGAACGCGGTTGACGTAGTGGAACGTCCTCACGTCCCTCGATCCGCCTCGCAAACCGTCCCGCGATCCGTCCCACGATCCGCTCCGATCTAGTGCCGAACGGACGGCACCTCCGCGTTCAGCACACGTACAGCTCGACGATGATCTTGGCCTTCTTGATCCAGAAAGAGAGACGGAGAGGTAGATGAGTTCTCCGGCAGCGTGACGGCGCTCCGGAGGTTGGTGGTGATCTAATCTTAGCAGGGCTCCGCCCGAGCTCCGCAGAAACGTGATCTAGAGGAAAAACCGTGGAGGTATGTAGTCGGGCTGCCGTGGCAAAAGTTGTCTCAAATCAGCCCTAATACCTCAGTACATATAGGAGGGAGGGGGAGGGAAGAGGCAGCCTCAAACCCTAAGGTTTGGCTGAAATTGGAGGTGGAGGAGTCCTACTCCAATCCTAATTGGAGTAGGATTCCACCTTCCCACTTGGAAACTCTTTCCACCTTGTGTTTTTTCCTTCTCAAACCTTATGGGCCTTAGTGGGAACTTATTCCAGCCCACTAGGGGCTGGTTTATCTCTTCACATAGCCCATGAGACCCCTTGGGGCGTGGCACCCCTCCCGATGGTCCCCGGCACCCCTCCCGGCACTCCCGGTACACTACCGATGAGCCCGAAACTTTTCCGGTGACCAAAACAGGACTTCTTATATATCAATCTTTACCTCCAGACCGTTCTGGAGCTCCTCGTAATGTCCTGGATCTCATCCGAGACTCCGAACAACATTCGGTAACCAACCATATAACTCAAATACGCATAAAAGCACGTCGAACCTTAAGTGTGCAGACCCTGCGGGTTCGAGAACTATGTAGACATGACCCGAGTGACTCCTCGGTCAATATCCAATAGCGGGACCTGGATGCCCATATTGGATCCTACATATTCTCTGAAGATCTTATCGGTTGAACCTCAGTGTCAAGGATTCATATAATCCCGTATGTCATTCCCTTTGTCCTTCGGTATGTTACTTGCCCGAGATTCGATCGTCAGTATCCGCATACCTATTTCAATCTTGTTTACCGGCAAGTCTCTTTACTCGTTTCGTAATACAAGATCCCGCAACTTACACTAAGTCACATTGCTTGAAAGGCTTGTGTGTGATGTTGTATTACCGAGTGGGCCCAGAGATACCACTCCGTTACACGGAGTGACAAATCCCAGTCTCGATCCATACTAACTCAACGAACACCTTCGGAGATACCTGTAGAGAATCTTTATAGTCACCCAGTTACGTTGCGACGTTTGATACACATAAAGCATTCCCCCGGTGTCAGTGAGTTATATGATCTCATGGTCATAGGAACAAATACTTGACACGCAGAAAACAGTAGCAACAAAATGACACGATCAACATGCTACGTCTATTAGTTTGGGTCTAGTCCATCACATGATTCTCCTAATGATGTGATCCCGTTATCAAGTGACAGCACTTGCCTATGGTCAGGAAACCTTGACCATCTTTGATCAACGAGCTAGTCAACTAGAGGCTTACTAGGGACAGTGTTTTGTCTATGTATCCACACATGCACTGTGTTTCCAATCAATACAATTATAGCATGGATAATAAACGATTATCATGAACAAAGAAATATAATAATAACTAATTTATTATTGCCTCTAGGGCATATTTCCAACACTTGGCCCACCTTACCTCCTGGGGTCGTTGCCCCCCTTCGGTGGACCCCCGGGGCCACCTCCGGTGGTCCCGGTGGTCCCGGTACGTTACCGGTCCGGTGATGCCCGAAACACTTCCGGTATCCGAAACCATCCGTCCTATATATCAATCTTTACCTCCAGACCATTCCGGAGCTCCTCGTGATGTCCGGGATCTCATCCGGGACTCTGAACAACTTCCGGTAACCTCGTATAACAATTCCCTATAACCCTAGTGTCATCGAACCTTAAGTGTGTAGACCCTACGGGTTCGGGAGACAGGCAGACATGACCGAGACGCCTCTGCAGCCAATAACCATCAGCGGGGTCTGGATACCCATGGTGGATCCCACTTGCTCCACGATGATCTCATCGGATGAACCACGATGTCAAGGATTCAATCGATCCCATATACGATTCCCTTTGTCTGTCGGTATAGAACTTGCCCGAGATTCGATCGTCGGTATACCTATACCTTGTTCAATCTCGTTACCAGTAAGTCTCTTTACTCGTTCCGTAGCACGTCATCATGTGACTAACTCCTTAGTCACATTGAGCTCATTATGATGTTCTACCGATTGGGCCCAGAGATACCTCTCCGTCACACGGAGTGACCAATCCCGATCTCGATTCGTACCAACCCAACAGACACTTTCGGAGGTACCCGTAGTGCACCTTTATAGTCACCCAGTTACGTTGTGACGTTTGATACACCCAAAGCACTCCTACGGTATCCGGGAGTTGCACAATCTCATGGCCGAAGGAAAAGATACTTGACATTAGAAAAGCTTTAGCATACGAACAATACGATCTAGTGCTATGCTTAGGATTGGGTCTTGTCCATCACATCATTCTCCCAATGATGTGATCCCATTATCAATGACATCTAATGCCCATGATCAGGAAACCATGATCATCTATTGACTAACGAGCTAGCCAACTAGAGGCTTGCTAGGGACACTTTGTGATCTATTTATTCACACATGTATTACTGTTTCCTGTTAATACAATTATAGCATGAACAATAGACGATTATCATGAACAAGGAAATATGATAATAACCATTTTATTATTACCTCTAGGGCATATTTCCAACAGTTTTACCTACCAGACACTCTTTTGCACGGAAAATGGCGAGTTGTGCAAAACTTTGAGCACAAACACTTGTGGAGTGTGACTGAAACTAAAACAGAAGTGGAAAAGGGCCCCGGTGGTAGTGGCCTAACATATCAGGATGATGACTGTACGGAAGTTCCGGTGCAAGCTGGTGATGACTCTATGGAAGTGCCGGTGCAAACCAGAGTGCGTAGGGACCGGAAACGTGTGCTCATTGATGCTGCAACAGTTAAAGGCATCAAGAAAAGAAGAAAGGTGGTAGCGGATGGACATGAGAGCGAGTATGAGGAAAACAGGACTGATCATACTATGTTGCAATATTGTAGTGACGATGAGGAAAACATAAGTGGGCATAGAGTTCCTGGTTTTTGTATCGACGATGATGAGTAGCGAATAGACATGAAGGTAAATATTGTCTCCTTGGTGATCTAAAACTATTACTGCATGTTCCTTGTTTTGATTGGTGATCAACCTTCTCTATAGTTTTTGTTGTTATGATCCTGATGTAGTTTTTGTACTACAATTCTCTCCAGGTAGAAAATGCATGAGACTGATGGTTGTAGTGATGGAGAGGCAGGTGGTGAAGATCATGATGGCTGGAGAGGCAAAATGATGTAGTTTTGGTGATCATGATGGTTCGAGAGGCAAAATGTTGTATTCACAAATGGCTGGAGAGGCAAAATGATGTAGTTTTGGTGCCATTTTCTTAGTTTTGGTGAGAACTGTTGGTTGTGATGTGATCCTTATTCAAACAGTTGTGTTGTAATGCAAAATATTGCAAACTGTTGGTTGTGATGTTCTTGAAGTTTTTTTGAACTGAATTGAGATGTTGTTTTCAGAGCTATTTTCAGAACTACATCACAGAGTTGTTGCTATCTACATCAGAGAACTGAATTGAGATGTTGCATGTTGCTGTTGTTTTCAGAACTTTGCTGTTTCTGAAGTTTTCATAACTGAATTGAGTTGTTGTTTTCAGAGCTATTTTCACACCTACATCAGAGAGTTGTTGCTATCTACATCAGAGAACTGAATTGAGATGTTTCATGTTGATGTTGTTTTCAGAACTCGGAAACCTTTGCATTATGTCATCATATGTGATAAAGTTACCATGTAAAATAATAAACTTGTAATACGACAATTATTTTTCAAAAGTGTTCACACAAATGAGCTATCATGTGTGAATATTCATGGCTTTCAAGCCACATGATCAATCTCATGGCTATATTCATGGCATAGTTTGTTGAAATGGTCTCCTATTTTGCATAATGGTGCATGTTGGAATGACAAACAATGTTGATTAAGGAAGTTTTCATCTTCCTTGTATGAAAAATTTATTTTTCATTTTTCAAGTGCCCGAAATGAGTTTTTTTAAGGACCTACCATATATTTGTTTCAAAATTGGTCCAAATCATTTTTCTAACATACTAGGCCATATTTAGTGGACAATTGACAAATGGTTGCGTGTTAAAAGCTTTTATCCATCTCTCGTGAAAAAGACAAATCTATGTCGAATCAGGTGAAAGCGGGTCAAATTTGAACTACGGCTACCTTATAGTTTGCTCTTTATTTTTTCCAAAAATCATTTCTAGGTACACAAGTATCTACTTAATCATAGAAACACCAAAAGGTTTCCAAGATTGTACCACTAGGTAGGAACGGTCATGCCCGCCGTTTCGACCGCATTTTGAAACGGCCATGGAAAATTCAAAACAAATCAAAAAAATGGGAAACCTTTACATTATGTCATCATATGTGATAAAGTTACCATATAAAATAATAAAATTATAATACTATAATTATTTTAAAAAAGTGTTCACACAAATGAGCTATCATGTGTGAAGATTCATGGCTTTCAAGCCACATGATCAATCTCATGGCCATATTCATGGCATAGTTCGTTCAAATGGTCTCATGTTTTGCATAAAGGTGCATGTTGAAATGACAAACAATGTTGATTAAGGAAGTTTTCATCTTCCTGGTATGAAAAATTCATTTTTCATTTTTCAAGTGCCCGAAATGAGCCATATATTTGATTCAAAATTGGTCCAAATCATTTTTCTAACATAATAGGCCATATTTAATGTACAATTGACAAAATGGTTGGGTGTCAAAAGCTTTTATCCAGCTCTCGTGAAAAAGACAAATCTATGTCGAATCAATTGGAAGCAGGTCAAATTTGAACTATGGCTGCCTTATAGTTTGCTCTTTATTTTTTCCAAAAATCATTTCTAGGTACACAAGTATCTACTTAATCATAGAAACACCAAAAGATTTCCAAGATTCAACCACTCGGTAGGAACGGTCATGCCCACTGTTTCGATCGCATTTTGAAACGGCCATGGAAAATTCCAAAAAATCAAAAATGGGAAAACCTTTGCATTATGTCATCATATGTGATAAAGTTACCATGTAAAATATTAAACTTGTAATACGACAATTATTTTTAAAAATTGTTCACACAAATGAGATATCATGTGTGAATATTCATTTCTTTCAAGCCACATGATCAATCTCATGGCCATATTCATGGCATAGTTTGTTGAAATTGTCTCATATTTTGCATAATGGTACATGTTGAAATGACAAACAATGTTGATTAAGGAAGTTTTCATCTTCCTTATATGAAATATTCATTTTTCATTTTTCAAGCGTCCAAAATGAGTTTTTTTAAGGACCTACCATATATATGTTTCAAAATGGGTCCAAATCATTTTTCTAACATACTAGGCCATATTTAATGTACAATTGATAAAATGGTTGGGTGTCAAAAGCTTTTATCCATCTCTCGTGAAAAAGACAAATCTATGTCGAATCAGGTGAAAGCGGGTCAAATTTGAACTGCGGCTTCCTTATAGTTTGCTTTTTATTTTTTCCAAAAATCATTTCTAGGTACACAAGTATCTACTTAATCATAGAAACACCAAAATGTTTCCAAGATTCAACCACTAGGGAGGAACGGTCATGCCCGCCGTTTCGACCGCATTTTCAAACGGCCATGGAAAATTCCAAACAAATAAAAAAAATGGGAAACCTTTGCATTATGTCATCATATGTGATAAAGTTACCATGTAAAATAATAAACTTGTAATACGATAATTATTTTTAAAAATTGTTCACACAAATGTGCTATCATGTGTGAATATTCATGGCTTTTAAGCCATATGATCAATCTCATGGCCATATTCATGGCATAGTTTGTGGAAATGGTCTCACATTTTGCATAATGGTGCATGTTGGAATGACAAACAATGTAGATTAAGGAAGTTTTCATCTTCCTTGTATGAAAAATTCATTTTTCATTTTTCAAGCGCCCGAAATGAGTTTTTTTGTGAAGGACCTACCATATATTTGTTTCAAAATTGGTCCAAATCATTTTTCTAACATATTAGGCTATATTTGATGTACAATTGACCAAATGGTTGGGTGCCAAAAGCTTTTATCCATCTCTCGTGAAAAAGACAAATCTATGTCGAATCAGCTGGAAGCGGGTCAAATTTGAACTGCGGCTGCCTTATAGTTTGCTCTTAATTTTTTCCAAAAATCATTTCTAGGTACACAAGTATCTACTTAATCATAGAAACACCAAAATGTTTCCAAGATTCAACCACTAGGTAGGAATGGTCATGCCCGCCATTTCGACCGCATTTTGAAATGGCCATAAAAAATTCCAAAAAAATCAAAAAGATGGGAAACCTTCGTGTTGCATCATCACATGTGACCTGCCAACTAGAAAAGATATATATATTTGAGTACCGATGTCTTCTTGAACTATTCGGTATGATTTTAACCATTATTTCTACAATGTTTATAAAAAAGAAAAAGAAAAAGTCTACCTCCAAACCCCAAAAAACTAGTGAAAAATTTCCCTTCCACCCAACCAAATTTTCCCTCTCACCCCACCAAAATTTCCCTCCACTCCCTCTCCCACTACCACGCAGGACCCACCACTCCCTCTCCCACTTCCCTCTCCATTCCACTCCCCACTACCCACTCCCCACTCCCCACTCCGCCGCCCCTCCCCTGCTCCGCGCCGCCCCGCCGCGCCTCTCGTGCTCCGCGCCGCCCCTCCGCCCCTCTCCCCTCTCCCCGACGACGACTACATCGACGACGTCGACGGCTACATCTACATCGACGACGACGACTACATCTACATCGACGTCGATGGCTACGACTACATCAACGACGACAGTACCTCTCCCCTCGACCCATCTCCCGTTGATAGATCCCCTCATGTGTTCTTCTAGTAGATCTTCTAGGGTTTGATAGATCCCCCTCATGTGTTCTTCTAGGGTTCATGGGGCTGGATCAATGGGGATGGTTCGGTACATTCATGGGGTTAGGGTTAGGGTTCATGGAGTAAATATGTCCGCTGACGTGGTTCATAGGGTTAGGGTTCATGTTGCTTGACTACTATGGCTTGCTTGCTTGCTAGCATATATGGTTAATTAGAGTTTCCATGCATTTCTACACTTGTATGTGCATTCTAGTCCAAGTGCTTCAACTGTAAGTTTAGTACTGATGCATTAACTGTATATGCATTGCTATTCGTGTATGTGCATGCTGGTCCAAGTGTTTTACATGTATTAGTACTGATGGATTAACTACATCACTATATTGTTGATCCAACAAGTTTGCTTCACATGTATTACATGTATGTGCAAGGTCATCTAAATGCTTTCCTTTATTGATATAAGTGCATCATTTTACTTTATCCCTGTTGTATCTGATTGTTGTTTATTCTATTTTGCAAGCACCACCTCAAGATCATCCATGTCAAGGATGACAAGGTCAAACCCGAGGCCAACCAGTGGTATGGAAGTTGCTCCTTGTGGTTATACTGTCAGATTTATAAATATCTTGGAGGCTGGTGATGTAAAATGCTGTCAGATTTTATTATGCAAATGTATTGTTGTAATCTTAATTAGCTGTCTTAGCTGTGCCTGTGTGCTGTTACTCCTCCTTAGCTGAATAAGTAGGATTAAATGATAATAAAATATCATAAGATATGTTTGGTTGTCTGTCCATGCATTCCAACAATTAACCTAATAATTATGTTTCCTTTGCCTTGCAAAGATGAGCCTCCTCTCACCGAGTACGAGAAGGTTAGGGCTAGAAATATGATGAGGAACAATCGGATATTCCTGTCCCTTGGCTTTGATGCAATAGTGTCAATGATTATGAAAACAAATGATGTACAACAAGGTACAACTAATGGGGTTCAAGAAGGTAGTGGAGTTATCAGTGATGACCTAGAGTACAATCCGAAGGAGGATGAAGTTGTAGTCCACAAGACTGTTAAGGTGCAAACTCTCTCTTGCTTGGAGGGTTCGGGTTCTTGTATGCTCTGTGTTTCCTTGTGCTCACATATTTATCTTGTGATCTAAATTTTTTCTGTGCTATTTATACAAGGCACTGAAGGAATCTAGAACGAAGAGGCCTGGTGTTAAGAAGACAGCCAGCAAGAATAGGAAGAGCTCAGAAGCATCTGCTGCAATGCCTCCAGGAAGGGTGATGGCCCAACCTCCAGGACAAACAAAGAGGATCCTGGAACCTGATAGAGTCACAAGGCAGAAAGCAACTATGGCGGTTGCGACGGACCATCAGGAAAGTCCGCTGGGCATGGACTTTGAGAGCTCGGTGGAAATGCGTGATGAGTTTTTGCCGATGGGCGAATAAACCACTCTGTGCATGGATGAAAGCGACACTGTGTGCGTACCCCTTAGGCGTGGTGCACCTTCTATTGACAGGAATGATGTCGTCAGTGAAGAAGAACAGCAGCTTCTGCTTCAACCAGGCAAGTTCACCTTCTCTTTTACTAGTGCATTTTGCAAATGGAAGTGATCATGTATGCTTACCTGTTTAGCAGAACCATTCCTGCATTTGTCGATTTCTCTTCTAATTTACGAGTTCAATTTCATTTTCAGATGCAATGACTAACAAGCATAGACTTAGAAAGGGCAAAGGGCTAGAGAGAATCACCGAGGCACTTGGCACAAAGGTGCCTATCCAAATTGCTCAAGGGATGAAGCGTCCAGAGAAGCCTCTACAGGCAGCAAAGTTTGCTTCTGAGTGTGGACTCGTTGCAAGAAGCCATCTGCCGGTTCTTACTCACTTTAAGGAATACAAAAATAATGCTACTCTAGTGGAGGACTACATTGGGAAAGTTGTTGTAAGCTACTTGTTTTATAGTTAATGTGCTACTCTATTTTCTGTTATGTAGTTAATGATCACTAATTTTGTTCCTTCCTTGTTTGCTGGCTTGGTAGGCAAATTTTGAGATAGACACAGACTCGGAGACCATCAAGTACGCGTGCAAAGATGTTCTGTAGAAAAGTTCAAAGAATCGACGCCATAATATCAAGAAGAAGTATTTTGATACCGTAGCAGCAAACAAAGTGACCACCAAGTCTCTGGTGCCAGATCTGACGGACGGTGAATGGCAAGCTCTGGTGCAGATGTGGTCTACCCCAAGACAAAAGGTATGTATATGCTTTGTTTGCTGATTTATGTTCTGCACATCAGGATGGGAATGGGCCATGGTCTCCTTCTTCCTCTTCCATGTTTCTAGTTAGAGTAGGAACAATAGAGAGCATCAACTTTCAAAATCAACACCATATGTAATACACTGACTCTTATATAGTACTAGTTGTTCATGTACTTGTGCTAGTGCAGGATAACTGAAATATTTCCAAATCAAATATGCTCAGAGTCGTATTGTCCTACTACACTACTACCTAATCCACTTTCTTTCAACTTGGCAAATAACATTATGCGTTTTTGTAGGAAACCTGTGTGTCGAACAAGATTAATCGAGAAAACAGCGTGTACCAACAGAGAACTGGTTCCAGGCACTACACCGCACACATTTTTGCCACTATGAGTACCTTTTTCTAAAGACCTTACTGTTTAATCCTCGTTTAATATCATTTCTTATTCTTGCTGAATAACATTTCTTTTTTTGTTGAAAAACATTTCAGAAAGAAGAGTGTAAGGGTGAGGAGCTGTCTGTGATTGACTTGTTCGAGGCCAACCACAACAGCAAGAAGCACGGGTTTTCGGAGCCAGTCAAGATTGCTATAGTAAGTCACTCCATGCTTTTGTCCAGCTAGTTCAAACTTTTGTCTATAGACCTCAGCCCTGTTTGATTCACAGCCAGCAAGAACACACACTATGTTCCATGATTTGATGCTGTTTGCTAGAGCCTAAGATAGGTTTGGTATCTCAACAAAGATATCGGAATTTGTTGTACAGTTCTCAACAAAGATATCAGAATTTGTTGTAGATATTTGTTGCATTTTTATGATATGATGAAAATTGATCTGAATGTTAGTTCTCAACAAAGAACCCATATTATATATAACCACCATATTGTTCTGATTGCATGTCTCTAGATCACATAAGTGTGTACACTTGCTGTAGCCAGATTCAAATAATGCTTTAAGTTTAGTAGTTATCATCTACTTCTGTTTGAGTTTGAGTAAAATATCTACATATAGATATTGTGTGCTGGTTTGATTACTTCAAATAATCCATTTCTTGGTCTGGTTTGGTGGCATTCTTGTTTGGTTTCTCTTGCAGAATGTGAAATAGATCTGCCACTAATGTCTATCATTTTCCTCCATATGCTAGCTTGAGATGGAAAAAATGAAGGACGCGCTGATACCAGAAGGTGAAGAACCGAAGTCTGATGTTGATATTGTTGAAGAAGTGCTCAAGACCGAAGTCAACCAAAGCACATTCCTCAGGAATGTTGGGCTCAAGTCATCTAGTAACAACTCTGGCAAAGGAACTGTTGTTGTGGCTGCTCATGTTCGTGATCTTCAGCAGAAGCTGGAGAGGTCGGAGCTTCAAGCTGAAGTGATGCAAGAAGAAATGGCAGCAATCAAGCTAAAGGCAGAAGAATATGAAGCTGCACGCGACAGGGAACTTGAGCTGTTGCGCAAGAAGTCTCAGGAACAGGAAGAGAAGTTAGCCCACTTGATGGCTCTCTTCGGCGCTAAAGCATTGTAGAAGTTGAACCTGTCGTAGAACCTGTCCTAGAAACAGTGAAGTGGGCTAACTTCTCAAGAACCTGATGAAGTTAGCCCACTTGATTGGTCATTCTGGTGATGAAACAATGTCTTGCTCTATTTTGTGAAGCTATGCACCTGTGAAGTTGTCAATTATTTAAGTTTTGTTTGGACCATTTTGTTTGGGCACTAAAATTAGAATTTGTCTAAAAAGGCTTGGTCCTAAAAAAAGAGTAGGCCAAGGCCCAAACAAGAACTGGACTAAAAAGAGTAGGCCAAGGCCCAAAAGAAAAGTGGACTAATAAAAAACCTGCTCAGTAAGAGATTCTATCCTAGAAAATAAAAGGCCAAATTATTGGGCCATGCCCATGTAGACGACCGGAATGGACCGGGCTGAATCTTATTTACGACCTTTTCATTTGGTCATAATTCTGCCACGTCAGGCTGCCACGGTGGATCTGACGTGGTGCGGGCAGATTGCTAGTGACCAAATCGTTTGGTCGTTAGACCTACGACCTTCTGTTTGGTCATAAAATCCTACGACCAATCCAGAAAAAGGTCATTATAGTTCACTAAAGACCCTCAGCTTTAGACCTTCTATTTTTTGTCATAAAAAGGTCACAAATGGAAATCAATGACCATTCTGTGACCAATATTGAAGGTCGTTAGTTGACATATTTCTTGTAGTGTGAAAATGAAAGCAACATTTTTCTATACGTGGCTGGGAAGACGCCTCTAGCGACACAATATCCATCTCTCTATAATATTTGTGTAATATAGAGATGCATATGTTGCCCCAATATTACATTCTAATCCTCTAATATTCAATTCCGAAGAGCTTTGGTTGGTCATCGCTGGGAAGCATGGCTACACCTAGATAGAAGGCTCATGGAGGTTCACTTATTGAATGAAGTCGATAGATTTAACTGGAAATTACTTACAAATGGTGTATTTTCAGTTAAATCGATATATTTGAACCTTATTGATGTTGGGCCAATTTCCATATCAATTCATATTTGGAAGGTCAAAGTACCCTTACAAACCAAAGTTTGTTCACAAGGAGGTGATTCTTACTAAGAATAATTTGACTAAGAGTAATTGGGATGGTAGTAAACGATGTAGCTTTTGTGACCATGATGAGACTATTCAACACCTCTTTCTCCAATGTCCGTTAGCAAAGCTTTTATGGTTACATGGTCGTTACACACTCCTGCGGAAACTAGAAAGTCTTCGATTACTGGTTCTGCCCGACGGAAGATTATAGCACGGGGTATCTACAACCGGTTTGGATGGCGGTCCAGTAATAGGATAGGTGGTTAGACATCTAGTCTTATTTTTGCCGGTTGTGGCATCTTTTTGGTTTGAGTTTCGTTGTTTTTCAGCTCCCAGTGAGCTCCTTTGGAACAACTGACTATTTTATTGCATTTCTAATAAAGAGTCTGTATGCATCTTATTGATGCAGAGGCCTAAGGTAAGCTTTTTTATAAAATAAAAGAGAGAGAAACAAACCACACAAGAAAGTGATGCTGGTTGTATGTTGTTATAGTACCAAAGGACGATGTTTAGAAAGAACACATCGAGAAAGTATGTGTTGAAAGAACCTATAAATGATATCATAGATAAACCTAGCTAGGCATGAGCATTGGGTACTACTTTTTTTCTTTTCCTTTTGAAGGCCATGTTTCATAAGAAGAATCGTAGTGCCCATCGGATGCTGAAGGATAGATAAACTACCATCAACCAGCTGCTGAGGTACCACCGCGGCAAATTGTCTGGTGGGCTTGGACCATTTTGACAAGGACCACTTTTTGTTTGTTTGTAATAGAAACGTCAACCCAACTTATTATCTAGGCTTGTGGTGAAGCTACTTCTGTGGACAGGGTAATTCTACTGCCGTGGATGTGCTTGATGCATAGCCTGCTCCTGATAGCCTGCTCCTGACAGCAGCATATGCGTAGCGTTGGTGACGCAAGCAACAAGTGTTGGAGTCACACCTTAATTTAACTGCTTTGGGGCTATATCTATGTACCCAGTGATACTAATTTGGGCTTGGTCTGCTTGCGACAAATTTGTCTACTCTCTTTTGCAGCCAGCCGCAGAAGGAACATCTTTTCTTTCTTCCCTACCCCTCCATCAATCCTGTGAAAAGATACTAGGAGTATCTATCTCCACAGGTACGTGCTATCAAAACATACATGCATGGATGCACGCATGCATCAAAATCCTCTTGTAGAAGGCACATTTCACTCATGCAGTCCCCCCCCCCCCTCCCCGCTTTATAGATAGTCCTAGTGCTCACATTATTTCTAAATTTATTTTAGCATTTTTCGACGATGCGCGTTTAATGAAGGGAGACGTTTGCGTCGATGACGAGACGCTTACGGTGATTTCGTAAATCTCAAGATTATACGTCGGCTCAGTCTCCACCAATTGGGCACATCCTCATGACCACCTCCCCCCCCCCCCCCCCCCCAAAAAAATAAGTTTTCGTATGTACGTACAATAGATTTGATAAAATACTCCGTCCATTCTAAAATATAAGGGGCATATATAATCATTTTTACATGGCAAACTTTTCAATGTCCGAATTAAGTTTATAGAAAAATGTGAATATGTACCATACGAAATCAGTATTATTAGATCGTTACAAGATGTTCTTTCATAACTTTTATATTTAGCATTGTAGATATGGATATTTGGTTTTAGAGTTTTAGTCAGGTTTTACAAAGTTTGACTTCCATTAAAGTTTATATCATTTATATTTTGAATAGAGGGAACACCTGGTATCCTTATAAATATTTCGTAAACTACTTCATGCCACATATCATTTACTGAACTAGTATTTAATGGACATTTTTGTTGGTAGCTTACCGAGCTGTTCGCTTCGTTACTGAACTTTATGTCGCATGTATGCACCATACATTCATCTTGTATTCACAGGAGGTAAGAACATGATACCTCTGTGATCAATGCCGAGGTAGATCGGCCCATGATGCGGGCCCATTTGACAATAATGTCGCGGAGGGAGTAACACTCATTATCACTCAATAAGAGGGGGGTTATATAAAAAGGTATTGGTTTGCATAATATTAAGTAATTTCACTGTCAAGATATGTGGCACTGACATAGCTAAATCCATTATCAGAGAAGTTGGCATTGAGCAATGGTTTATATTCGGTTTCAGTTTAGAAAAAGAAACTTGCCTAATTTTGAAAAGAAAGAAGAGCAGTTTTAACATGCTCCCTCTTACCCCCTTTTTTTCACATGAGAGGTAAGAGTATATAACCGATCTGAGCCGTTGATCTCATTAATTAGTGGTATGATTAACTCTTACCTTCTTACCTGGCATGTAAAAAACAAGGTAAGAGGGAGCATGTTAAATTTGCCAAGAAAAAATAGTTCAAAACTTAAAGCATAGCACTCTCAGTTTCTTATTCCCAGACAACTCACATATTACTTATATGTTTGATGATTTGTCTAAAATCTGTCAATTCTTATATTTTCCTTGTAGAAGAATGTCGCATGCAGGCGTATCCATTCAACATTTATTTGTGAAATCGATAAAGATATTTTGCAGGAAAATATCAGTGAATTGACTGTTATACGGACCCATTTTCTAATGGTACGTGAAGCTTGTGGACAGAGTGATCGAGCACACATACACGGATACACCATCGAGGATGCATTCATGTTTGTGGTGACGGAAGCAGAGGTGACGCATGCACCAAGTGTCCAAGTGTGGCCTTCTACTGCTATCGGGCTATGATACTATGTTGGCCGCTCTCTGTGTGACTGAAGGCCTGTCACAGATATGGACGGATCTATGTATCCATCGCTTTTGTTTCACATCAGGATCATTTTATATAACCAAGTCAAAAAAAAAAGTTAGGTGTTTGCGCGTGCAAGTCAGTCTCTCCAAAGAGAATGAAGATGACACAATTGAACACAATTGAGACCTTCATGGTCATGGCAATGTGTTATCTCAACAAATAAAGTTTGTTGGCTTCTTTAACGAAAAGTATAAACTTAGCTTTGAATATTAAATGCTTGGAAGAAAGTATCGATCAACGTATCGCGGACAACTTCAGTTGCAGATTGACCGCCTTCCCCATTGCATATTTGGGGATGCCAGTATCTGACTCGTGGGTTCTTGTGAGCAAATTCGACCCCCTTATGGGGAAGGTGGGTCCAAGTGTAGCCTTCTACTGCTATCGGGCTATGGTACTATGTTGGCTGCTCTCTTTCCGACTGAAGGCCTGTCACCAATATCCATCGCTTTGTTTCGTATGAAGATCATTTTATACAACCAAATCAAAAAATAGAAGTTAGGTGTTTGCGCGTGCAAGACAGTTTCTCCAAAGAGAACGAAGATGACATAATTGAACACAGTTGAGACCTTCATGGTCATGACAATGCGTTGTCTTGACAAATAACGTTTTTGTTAGCTTCTTTAATGAAAATTTTAGACTTAGGTTTGAATATTAAATGCTTGCAAGAATTTATCAATCTGTAACTTTGATAAATTAAAGACTAATATGTTGCATGTTGTATTTGTAAAAAAACATGCCAACTAGGCCACCTCAGATTAAAATTCTACTCCCTTTGTTCCTAAATATTTATTATTAAAAAAACTAGACTAGTTTTTTCTAATAACAAGTATTATAGTACAGAGGGAGTAGCTCCGTACTGAACACACATAGCCCATTGATATAGAACATGTGGACTTGCCAGCTGTTTGATGAAGCCACCAAGCGAATTATTGGCATGAAGACGTCATGGTTGATATTTTATCCGTGATATTTCGGTTCAACCACTACCTATTCATGAAAATAATGGGTAGTTCTCTTCCGTGTCCATTTTAGTATGTGTGGTAAAATAAATATTTGTACCAATATGAAAACTTGTTTTCTTTTCAATTACATGTATGAAATATTTTACCGCTGCATGGTGCGGTAGTAAAGAAGAAGAAAAACAATCAATTTCTTTTCAATTACATGCATGTCACCGATAAATAGATGAGTAGATAATATCAGACACAAACGTCATACTAACCTAAGGGATTTTCTCTCGCACGAATCCTGAGGCAGACAGGCGGGTGGCCGACAGATTTGCACATGCATGCACGCCATTCAAATCAATCGGTACGCACACAGGCCACAACCAAACAAAGCTACTAGCTACCAACGTAACATCGATCAACAACTTTTTTTTTAGAAAAGGAGGATTACCTCCGGCCGCATGATGCACCAAGGACCATATCCAATTAATTCAGTTTGTGAGCTAGCTTAGCTATCTTTAGGGTGGTCCGGGAGCCATTTGGATCCTAGTTTTCCAGTTGTTGTTGGCTGCATATATTTGTGTGTCAACTAGCGCGATAAACCAACCACACCGAAGTAACACAACCAGAAAAGAAAAAGAAAAAAAGCGCAGCTCACAGAACCCAGCTAGTAGTAGAAAAAGCTACATGACCGCATCCGTTAAGGCATTGTTATTTTCTTCTTTTGGAAATGCGAATTGTGCCACTACCTGCTTTGGATACTCGAGGATAACTCGGACGTGTTGCTGCGGGAATCTTTTTGAATTGTTTGGATTGCTTATCACATGCGTCACGTGGTTGTTGCTGCGGGAATCGATCGATTGCAGTATATTTCCACTCATTTGATTGTATGAAACATGAAATTGTTGAATTAATAATAGAGAACTAAAACTGAATATGCATAGTGTGTGTTGTAGTTTATTATTGTGTATTTTAAATTATTTATTGAAGTTAAGTGACATAATATAGTGGAAAACCTTTTGAGTAGAATTTTGATGAGGTGGCATGTGCGGTGAGATGTATGTGGTCATGAGATCAACTAATAATGGACACTTTTTTCTCATGCATATCGTGATGGGTCTTTGATGAGTAGGCATGTGTGCATGTTAAGATAACAAAGGTAGTGGGGATCAAAGGGGGGGGGGGGGGGGGGTTAGATGAGGGCCGTATGTATATGTACTGATGTCTTAGCTAGTTTAAATATTTTATGTAGATGAATTTGTGTGCACAAATATTTGATTTCTTTGCCGGATTAAGTTTTACTCCCTCCGTACCTAAATATAAGTCTTTTAAGATATTTCACTAGGTGTCTACATACAGAGCAAAATGAATGAATCTATATTCTAAAATATGTCTATATACATTCGTATGTAGTTCATTAGTTAAACCTCTAGAAAGACTTATATTTAGAAACGGAGGGAGTAGAAGATATAGTAGATAAAGAAACGTTTAGTCCCCTAAATATTATAAGGAAAATATCATAAAGGATACGTTTTGGACTTTTACGATAAGGGATATAGGCCCAGTTCTTTTGGCCGATTCTCCAATAATCTTGAGAACCGACCCTCCACCCAGCTTCTCCTTGAATTCATATCTTTTTACAATCCTAGCTAGAACGGTTAGGATTGTAAAAAAACAGATACAAGATTCTAGAAGAAGCTGGATGAAGGGTCAATTCTCAAGATTCTAGGAGAATCGACCAAAAAACTTGGCCATACTTGAGATGTTAGTTGAGTTAGGGGCGGGATGGATGCGGCTGTTAGGGACGCGGCCGTTATGGCGACTGAGGAGGCGATCTCGGGTGAGCTCCACCTGCTGTCGCCGAGACCGTCTGATGCGCCGGCAGGCAGGACGTCCGGGGGATCCATCGGGTTGCCGGAGCTGGACACTGATGGAGCTGCTGCGCCGGCGGCGAGGACTGCTGCCGCTCACCCTCTGGATAGGGCGACAGGCCAGGTAACGAGACAGGCAAAAGGAGGGGTGACCGCGTTGCCGGTGAACAAGACGAAGCCTGCCTTGCAACCTACTGCTCGGGACTCGCCAACGCGTCCAGGAGGTAGATTTTGGGTTCTAGCTGACGATGCTGAGGATGAAGATGACCGGGAGGAGGCGTCAGCGGACTCGCCGGAGTTGGCGATACCTTCTCCGATCGCTGTCGCCGGGAATGGAGATACCATCTCTTGCTTCAAAACGAATACGCCGAAGAAGGCTCGGCAGAGGATCTTGAGGACGGCAGCCGACTACCACAGGAAGACACAACGGCGCATGACGGGAGCTTCTTCGATTCGTCCTTGGCATGGCCCGATTCCTAAGGTAAGTTTGCAAACTCTAACAATTGCGGATTGTATTCATCCCAACGCTTGGATCACAGTTTGCAGTAAGAAGAAAAAGCCGCTGCCGGTGACTGCCGAGCCGACGCCGGTGCTCGCGATCGCCGAGATCCGATCTAGGCGTTTGAATTTTTTGCTGGGCCCCGTTGGGCTGCGAGAGTCCGATACATCGCTGGGCCGTACAGGTGATGGGTATGTGGCCCGTCACGACGCCCAGGTTGTGTCCGTCGTAAATTCATCTACTGTCGATAGCCTTCAGGGGGTTGGAGTTCAGATTGATCTGACAAACCCTAAGGCTCGCCGCAGGAACGTACCAGGTTTCCCGCCGCTGGGGCCGGGCAGAGCAGCCCGTGTGCGGCAACCTCTGGCGACGCCGTCGGCTATGGCGGGTGGAGGAGCCCCGCAACCACCCTCAAAGGAACCGGCAGAGCAAGGAGTGCAGGCTGGACACGGGCGTGGTGCTGGTTCCAGGCAGGAAGTACGTGGGCGTGGCGACTCCATGCATGCAGCGCATGGACGTGCTACAGCAAGCCATGCAGGCCATGCAGGGCATGCAGGCAACCACCACTTGCAGGCACCAAGGCAGCACACGGCTCGCGGGCATGGGAATTTTGGCGCTGGACGGGGCAATCAGCAGAACGATAACTGCAGTTACTCTGGCCGTTGGGGTGACGACGGCTTCAATGCTTACGGCAATGGTTTGCACCGTGGATCTTCATCTAATGGCGGTGGTCGTGGTGATGCAAGCTACAAGAGCTTCAATGGCCCGCCGGGACCGTTCGTCGAAGGTGCAACCGGTCCTGATAACAGGCATCGGCCGCCGTACAGACCGCAAGGGGGCCATGGCGGTGGGCGTCGCCCTCGGGGTAACTTCCCGCCTCGTGGTGATCCTCCGGCGCAGGTAAAGGAAGGGCTAGACACTATGCCAGCTACTACGGCAAAGGAGGGTGCAGAGAAGGCTGCACTTTCGAATGTTGCACTTCAGACTGTTAGAGCTCTCGTGGCGGTCGAGGTTTCTAATAGCACAGCGGGAGCTAGCGGGCCACCTTCGGAAAAAAACAGCGACAAGTCCGAGGGGGAGAGAGTATCCAAATGGGCTCGGAAGAAGGAACGATGACTTGTTACAGGTGCGGCGAACCGGGGCATTTTCTAGCTGAATGCACGGTTAATCTTTGTGACTTATGCCGCAAGCCTAAACACGAGACGGGAGAATGTCCCCTTTTGCTCAAGCTGAAACCAGTGGTTTCTATTTATGGGGCTTCTTGTCCGGAGCTTATGTTCTTCGAGTCACCAAGGGCGGCTACGCAAGTCCCGGAGAGTACCAGGACGGGAGTAGTTAAGGTTACTCGAGGAACTATGACTGTTGAGCAGGTTGTGCACAGGTTACGTGAGCTCGTTTCTGCGTCTTTTCAGTGGGATCCAATCAAGCTTGATGAGCAGATTTATAGAGTGGAGTTTCCAACTAAGGAGGATCTGGCCAAGCTACTTAAGTTTGGGATGAGTCGTGTTCCGAACAGTACATTCATTCTGGAATTTGATGACTGGACACAGAAGGATCCGGAGGGAACCCCTCTTACGCAGCTTTGGGTTCGGTTCAATGGAGCCCCCCGAAGGGCGTTGGATGATTTCATGGTTACTTGGAGCCTTGGGTCATTGATTGGTAAGACAGAGAAGGCAGATATGGCTTTCACTCGGGCGTAGGGTACAGCTCGCCTTCTCATCTCTGTGATCAGTGTGGAACACATTCCTGACACCGTCAGATGGACATATGATGGCAGGTTTTTTGATCTCGATATTGAGTTAGAGGAGAGTGAGCTTTTTCACGAGCTGGCTAACAATGTTAACATGGATTTGGATGAGGGACATGGAGGTGAAGGTAATAAAGAAAAGGAGGCGGAGCCGAAAGATGGCGCTGCAAGAGGATCATCTTCTACTGACAAGCCGGAAGAGAATGCTACCAGGAATCATTCTGTCGGTGTGTCGCTTACACATCAGCTGAGATTTGGATCCTTTGGGGCGTCGTCGGCGCCTTCTAAATTATGGGGGGCCAGGGTAGACAGTGATGACCCGGAGGAACAGGAGCTACCTCAGTTGACACCTCCGGCGACACCTACTGCTCATGCATCGCCTCTCTGTTCCCGATCCACGTCGCCACAAGCGGCACCTCATTTCTCCAGGTCCACGTTGCCTAGGGTGGTGTCTGACCCTACTGCAGGTCAAGTTGACACAACGCCTACCACTCCCATGCAGCTACCGTCGCCAGCAAAGGAGGTTACGGCTTCCCCTAGCCTACAGCCGAGGCGACTAGCTCAGGGGGCCGACACAACTAAGACAGTTGCACCATGTCCTGGAAACACTAAGTGCGCGGAAGGCCCGGGTTTCCCGGTTTATGCTGAGGCGCACCTTGAGACACCGACTACTTCGGCACATCTGGCATGCCACGCAAGGACGAGGATAGGTGATGGCGATGGGCTACGCCAGGACGGACATGTGACAGACGGTCATGGTCCTACACGTCCTTCTACTGAGGAGGTTATCGAGTTTGGAGGAATTCCAAACCCGTCGATTGGAGCTAGGCGATCAAGTCACTAGTAGAAAACAGGGCATTGAGCCAACCACATTGGACCCGGATTGGATATAAACCGGTTCTAAAGGGTCTGTCCGCTGGGCCCCCTCCCTGCAGCAAATGGTCGCAAGGCCTTTAGGACCGGTTTGTAACACAAACCGGTCCTAAAGGTTTTTGGACCGTTTGCTGGAGGGAGGGGGCCCAGTGGACAGACCCTTTAGAACCGGTTTGTATCACAAACCGGTGCTAAAGGTTTTCTCATTTTTGCAGCAACTGCGGGCCCCGCTGTCAGACCCTTTAGCACCGGTTTTTAACACAAACCGGTCCTAAAGCCCTCCTCTCCTTCCTCCCCGAGCACCCCTATATTCCACCCCATTTTTTCTAGCTCCATTTTTTCTAGCTCGAGCTCAACTCCATTTTTGCTCTCTCCTTCCTCTTGGGAGCTCCAATCCATCCCCATTTTCTCCACCATTTGTCAAGATTGTTGGCACCTATCGGTCCTACGGTTAGCATCAACATTCCCTCTTCCGGTATTGCAAGTTTTGCTCGTTTTCTTGCTCATTTCATTTTTGTTGTGCTAGCTAGGTGTTTGATGAAATGCCTAAGCTAGAGAGAGTTCATCATTTGTTATGTATACATATGCAATTTGAGCTCAAATTTAATTATGATTTGTGGTTTTTTTTAGTGTCGCGCGCCTTGTCCCCTTCCTCACCACCGTCGATCGCCCCGTCACCGACACAACCTTGGTGAGCCTATTGTTTTTATTTACCAAAACAAATTTTGATTTGTATGATTTACATATTTACTTGTATATAATTTTCTTATTGTGTAAGATTTTTTTTATATGTATAGCGCCATGGTTTTGATATCCGTCCCCGTTGGCCCTCGTCCAGTCTATGATTCGGATGTGGTATATTATCTTTTATAACTACATATTTTCATTTCCTGATTATATGACAATTAATTACGCCGACCAACTTGACATAGATATTTTTATCTAGGAGGTAGTGGAACCGGAAATGCCAATCGACCCTATTGTTGAGAAGTTACACTTAGTTGAACAAGAAAATGTTGGCCTGAAAGAAAGATTGAAAAAAACTGAAGAAAGGTTGGAAAAAACTGAAAGAGAGAAGATGACCTTGGAAAAGGTTCTTGCCGGTGTTGTCGATGGTCGCAAGAGCGAGATGGACGCAATGCGTCTGAAGATTAGAAAGATTAAAAAATATGCAATTAGTAAAGAGGCTTGGTATCATTATGTCGTCGGGTCAATTGTTACCTTTGTTGCGATTTTGATCGCATTTGTTGTTGTTTTTAAATGCATTAATTAGAGAGAGTTTTTATGGTTGGTTTCAGTGTGTGTTTTTATGAGAACTATATATGTATGGTCACTACGCTACTTTGGTTTTAACGTGTGATGAACTTTTTGTATTAATTAATTAATTTAGTCATGATGATTTAGCATAATGGTTTTTGATAAATTTATATAATGCAGATGAACCGGCAATGGATGTACAGTGATCAACGTCGTCCCGAATTCCTTAATGGCATGCATAGTTTTCTCAATGTGGCTGAGAAAAACAGGCAGAATGGATTTATTTTTTGTCCATGTAAAAAATGCCAGAATAAGAGGAATTTCCCTAATTCAAGAACTATACACACCCACCTGTTGCAAGAAGGCTTCATGCCCAGTTATTTTTTTTGGACCAAGCACGGAGAAAGAGGGGTTGTAATGGAAGACATTGAAGAAGAAGAGGATAATGATAACTATCCTATGTTCGGTGAACACGGTGATACTGAAATAGGGGAAGACGAGCCTGAACTTGAGGACATTGTTGATGAGTCTGATGATGATCTTCGTCAGGTCATTCGTGAAGAACAGATAAACTGCGGAAGTGAAAACGAGAGGTTGAAGTTGGAGCGCATGTTAGAAGATCACGAAAAATTGTTGTACCCAAATTGCGAAGATGGCCAGAAAAAGCTGGGCACCACCCTGGAATTGCTGCAATGGAAGGCAGAGAATGGAATATCTGACAAGGGATTTGAAAAGCTGCTGAAAATAATGAAGAAGATGCTTCCAAGAGATAACGTGCTGCCCTGCAGTACGTACGAAGCAAAGAAGGTTGTCTGCCCTCTAGGATTGGAAGTGCATAAGATACATGCATGCATCAATGACTGCATCCTCTACTGCGGTCAGCACGAGAATTTAAATGCCTGCCCGGTATGCGGTGCATTTCGGTATAAGATCAGGCGAGATGACCCTGGTGATGTTGAGGGCGACGATCGCCCCAGGAAGAGGGTTCCTGCCAAGGTGATGTGGCATGCTCCTATAATACCACGGTTGAAACGTTTGTTCCGAAACAAAGAGCATGCCAAGTTGCTGCGATGGCACAAAGAAGACCGTAAGGAAGACGATGCTGAGACAACCCGCTGATGGGTCGCAGTGGAGAAACATCGACGATAAGTACGAGGACTTTGCACGTGACCCAAGAAACTTAAGGTTTGGTCTAAGTACAGATGGCCTGCATCCGTTTGGGGAGCAGAGTAGCAGTCATAGCACCTGGCCCGTGACTCTATGTATCTATAACCTTCCTCCTTGGTTATGCATGAAGCGTAAGTTCATTATGATGCCAGTGCTTATCCCAGGCCCGTCGCAACCCGGCAACAACATTGATGTGTACCTGAGGCCACTGGTTGATGAACTTTTAGAGTTATGGGCTGACGAAGGTGTACGTGTGTGGGACGAGTACAAACAGGAGGAATTTGACCTACGAGGGTTGTTGTTTGTAACCATCAATGATTGACCCGCTCTTAGTAACATCTCAGGACAGTCAAACAAGGGATACAGCGCATGCACACACTATTTAGGCGAGACTGAAAGTATACATATAGGCAAGAATGTGTACCCGGGGCATCGTCGATTTCTTCCAGACAAGCATCCCGTAAGAAAGAAAGGAAAGCATTTCAAAGACGAGGCAGATACACGGAGGAAGCCAACCCTCCCTAAAGGTACTGATATATATGACATGGTCAAAGATATAAAAGTAATCTTTGGTAAGGGTCCTGGCGCACAATCTGTTCCGAATGACGCCGACAACCACGTAGCCATGTGGAAGAAGAAATCTATATTCTGGGAAGTACCCTATTGGAAATTCCTAGAGGTTCGCTCTGCGATCGACGTGATGCACGTGACGAAAAATATTTGCGTGAACCTGCTAAACTTATTGGGCGTGCATGGGAAGAAGTCGAGAGATACACCAAAAGCACGGCTGCACCACCAACGTATGCACGAACGAGACGACCTGATGAATCGAGAGAATTTCAAAGGTCCTGCCAGCTATGCTCTTACCAAGGAAGAGAAGGAGATCTTTTTCCAAGTCCTGAGCAGTATCAAGGTCCCGTCTGGCTACTCGTCGAACATAAAAGGAATACTACACCTGGAAGAGAAAAAGTTCCAAAACCTAAAGTCTCATGACTGCCACGTGATCATGACCCAGTTACTTCCGATTGCATTGAGGGGGCTTCTGCCAGAAAACGTGCGAGTACCCATTGTGAAGCTATGTGCATTCCTCAACGCAATTTCTCAGAAGGCAATCGATCCAGCAACTCTATCAAGTTTACAGAAGGACGTGGTCCAATGTCTTGTCAGCTTCGAGTTGGTGTTCCCACCAACCTTCTTCAATATTATGACGCACCTCATAGTTCACCTAGTCCAAGAGATTTCCGTTCTCGGTCCTGTATTCTTACACAATATGTTCCCCTTTGAGAGGTTCACGGGAGTCTTGAAGAATTATGTTAAAAACCGTGCTAGGCCAGAAGGAAGCATGGTCAAGGGCTATGGAACAGAGGAGGTCATTGAGTTTTGTGTTGACTTTATTCCTGACCTGAACCCGATCGGTGTTCCTCGGTCGCGCCATGAGGGGAGACTACGTGGAAAAGGCACGCTAGGAAAGAAATCAACAACATGTATGGACGAGCAATCTTTCACTCAAGCACACTACACAGTTCTAGTTAATTCCAGCTTGACGGCTCCATATATCCAGGAACACAAGGATATTTTACGCTCGGAATACCCGAAGCAACCTGAAGATTTCATTGCTAAAGAACACGCGAAGACTTTCGGCGGTTGGTTGCAAAGACGTCTCATTAATGACAACGTTGTTGAAGATGAGCTATACTTGTTGGCCAAGCAACCATCTTCGACTGTATTGACCTTTAAAGGGTACGAAATAAATGGTAACACATTTTACACGGCAGACCAAGATAAAAAGAGCACCAACCAAAACAGTGACGTCCGGTTTGATGCAAAAGACGACAACGGGCAAAGGGTCACATACTATGGTTACATAGAGCAGATATGGGAACTTGACTACGGACCTTCCTTTAAGGTCCCTTTGTTCTGGTGCAAATGGTTCAACCTGTCAGGCGTGAAGGTAGACCCGAAGTACGGAATGACAACAGTGGATCAGAAGAATCTTGGGTACGGCAATGATCAATTCGTCCTAGCCAATGATGTGGCTCAGGTTTTCTATGTGAAGGACATGTCTAGCAGACCGAGAAAAAGAAAAGATAAGGAAGCGAATACATCAGACGATGAGCCAAGGCGCCACATAGTTCTTTCAGGGAAAAGAAACATCGTGGGAGTCGAGGACAAGACAGACATGTCAGAAGATTACAATAAATTTGATGAAATTCCGCCCTTCAAAGTCAAAGATGATCCAAGCATCTCGTTAAATGATGAAGATAGTCCATGGTTACGACGCAATCAGAAGAAAGGCAAGAAGAAAAATAGATAGGGGGTGTTGTTGGTGATGTGTAATAATGTATTAAACCTTTTATGTAATTATGTTGACCATTTTGATAAATATTAAAAATTTGACCAGTTTCCACTAAATTTGACCATTTTGATAAATATCATTTTTATTTTTTAAGTGTTAAAATAACATTTTGACAATTTGTAAATAAATGTAAAAGAAAACAGAAAAGGGAAACAAAAAAGAAAAATAAAAGAAGAAACAGGAAAAAGAAAAGGGAAACAAAAAGAAAAAGAAAACAGGAAACAGAAAAAAGGAAAAAAGAAAAATAAAAGAAGAAACAGGAAAAAGAAAAAGGAAAAAAAAAGAAAAAGAAAAAGAAAACAGGAAACAGAAAAAAGGAAAAAAGAAAAATAAAAGAAGAAACAGGAAAAAGAAAAAGGAAACAAAAAGAAAAAGAAAACAGGAAACAGAAAAAAGGAAAAAAGAAAAAGGAAAAAAACCTTTAGGACCGGTTTGTAACAACAACCGGTCCTAAAGGTGGGTTCGGTTCGCGCCCAATTTTTGGCCCCTTTCGCACCGGTCTGTGTTAACAACCGGTGCTAAAGGGTCTTTAGCACCGGTTGTTAACACAGACTCGTGCTAAAGGGTCTAGACCTCTCCGGGGTCGCCAACTTCTCGCCTTCCCGCGCGTCTCTCCTCGCCTTCTCTCCACGCCGCCTCTCTCCTCGCCGACTCGACCTCCTCGCCGCCTCCTCGCCGCCGTCGCCTCCTCGCCGCCTCCTCGCGCGCCGCCTACTCGCGCGGGTCCTCCTCGCGCACGGCCTCCTCGTGCCGCCTCGCCGGCCGATCCTCGCCGCGCAGCCGCCTCCTCGCCGCGCCGCCGCCTCCTCGCCGCCTCCTCGCGCACGGCCTCCTCGCGCCGCCTCCTCGCCGATCCTCGCGCCGCCTCCTCACCGCGCCGTCGCCTCCTCGCCGCGCCGTCGCCTCCTCGACGCCTCCTCGCGACGCCTCCTCGCCGCCTCCTCGCGCGCCGCCCCACGCCGCCTCCTCGCCGCCCCACTTCGTCTTCTTCACGTACGGTATATCCATATTTTCGTATAACCATATTGTTGTATGCTTGTAATTATAGCCGTCGATATTAGTTTTTTTCCGGCCCGAATAGGACATCCTATAAAAAAAAAGTTACGTGATCATGCATATTCTCGGCCATTTCTACGGGAGAGGCTGCTATTTTGTTGGACCTTTTCGTAAATTCAATTGGTTTATATGGGATTTGTTCTATCGACGTACAAATTGTACCTGCTAGAGATGCTCTCGCGGCTCGATTTGAAGCCGCCTTCATCATTTATGTCGCTAAAGCGAGGAAGACGATTCTAGTAGACTCACTTTTTTAGTCAACATTCAAAACTTTCCGACGTACAAATCCTATAGACGAAGTCGGTCAACATTCGTGCAACGTGAGGTGACTCCGACGATTCCGCCGATTCCGTAAAACCCTAAACCGACGATTCCGACGATTCCGACGATTCCGTAAAACCCTAAACCGACGATTCCGACGATTCCGACGATTCCGTAAAACCCTAAACCGACGATTCCAACGATTTCGTAAAACTTTCCGACGATTACAATTCCGTAAAACTTTCCTACGATTCCGGCGATTCCATAACTGCGGGGAAAGTTTCCGACGATTCCGTAAAACTTTCCGACGATTCCATAAAACTTTGCGACGATTACGACTTTGACGATTCCGTAAAACTTTTCCGTAAAATTTCCGGTTCCGTAAAACTTTTCCGTAAATAATTTTGCTAAGTTAAATTCTTGTTACTAGCAGGTGTTGAGCTATGGATCCCCAAGAACCACATGATCAGCACGCCGATCAGCTCGCGGGAATGGGTGAGGCGGAGAAGGAAAGATACATGTGCCAGATGATTTTTGAAGATGCAACAGCCATATATCATGATGACGACGGTGGGCATGCGTTTAGCAATCAATTTTTGAACGACTCCGGTGACGGAGCTGAGAATATAGAAGATGTAGTAGATGCAGAAGTGCCCTCCGGAACAAACTCTGCCACTGTATATCTCAAGTCACTGTTGACGCAACAATTAATTTGTATTGCACTTACTAACGAATCATTATTTTCCCGTTTAGGTGCCCTCCGGAACACCTAGCGCAAGTACTGAGACAAAGTCGAAACGAGGCCCGGCCGCAAGGTTGAAAGATACTGCAAGGTACTCGATCGATAAAGTTGCTGCTGATGGCAAACCACTGGAACCCCCAGAAACTTATCGCAAATTTGTAAATCAGTGCGGAGTTGTTGTAAGAGACCTGGTCCCGATCAACTTAATAGAATGGAATAAGCCGAAGACCGGCGCCAACGTTGGAGCTACTTATGTCGATGACAGATTGAAAAGAGTGCTTTGCGACACGGTCTGGCTAAATTTCAGCGTAGCGGAAGATAAGAAGAAGAAAGTCGAGGAGTGGGCCTTGAAGAAGATGGCCACAAAATTTCAGAGGTGGAAGAAAGACTTGTGGAAGAAATATAAGGACGAAGATCTAGTTTTCACTGGGCACCTAGTGAAGATAAGAGACGCTTGGCCTGATTTTAAGGCGTACAAGAAATCGGGTGTCTTTACATCCCGATCAGCCACAAATACGGAGAATGCGAAGAAGAAGAAATATCACCATATTTTGGGGTCAGGTGGCTACATGACTGCCCTGCCTAGGTGGCGACGCTATGAAGATGCGCTTCTGAAAAGAAATATCATTCCACAGACACATGACTGGCCCGATAGGTCCAAGTTCTGGTTGTTCGCGCATGGGGCAACGTTGGACGCTGAGACTGGGATGATTGTTGCGGAGGGACCATGGTCGGAAAAAATAACACAAGTCGTATCAGATCTAGAGAAGGCAATAGAAGCTGTTCGAAAATGAACTTTTGTTCCCGATAGAGAGAACGACGAGTTGACGAAGGCACTCGGGAACCCCGAAAAGCGGGGACGAACACGAGGCTTTGGAGCCACTACCCCGTGGAACCAAGGGTTTCCGGCGGACCTTGGCACTTACAGAAGCCGTGGTAGAAGCAAGAGGAAGGCGCTGGAACGGATAGCGACATTAGAAGAAAAGGTGGCGTTTCTCTTGAAGAAAGGGGGACACCCTGTACCTGACACTGAAGAGGAGGAAGAAGATCCTGCACCTGACGCTGATCAGCAGCAATTAGAAGACGATCCTGTAGCAGATGCCGTCCCATCTCAGCATAGAAGCAGCGTGGGTTCCACGCAGCTGCAGCTAGAAGACGGTCCTGCAGTCGAACCGTCGGCGCCTCACTACCCCGTGGATGATGTCACGGAGAAGACAAACTGTGACATACAAATGCCAATGGGGAACATATCCTTCATGGTGGCGTCAGGCTATGCTTTACCGAATCAACCTGGAGCAACCTACCATGGTGGTCAGATTCCAGCATCCCATGCTCGTGTCGGGTTGTCAACAATTACGCCGGGATGCCAGTCAATTGAGCTTGATATTCCTGGAGGTGAAGGCGAGAAGACACTGGGAGAAATGGAGCTTGGTATCATCTTGTGGAAGAAGAAACACATCGTGTTTCCTAACGCGGCGCCAAGGCCACCGACTCCTCCAGGTACAAATGCACCACCTCCAACAATTACTGAATGTTGCACCACATGTAAGCCTATTTTTAATAGTTTTTTCACTTTCGTACAGAGAATGCACGACCTCCAAGTCCACCCCCCAACGCACCTCCAAGTCCACCCCACAACGAAGATATGGAGCCCGAGGCCGAGAGTCCATCGCCCGTGCACTCCAGTGAGCCGACGGATGCGCCCACTACGGGTACGGCAAAGCGGGAGCTGCAGTTCAGAAGAAACGGGACTCCTCCCAAGAAGAGAGAAAGGAAACCCAATAAAGTCAAGACTCCCCCGAAGTTACCAGGCCTGATGACTCCGGAGGAACTAGATGAGGCCGTGAAAGCCAAAAACAAAGCATGGTTCGCACGGTTTCCCCTGAAGCCCCCTCCAGACATCTGGAAGGAAACTCTGAAGAACGTACCAAAGTGGAAAATTGAGCGCACCATCGACAACTTATATTATCCTGAACAGCCGCCACCGCCGCCCCTTTCAGACTATGAACGGTTCATTGAAAAGATGCACACCGCACAGATGAAGCAGGCGGAGCAGACGAAATGCGGGAAACAAGTTCCCCAGCTCGGACAACAAGAAGCATAGTCAATTGCCCCGCTCAAGGTGTTATCTGACCAGGCTTCAGTGTCCGGTCCACGCATGGGCGACGTAGGTTACGCTATTGCTGATGTGGTATATAAATATAAGCCCGAGCACCCTCTGGTCGAAAATCCTAGTGCTCTAACAAACCAACTATGGAATTTGCATGGTTGGTACTTGGAGGCCGCAAGGCAAAAGAGAGACTGTATCATGGCGGCAGTTCAGGATCAACACTACTTCGGAGAGTATGGTGTGGAGGTTGGGTTCGATGATTTTTTCCAGATGTACAATCAACGTGCCCTCGACAAAGCTATCGTCAGCTGCTACTGTTTGTAAGTGATTTATTTGTGTAATTTAATTATTTAGTTAAGCTCGCGTTCATTGCCCGTATAATTATCACTCACGAGACATTCTTTTTGTACGCTACTATGCAGAATGAAGATTCGTGAATGCAGGCTGGCAGGAATCTGGGACTTTGGGTTCATTGACCCGTATTCGTTTCATCAAGAGACAATAGAAAAGTTCAACAAGGATACACCGGATGATTTGCTAAGGTTTTTGAAGCGACAAAGTACCAAAAAAGAAATACTTTGGCCCTACGGATTCAAGTGAGTGTTACTGTCTTGTACACATTCCATTTTGCTTACCTGATGTTAAGTATAATTGATGAGTATGCATGACTGCGTGTGTACACGTGCGCAGGTCCCACTTCATATTTTTCATCATTAGAATCGATCAAGGACAAGTTGAAGTCTGGGACCCGTTAACCTGGGACGCTGACAACTGGAAGAGCGCGCGTCAGATGCTTCAAAGGTATATATATATCGGCCTCTTTCGTTCATCGGCCTCTTTTTCGTTCATTTCCTGATATCAAGTAAGTAATAATTAACTCTTGTATTAATTTTTGTTTGTCGGCCAGGGTTTGGCAAATGTTCATCAAGGAAGAACCCGGTACATGGGCAGACAAGCTCCACTTTCAGATTAACAAAGTAAGTAGTACTACGTACCCTGGTTTCAATACCATTACCATTCTCTTGATTATTATTAATTTGACTGAATTATGTTCTCGTATATAGGGCGTCCCGCAACAACCACAGGGCACTGATTATTGTGGATACTACGTTTGCGAGTACATTCACAGGATTATCAATGAGAAATCCCGTACTTCCAGAAATCTAGAGGTACGAAACCGGATCTTCACAACTTTATTTATGTTGCCATCAATTATGTTAGTTTTGTTCATAACTTAATTGTTTTCATCTACTTCTTTTAAAGCTGCAACGAAAGCGGGCGATGCTAAGACCAATCCAACGTTGCAAGGCAGTTGCAGAGGAATTGGCAGGATTTCTCCTCACGCAAGTCATAGATGAAGGCGGAGAATTTTTCCATCCTATGAACCAATAGCCAGCTCCCTTCTCTATGCAAGTATACAGCTATAGGAAACGAACTTCAAATTATGTAATGATAATCGGTCCAGTACTTCGTGTTACATGTATATATGTACTTTTATTTGGTGTATCAACATTTAACCGCAAACACGGAATCGGAAACACTTAACCGCAAACACGGAATCGGTGTTTCCGGATACGTGTTTCCGATTCCGTGTTCGTAAAAAACGGAACACGGACACACGGAATCGGAAAGACGGAACCGGAAACACGTAAACGAAAACCCTGAAAATACAGAACACGGAAACACCGAAATACGGAATCGGAAACGCTGAAAAGAAAAGGAAAAAAAAAGAAAAAAAAGCATTAGGACCGGTTGGTGTTACCAACCGGTTCTAAAGGTCCTCCGCCTGCGCACACTCTTCGGCGCCCACGTGGAGGCATTTAGCACCGGTTTGTAAGAGACCGGTGCTAAAGGGGGGGCCTTTAGTCCCGGATACGTAGCACCGGATGTGTATCCGGGTCCAAAGGCCCTTACCAACCGGTTCTAATACCCCTTTCTCCACTAGTGAGTGCTCGCCTCCAAGCTCAACCATATGTTGATGATCTACAGATGGGTCGTGCCATGCGGGCGGCTAAGATTCGCGACATCGAGAACTCCACAGGTATGTCTATTGATACGAGTTCCTCTATCCTGCATTTTTCTGGAGATGATATAATCCTAAATACGAGTGGACTTGGGGTTTCAATGGGTAGTAACAAGGAGGAGGTGTCTAAAACTGTTAATGATCTATTAGATTTAGAAGCTGAAAGAATAATCGACATGGCTAAAAACATTGCAGCAGTGACACCAATGAATGACTCCGATGTAAATGCTTTAGGGATGGGCGCATTAGAAAGGTTATGTGAGGATCTGGTTCCTTCCTCTCTTTTGACAGAAGAGGTGGATGATATAGCCGAGGAGAGGTATGTGTCCCCCTTGCAATCGTCCATTGACGCACACCATGTGACCGGTTATGTGGATCGGTCAAATGGGCAGGATAGGCCGAAAAGAAGTTGGAAGAGAAAGGTGTATCCTGTATCGGCCGTGCGCCGAAGTGCTAGATTTAAGACAGCAAAGAAATTTCATGATGAAAGATGAAAGGAATTTTCTGGAATAGCAGAGGTCTCGCAGACTTGGCTAAAAGAAGATTTCTAGCGGAGGCGTCCCTAGAGCACAAATTAGATTTCATTGCTTTGATGGAAACAGGGAGAGATAACTTTACATCACAGTTTTTAGGAACGTTATCTGGTGGTATTGACTTCGATTGGCACTGTTTACCTCCAAGAGGAAGATCCGGGGGAATCTTGCTTGGAGTCAGGTGTGACGCGTTAGAAGTCCGGAACGTAGTGTTCGGGGACTTTGCCGTCAAATTTAGGGTTCGATCGAAGGTAGATGGGTTCCAATGGGCCCTCGTAGCAGTATATGGGGCGGCCCAGCCCGAGCTTAAGAGAGACTTTCTGGCCGATCTTGTCCGGATTTGTGGAGATGAGAGGCTGCCAATTTTGGTAGGGGGCGACTTCAATATCATCAGAAGACGAGATGAGAAAAATAATGATAACTTTGATGGCAGATGGTCATTTTTGTTTAGTTCTATCATCGAAAGTCTTGATTTGAGAGAAATTGAGCTTTCAGGTAGAAAATTTACGTGGGCAAATAATTTAGCCAACCCAACGTATGAGAAGTTGGATAGGGTACTCACGAGTGTGGAATGGGAGCAAAAATTCCCTCATGTCACGGTGCGTGCTATGCCCAGAGCTATATCTGATCATACCCCATTGTTAGTAGACTCAGGAGAGGCAACACATACGGGGAATAAAAACCTATTTTCTTTTGAGCTAGGCTGGTTTGAAAAAGAAGGTTTCATGGACCTTATAGCCAGAGAATGGGCTATAGATAGAGGGGGGACCTCGAGAGTTGACAGGTGGCAAAATAAGATAAGACATTTGCGTCAATTCTTACGCGGATGGGCAAAACATGAAAGTGGAATTTATAAGAAAGAGAAACAAAGGTTTCTCGATCTTATAAATTCTCTAGACATTAAGGCCGAAAGTTCGTTATTAGATGACAATGACAGGTCATTGAAAAACGAGGCTGAATTTCAACTAAAACAACTGCCCAGGGAGGAGGAGTTGAAGTGGGCTCTTAGAGCGAAAGTTTGACACGTTGTACAAGGCGATGATAACACACAGTTCTTTCATCTAATAGCCAACGGAAAGCATAGAAAGAAAAAGATCTACCAGCTAGAGCAAGATGAGGGTACAATGGTAGGTCATGAGAATCTGAAATTGTATATCTCTGAATACTACAAAAGACTATTCGGGGCTCCTGATGGTAATTTTATATCCATGGATGAGCATATGGTCGGTGACATACCTCAGCTCGGGATGGCCGAGAATGAGGTATTAACCGCGCCTTTTATGGAGAAGGAGGTGTTTGAAGCTATATCACAAATGAAGAATAATAAGGCACCAGGCCGAGATGGGTTTCCAGCCGAGTTTTACAAGCGATGTTGGCACATTATCAAAGGTGATATGTTACCTATGTTTCAAGACCTTTTTGAAGGAAACCTGCAACTATTCCATCTAAATTTTGGAACAGTGACTCTGTTGCCAAAGAAGGAAGGGGCGGTGCGTATAGAGCAATTTAGGCCTATTTTCCTTCTGAATGTCAGTTTCAAAATCTTTACAAAGGTAGGCACAAATAGGTTGACACAGATTGCACATGAAGTCGTGCAACCTAGTGAGACTGCTTTTATGCCAGGCAGGAACATACTAGAGGGGGTGGTGGTCCTGCACGAAACGCTGCATGAAATCCACTCGAAGAAACTAGATGGGGTTATCTTCAAGGTGGATTTCTAAAAGACTTATGATAAGGTCAAATGGCCATTCCTGCAACAGGCTTTACGTATGAAGGGATTCGATGAAATATGGAGGAGACATGTTGAATCTTTTGTACAAAAAGGAAGTGTTGGAATTAAAGTCAATGATGACATTGGGCATTTCTTCCAAACTTTCAAGGGTCTCAGGCAGGGAGATCCAATGTCACCCATCCTATTTAACATAGTTGCTGATATGTTGGCGATTCTAATAGGAAGGGCCAAACAGGAGGGCCAGGTAGGAGGACTTGTGCCACACCTGGTGGACGGTGGCGTGTCTATCCTACAATATGCGGATGATACGATCTTGTTTATGGAGCATGATATAGCAAAGGCTAGGAATATGAAACTGATACTATGTCTATTTGAACAGTTGTCTGGTCTGAAAATAAATTTCCATAAGAGTGAGTTGTTTTGCTTTGGGAAAGCAAAAGATGAACAAAACACGTAGAAACAATTGTTCGGATGTGAAATGGGGAGTTTACGGTTCAGCTATTTAGGTATACCTATTCATCACCGGAAGCTTTCCAATAGTGAGTGGAAATGCATAGAAGATCGATTTGAGAAAAAGTTAAGTTGTTGGAAGGGCAAGCTGCTCTCTTATGGAGGAAGACTAATTTTGATTAACTCGGTGCTTACGAGTATGCCTATGTTCCTCCTATCCTTCTTTGAGGTACCGGTAGGGGTACGTAAAAGATTGGATTTTTATCGATCTAGATTCTTTTGGCAGAGTGATGAGGATAGGAAGAAATACAGATTAACCAGATGGGACATTATGTGTAGGCCTAAAGACCAAGGTGGTTTGGGAATTGAGAATTTAGAGGTGAAGAATAGATGTTTGCTAAGTAAGTGGCTGTTCAGACTGTCAGTAGAGACAGAAGGAATGTGGGTACAAATTTTGCGTAATAAATATCTACATTCTAAGACATTAGCACAAGTAAATGTGAGACCCAATGATTCACCATTCTGGAAGGGATTGATGAAAGTAAGGTCATCCTTCTTCCATAGAATCAAATTTATTATTGAAAATGGTGAGGGTACTAGATTCTGGGAGGATTCGTGGTTGGGGGAGACACCTTTAGCCACGCAATATCCAGCCCTTTATAATATTGCGCAACGCAAGGATGCGTACGTAGCCACAATCTTACAGTCACATCCTCTAAATATACAATTCAGGCGGTCACTCATTGGACATAGATGGGCTGATTGGTTACACCTTGTTAGGAGACTCATGGATATCGAGTTATCGGACGAAACTGATAGGGTGCAATGGAAGCTTACGAATAGCGGAATTTTTACAGTCAAATCGATGTATCTAAATCTTATTGACACGATTACTATCCCCAAGTCAAGGAATATTTGGAAAGTCAAAGTACCCTTAAGGATCAAAGTATTCATGTGGTTTGTGCACAAGAAGGTGATTCTAACTAAGGATAACTTGGCTAAACGAAACTGGGGGGGTAGTACTCGGTGTAGCTTCTGTGATAACGAGGAAAACATCTCACACCTCTTTCTCCACTGTCCACTTGCGAGAGTTCTTTGGCACACGGTTCGTATAGCTTTTAATATTATACCTCCGGACAGTATTGACATGTTATTTGGAACGTGGCTAGATGGAGTGGATAAGATTATAGCTAGACACATTCGTATTGGAGTTTGTGCACTATTTTGGGCCATATGGAACTGTAGGAATGATGTGGTTTTTCACACACATACAAACATACATTTTTTGCAGGTACTACACAGAGCTGCGGCATTGATCCATACATGGCCATTACTCACTCCTGCGGAAACCAGGGAGCCTTTGGTTACTGGGTCTACCCGATGGGAGACGGTAGCGCGAGATATCTTCAACCGGTTTGGATGGCAGTCCAGTAATAGGATAGATGAGTAGACATCTAGGCCTATTTTGCCGGTTGTGGCACTTTTATATTTACCTTTCATTCTGATTTATTTTGCCGGAGACTATGTTGAACCGCAATTTATTTGCCTTATTATTAATAAAGTGGCCGTATGCATCGTGTTGATGCAGAGGCTGGAGGTAATCCTCCTTTTCTAAAAAAAAAACTTGAGATGTTAGTTGAAGGAGGGGTCGATAGCTATTTAAGTGTTAGCAACCGAACGACGCCTTAATGGGGTTCAGGGGCCCATATACCGTCGCCTTTCTGTGCCTTGGATCCGTGCCCTCTCCATCATCTAGCCGCCATCGGATCTGGTCAGCCACTGCCCGTCCGTGCCTCCCGGCGATCTCGCCATCACTGGATCGAATTACTACCGTCATTGACAGCTCACACATGATTGAGATTATTTTCTTGTTTTTAAAATGCATAGTAGTAGCGCGGGTCACATACACGCGCTGCGGATAATTAGTAGTAGCGCTGGTGGTACCCACACTATTACTAACCCACATAGTATTAATGCGAGGTGGCATGCGCTACTACTACAAGTTAGATGTAGGGTCGTAGTAGTAGTGCGGGCACCCGCGCTACTACAAGGCTATTTCCTATTAGTGAATTATAGTGTTTTTTAAGAGCTGTGGAATCCCATCTCTTCCCCCCGAATCACTCGTCTCTCCCGTCCCTCTTGACCGCCCTCTCTGCATAGGCTCTCCCATGGCGCTCCTGCCCATGCGTGCCTCCTCCTCCATGGCACTGAAGGAGGCCACCGCCTCGCACCTCCGGTGCCAGGAGCTAGGCGGTCTTCCCCGCGCCTCCATGCCACCACACCAGAGTACCTCACCGCCAGCGACAAGCCCTGTTGCTCCCTCCATCTCCTTCATCTCTCCCTTGTTTCTCTTTTTCCCTGTCCCCCTCTTGTTTGACTCACCCTCCCATGTCCATGCCCGTGTAGGTCGTCGCCATGGGCGTCCAGGGGGCTCTTTACCTTTGCCGCAAAGGGGAGACCCACAACGCCGCCTTTCTTTACACTGGATCCAGTCCCTTTCTAGCAGCAGCCGCCGGATCTGGTCCTTCATTGCCCGTCCACGCCTCGAGCGGCCCTTGCCGCCGCTGGATGGAACCATTTCCACCATTGACTGCATGCACGAGACCGAGTTTTTGTTTTGTTTTTGAAATTAATAGTAATAGCACGGGTCCCAGACACGCGTTATAGATAACTAGTAGTAGTACTCGCACTACTACTAACAAACATAATAGCAGCGCGGGATGACACCCGCGCTACTACTACCAAGTTAGTCGTAGTGAGCTAGTAGTAGCTCGGGCACGCACGCACGCTACTACTAGTTGTTTAATCCACTCCACTACTAGGCTTTTCCCTAGTAGTGTTTGAAAATATTTATTGAACTTAAGTGACATAATATAATGGAAAACCTTTCACATGCAAGTTGAGTAGAATTTTGACGAGGTGGCATGTGCGGTGAGTTGGATGTGTGAATGAGATCAACTAATAATGGACATTTTTTCTCGTGCATGTCGTGATGGGCCTTTGATGAGTTAGCTTGTGTGCATGTTAATATAACAAAGGTAGTGGGGATCATCTCTTTAGGGCCGTCACTGACGACGAGGGTACATGGACTGTTCTAGCATGATAGATTTGATGTTACCATGGTACCGTTGTATAATAACGAAATGATGTAGTTCAAATATTTGTTTCATATGAATTTGTGTGCAAAAATATTTGATTTCGTTGCGGGATTAAGTTTTCGTAAGTTGATCAATAAAGCAAAGCAAGGCTCATGGCAATAACACAAGTTTTCCCGTGCGTTTTTTCTATTAGTAGTGATTCGATCAAAGCAAAGATCGATCAGCTAGTTATATGAGTGCGTGACGTGCTTGTGGTCCAGTCGGTGTACGTACGTGCATAGCGTACGTAGCTATTTCTGCTAGCTTTGACCAATCGGCAATCCACCGTTGCTTCGCTTCGTCGTCATTCGTAGTCGATCGTTGCCGTCGTCGAAAAGTACTCGGCGTCGGGTCTGGGCCAACAATTGGTATCTAGAGCGAGGTTGATCTTCTAGTAACGGAAGATCATGTTGGAGGACGACAAGACCAAGCAGCTGGCGGCGTACTCCGGTGCGGCTAAAGTATTTGCTGCTCGGGCGAGTTCGTCGTACCCACGATTTGACCGCGAGAACTTCGGGGTCTGGAAGGTACTGATGGAGTGTGGTCTCCGCGCCAACGTATTGTGGGACGCAGTCGATCCAGGAGGTGACGCTTTCAAGGAGGGGGGAGCCGAGCACTGGAAGGATCCGCAGGCGGCATCGGCGATTTACTCGATGATGTCGATGGATGTCCTCCAACACCTGATCGCCAAAGAAACGGCGAAGGAGGTGTGGGATACCTTGAAGCTCATGTTCGAGGGACATGACCGCGTCAAGCAAGCCAATCTCCAAACTCTCTTAAGCAACTATGAGACTTTGGTCATGGGCGACAATGAGTCCGCGGACGAGTTCGCTTCACGGGTTGCTACTCTCGTCAATCGGATCCGCGCACTTGGAGAAAACCTCACGGAGGCCTCGGTTGTCCGTCGGTTCTTGCGCGCGGCTCCTCCCCAGTACCTGCAAATTGTCACGGCGATCGAGCAGTGCGTCGATCTCGCGACCCTCTCCATTGATGATCTCGTCGGACGCTACAAGGCTCACGACGAGCGTATGAGGTACAGTCTCGGGGACGGGAGGAATGATGAGCTTGTCATGCTCACGCGGGTTCAGTGGCAGGCGCTGGACTCAAGGAGAGAAGGTGAGGGCTCTAGCAGTTACGCTCGCCAAGATCGTGCGCTAAACGAACAAAGTCAGAAGAACACCAGCGATGGCGCTCCGAAGAAGAAGAAGAAGTTCGACAAGTGAAAGATCAAGTGTCACAATTGTGGCATCATGGGGCGCTTCAAGTCGGAGTGCAAGAATCCCCCAAAGGAGAAGGCGCTCTTGGCTCACCAAGGAGATGAAGGTGACATGATGTTGATGTGTGAACTCGTGGACGAGGAGGATCCAGTTCTTCAAGTGTCGGCTAAAGAAATTGCCGCACTGCGTGAAGGAAGAGTTTGCTCTCAAGATCATGGTTCGGAAACCCGTATCGATGCTACGGATGCGGGGGTGATTCCGAAACTTACACCAATGCTACGGGTGTAAGTGCTATCTTTGCTGGAGCGAAGGAAGCGCTCATTGCATGCGCTCGGCCGTGGAGAAGCGGCCTTGTTACAAACATGAGGGGTGATTCCAAAATTCGTGTCGAAGCTACTGACGCGATGCATAAGTCTGAAATTTGTGTCGATGCAACGGACACGAATGTCACTTCGGCGTACGTGGCGCCTGAAGACCACGAATCAAAGTATGCTGATGCAAAAGTAGGCACGTGCGCAACAGCCTTGTCATGTTGTTCAGTAAGAGACAAAGACATGGTGTCAGAAGTACACTACACACATGTGATGGTGCCGGAAAACCATAGCACACGACGAGCTATGCATTCGGACCTGATGAGAATCGCGCCGTGTCAGAGGATGGCAAAGCAAGGGGAAAAGGTCCACTCCTGGCTGTGGCTATGGAGATTCCAGATTTTGGACCGCGAATACATGGACGAGCAGCCATCCAGTCTGCTACGGTCGCTCGGCCAGAAGACCCGAAGCTGGTTGTCCCGATCAGGAGCAAGGGAGGTGGACTAGGTTGTAGTATCCTACTTAGTAGTAGCAATATGTCTTCATCAATAGGGCATGGAGCAGGACGTGGTGGATTTGTTCCATCACATGAAGAAGCTTTACAAGTAGTTCATATGGATGGAGGGAGCACATGCAACGCAACAAGTGATCCAAATGAAGGCTTAGGGATACTAGGAAGCCTAGTTCGGGCTGGAATTTTTGCTTCGCCAAAAGAAACGCGCGCAACAGAAATTTTCATGTCGCCTCCGACAGTAATGGAGGAAAGGACACCACCACCTGTATCCATAAAGCTACAGCCAGTGTTTCATCCATATCCGGAGGATACTCTTCGGACGATTGACCCGGTAAAGATCAAAGGAAGTGGGCGAAGGTGTCTAGTAATTGCCGAGAAACCGGCAGATTTTGAAGACGCAAATACGAAGGAGTGTTGGCGGCATGCTATGAAAGAAGAGTTGGGGTCGATCCACGACAACAATGCATGGGATCTTGTGGATCTTCCCAACAATGAAAAAGACATGGATCTCAAGTGGGAATTTACGATCAAGAAAGAAGATGAAGGGAATTGTGTGAAGCACAAGGCGAAGCTAGTGGCCAAAGAGTACATTCGAGAGGCAGGTGTGGATTTCGAAGAAGTGTTTGTTCTCGTTGCAAAAATGGAATCGGTGAGATTACTCATCGCTCTCGCGACTCAAGAATCATGGAAGATACATCACATGGATGTAAAATCCACGGTTTTGAACGAAGGAGATGTGTATGTGAATCAACCATCGATTTTCATCAAAGAGGGAGAAGGACACGAGGTATTGAAGCTACACAAAGTCTTGTATGGGCGACGGCAAGCCCTTCAGGCGTGGAACATCAAACTTGATCGGACTTTGATTTCTCTTGGATTTGAGAAAGCCCCACTCGAGCATACAATGTACAAGAGAGGTGAAGGAAGTGATCGTCTACTAGTTGGCATCTACGACGACGATCTATTGATTACTGGAGCAGATGAAGAGGTGATTACAAAGTTCAAGCTATAAATGAAGGAGTTTTTCAAGATGGATGATCTAGGTGTTTTGAGTTGCTACCTCGGGCCAGAGGTACATCAAAAGACGGAAGGGATCACATTATGCCATGATGCATATGCAAGAAGGGTAATTGAAATTTGTGGCATGCAAGATTGCAATCCAATTGACGCTTCAATGAAACCTCGTCTTGAGCTAAGCAAGAAAAAGATGTCGAGACTACTCGGCTACAGTGATAGTGACAAGAAAGGAATTGCCGATGGACGTAAAAGTATCTCGGATGTGGCATATTTTCTTGGTGAAAGCGTAGTAAGCTGGCTATCACAAAAGCAGAAAATGGTGACATCGACTTCAAGTGAAGCAGAGTGTCAAGGTGTGTAGCTAGGAAGGCTACACGGTGATCTCATGGATCGAGATCCGGAACAAGTGGTGTTCAATGTTGACAGCGAGTCTATATTTTTTTCTACGCGAGGATCCAGTTCGGCATGACAGGAACAAGCACATTGATACGATGTATCACTACATGAAGGACTGCGTGGAAGAAGAGAAGACGGAGGTCAACTACAATCGCACCGATGATGAGCTGGCAGACTTGCTGACCAAGGCTTTGGATCGAGAGAAGTTCTTCAAGATGCGAAGAAGGATCCACGTCGGAGCTGTAACTAACGATCACGACGTCGTGTTTAGGGGAGTGATTGTTGGAATTAAACACAACTTAACCCCGTCGGCCGGTCTGTCTGGTTTCATGTACGTGCATGTATCGTAATAGGACTAGTATTGGCAAACCGAGTAGAATTGCTGATAGCTAGGTTTACTATATACGTGTACCATACACCTGTAATCAATCCGTGAGTTGATCAATAAAGCAAAGCATGGCTCGATAGAAAGCATGGTTCGATACGAGCCTTTGGCAATAACACAAGTTTTCCCGTGCGTTTTTTCTACTAGTAGTGATTCGATCAAAGCAAAGATCGATCAGCTAGTTATATGAGTGCGTGACGTGCTTGTGTTCCGGTCGGTGTACGTACGTGCATAGCGTACGTAGCTATTTCTGCTAGCTTTGACGAATCGACAATCCAGCGTTGCTTCGCTTCGTCGTCGTTCGTCGTCGGTCGTTGCCGTCGTCGGAAAAATACTCGGCGTCCGGTGTGGGCCAACAGAATGTCTGAATGTATTGAGACTTTTCAAGTGTAGGCAGGCTTGAACCGACCGGCGCTTGGTTGGCCACGCGGGGGCGCCAAAGTGCATGGACCCAAATTAAACGGTGATATGAACGCACGGTTTCAGATTTCGATCTGGAGTTTAAGGGGCAGCCAATTGCTGGTCGAGAGGCCGCCAGGTGTCATCCGGATAAGAATGCATGCATGCATGGCCCGGGCCCCCGCAACCCAGCGACGCAGAAGAGACACAATGCAAGCACGAGAATAAATATCAGAGAGAGATATAGAGGAGAGCCGAGCAGAGCAATGGAGTCCGACATGGACATGGAGCAGGTGAGCTTCGATTTCTCTTGGGAGACGCCTAGCTTCTTCGAGCTCTGCGACACAGATAGGTGAGCCTGCAACTGCAAGCAGCTAGCATCAACACTCTAGTCCACCAGTAGATCTGAATCTAAACGTTGGAATTGGATGGGTTCTTGCAGCATGCACCTGCCGGCCGAGGACTCTCTGTCCCGTCTGGACGAGCACGACGGCTCGACGAGCTCGCCGGACCGCGCCAACTCAGGGATGACGAGGAGGTGGGCTGGCAGGAACATGATCAGCGAGAGGGACAGGCGCAGGAGGCTCAACGAGAAGCTCTACGCCATCCGCGGCGTCGTTCCAAACATCACCAAGGTTTCATTTACAGACCACTTTTTTGTGCGTGTTTATGCTGCATGCATGCGGTCTAATATGATCTTTGTTCATGCGACCAACGTTAGCTGGACAAGGCGTCCATCATCCAGGACGCCATCGCCTACATCGAGGAGCTGCAGGAGCAGGAGCGCCAGCTGATACTCGCCGGACCCGGAACCGACAGCTACACCTCCGTCGTCACAGCAGACTCGACCGTCGACGACGGCGTCGGCTCCCCGCCACGGAAGATTAGGAGGACTACCTCCGCCTCCTCCATCTGTTCCCCTGCCACGCGCCTGGTCCAAATCCTAGAGGTAATTATGCATTCATTCATCTGTCACTGAGGGCTGAAAGGGACTTAGGAATAACAATGAGGTGAGAGAGATACTCCTATGTGATAGCAAAGAGCGATATTTCAGTGTTTCCGAAGCTGTTTATTTTAGTGTGTGAAAGCGATATTTGAGAAATATATAACTGAAACGGAAATGTAATATTTGTCTGTCCACTTATTAATTTCTCCGTGTGTCAAACTGAAATAAGCAACTTCACAAATATTATAATTGGATTTCAGTAAAAGAAACAATAACGGTGAAATAATTTGGAATCACATTTCAAAATAGTGAAACAATTGAAATCGTGTTTTTAAATAGTGAAGAAAGCTGAAATCACTTTTTGGACAATTTCATTTTCACCATTCGTAACAGTGAAACCTTTGATTTCATTATTTGTAACAACAACATTAACTATATTTTAAAACAGTCTCAATTTTGCATTTTAAAATAGCAAAACAAGAAATCACTTTTTATGAATAGCGAAACAATTGAAATCACTTTTGAAATAATTAAACTGTTGAAATCTCCTTTTGAACAGGTTTATTTTCAGTTTCAAATATTTGGCAAAAGTTAGGATGGTGTGTGCATGTCGTTGTATTCATGTACTTGTTGACAAGATGCATTTGTCACATCGACCTTTGATTCGTCACATGTAGCCAGCCTCATCGCTATATATACAAATTATGTGAATTTATCATGTGAAATGAGAAGAAAACGAAGATAGGGAGAAGGCTGCATTTGTGGACCACACACATGACACATGTATATTAGCAAGTTAGTATTCATCGGCTTTGGTTATTATAGTATTTACCAAAAATATATCAAACTTAGTAGTCTGGTATTTACCTGAAAGGTAGTACCAAAATAGTTTGGTAGTCCCTCCATTTCATAACCCTTGTTGTGGTTTAGTACAAACTAGATGATACCTAGCATATTGTTTGCCGGGATGTTTTGTAACATATTTTAACGTGATTCATGGTATGTAACATGAATATATTAATATAAAATTTTAAAACCGAAAATACATATAATTTATTATGTCCGGTTACTATATAGTTGTTAAATGTTTATTTGCATGTTGAGATGCGTATTTTCTTCCATGCATGTTTAATAACGAAGTGACATGCTTGCATGTTGAGAGACATATGATAGTGGGGGTAGGCCTTTTCTCATGCATGTTGTGGGATGAGATGTGATGCTTGCATATGTTGAGAGAAATGGTTAGTGTGGCTAGCTATTTAGATATAGAAGAACTAAAACCATGGCAAGAATTTAGAAATGAGGGGTTACTAAAAGGGAAATGATATCCTTCAGCCGGCTGATTTTTCTATCACTTCCATCGCCTCCTACGAATGACGCGTGTCCCAGTAACCCGTGCACCGCTCTGATGTACTGCCTTATCTTCTTGACTACTCTCGTCCACAGCCTTTTCTTCCTTGTGCATTTCTTCCTTCCTTCTCCAACCGTCCAGCATCCTCCATGGCTCCGTTGCACACGCAAGCACCAAGGCAGCATCCATGGAGATTGGGAGATGTTAGCTCCCACGGAAACACTCACGAACAACACCAGCCGATGCCCATCGGCCATGGACACGGAGGTACCAAGCAAACAGCCATAGCCATGCAAGCCTCATGCACACATCAAACCGGCCATGTCCTTCCCCAACCAGGCCGTGGGTTCCCATGGCCATGTTGTCGGCAACGACGGCGGCGTTTCTATATCATCATTTTCAATGCAATATTTTTCTGCAACATCATCTGTGTTGCAAGAATTTATTCTGCAACAATACGCCGTGTTGTAGAAAAGTGAAGGCATTTTTTTGCAACATCATCTGTGTTGCAAGAATTTATTCTGCAACAATACGCCGTGTTGTAGAAAAGTGAAGGCATTTTTTTGCAACATCATCTTTCTTTTCAAAAAAAAATCTGCAACATGCTCTTTGTTGCAAAAAAAATTCTGCAACATAAACTCTACTGCGAAGGTTTCTGCAACCTCATCTATGTTGCAAAGTTATTCTGCAACAAAGCGCTTGTTTCTACAACTCGACTGTTGTTTCAGGAATTAATGGGTCCAAAGCTATTCTGCAACAAAGTGCTTGTTTCTGCAACTCGATCGTTGTTTCAGAAATTAATGGATCGGTGGAGGCGACCGAGCCGCGTGCCAGGAGGTAGATCGGGCGGTTGTGCATGTACATCCAACGGTTGTTGAGCTAGGTGACGGATGTTTCGTGCGGATCAGCGAAGGATGCATAGCAGTCCCCTTACTAAAACAGAACCATGCCAACTACTAATTCGTAATGCATTTACATGCAATCATATTGAGGGAATTAATCGAACACACACTCCTAACAAGAGGGTTTTGTAGGAGAAGTCCAGCATATGTAAATCAAATAGCAGCCCACTCTGAATCTAATGTTTCTATTGAAAATGTCAAGAGAGTTGTAGAAACTATTGAAATGTACACAAAGATAGATGTTGTTTTAATTAATTTTTACTAGATCTTCTCTTATGCGTGAACCGTGCCTTGGATAATGAGAAGTTCTCGGACATAGGGAAGATCTGGGCCAACTTTACGCAACAACACTCTGAAAAGTGTATAACTAAGGCCCTGTTTGGAACCATAATAGATTATGATAATTTGGATTATGAAGATGAACTAATCTGGTTTATAAAAATAATCTAGGTGGACATGTTTGGAGGCCAGATTATATAAACTATAATCCAGGTTTTACATTGCATAATGACCTGTTTGCCCTTGTTTTTTTTAAAGAGAAGGGTGACGGTGGTATGAATGTAATTATCTCCAACTTTACAAGGGTAATGGATCATTAGCGATCCATAATCTGATTTTAGCTGGTATAGAGTAGATTATGAGTTTTTAATAATCTATCCATCTAGTTTTTATAATCTACATCATAAGTTAGGCCCTGTTTGGAACCACCCAGATTATATAATCAAGTTTTTATAATCTATTTTGTCTTCAAACACGACAGCTTATGGTGTAGATTATAAAAACTAGATGGATAGATTATTAAAAACTCATAATCTACTCTATGACAGCTAAAATCAGATTATGGATTGCTAATGACCCATTACCCTTGTAAAGTTAAAGATAATTACACTCCTACCACCGCCACCCTCCTTTTTAAAAAAAACAGAGAGCAGACATGCCATTATACAATGTAAAACCTGGATTACAGTTTATATAATCTGGCCTCCAAACATGTCCACCTAGATTATTTTTATAAACCAGATTATATAATCTATCTTCATAATCGAGATTATCATAATCTATTATGGTTCCAAACAGAGCCTTATCCTGTTTGAAGACAGAATAGATTATAAAAATTGGATTATATAATCTAGGTGGTTCCAAACAGGGCCTGAATGACCATTGAATAAACGTATAAATTTACAAGTTGTGCATCTCGAGGTGATGCATGTGGCGGCGGATCTGGTCATGATTAGCGTGAGGCACATAAAAGCACAAGAGGCCATGGAAAAGGTGTATGGTGTGCTCGAGTCCCTCTGTCTCAAGGTCATCACGGCAACCGTCACCGCTGTGGCAGACAACATTGTCCACAACATGTTTGTCGAGGTAACCACCCATGACTTGCCTCTCCTTTCCCGTCAAATTAATTTCTCCTCGTGTTTTCCATATCTCCCAAACCAAATGATTGCTCCTAGTTCTTTCATTGGCTTCTCTAGAATTCTTTGGGGGTGACGTCACCACCTGAATGATGAAGGCATATGGGAAGGCCACTATATCCGTAAGGCATACATTGAGATTCTTGATTTTCTTGGTAAAGGAAGAACATGATAGAATAAACTAGCGCAAAAAATCCTAATAAAATAGTAGTACGATCTAGTTATTGTGCAGATTGTTGGAGAAGTTGACTCAATATAGAGTGTTGGTGCAATTTTAGTTTAGTCGTACTACCGTCTACTCCTTGTGGTTCCCACAAAATGGTTGTCCAACATTCATATCCACAATGCCTCTAAGGTATCCACATGTTTGGGAACAAGTGTCAGTGGTGAACTATTAGAACTAGATGGCCCACTTTGAGCATAGGAGAAGTGAAGGCCAGGTTATGGGGTTGTTCAGCCGTAAAACACTTGCCCGCTTCTTATAACTTATATAGATGATTTTCCATAATAAGATTCTATAATGTAGATCCATCAAGACTCAATGCTTGATCTAACTCGGATCATAACCCAGTTAGGTTCCAGCCACTAAGTGTGTGGCCATAGGCTCTTGCCTGGTTAGATATGACTGGATTATTCCTACTCAGTCACTAGTTAGTAAATGCCCCTAGAAGGATAGGCTAACTCCCAAATGCACATAAAGATCATATAGACAACCACTCATAGTGTTACATACATGACAAATCCTTTCCCCCACAATATTGGTCAGGCTCGGGCTGAACCACTCTTTCTCGCTCACGTGACTCGGAATTCTATACCAGGTTAACTCTTTAGCTTCAAGTAGCGTACCATGAATTTCTAGATGTGATTACCTGAGGGCCTAAGAGATATTTATCTCTTTATAAAGAGGGATAAATCCCATCTTGACTCACCACACCTTACAACATGCTTCATGAAAATTAAGAAAGCTATCATTATAACGACCCAATACATCATAGAATTTGGTATCCCCTAAGTAATTAGCAAGACATGGTAGTATTACATGCGATAATATCAGATCAATTGGCATAGCTTACAGATTACACAAGAGCAAATCAACAAACATCCCCACTATGTTTTAAGTTCTCCATGTCCAACCCCATGTTCCTAACATGTGTTCATATTATTGGTTAGACATTTGTATGTCCATGACATGCGAAAAAATGTCATCAACACGTACATGTTTACGTTGGACACATGAACTTATACAATGTTGCAAAGATGCTAACTTTTTGGAAACATATAACCCAAAGGAAACATTGAAACAAGGGGTGGAAGCACATCCCAAGGCATGAAAAAAACCATATCTATGCCATGCATGACTCGTGGAGACTTGGCTTTATGCCTTGGAAATTACATCAAATCAGGCATGTCTCTTTAGTCTGAACAGGAGTTGAGTATGTAGGGAATTTTATGTGTAACTTTCCTTGGACAAATGTGATGTGGTTGAGCTTCTTTTACAACACCAAATCATATCCCTTTGCTGGATCATCATCTCTTCATCAAATCTAGGGAAATTATAGATAGTTGTGCTTGTATCTGAGGTAGCGATGTGCTCATTATTAGTTATGTTTGCAATTCAACCCCTATGGTAGTACTGAGCTTCACTCTAGCTCTCATATCCCCTTTTTTCTGAAAGGATGGGCTATCATAACCCCAACAGTTATAATGTTCTCTCTTACACGAGAGCGTGTGCACAAGACATGATCATCTGCTTTGTTATGGCACCTACATTGATGGAGAATTAAACATATGCATTAATATTTGTTTTCAAATATTTAACATATTTTGTGTCAATATTGGTAGGCATTTATATTCTTTAAAGAAATTTAGTTGTGTTTTTCAGACAGAGGGATTGAATTGCGCTCAAACGATTAAGGAGATGGTGCAGTCTCACTCAGTCATCTCAATGCGAGAAGAAGCCCACTGAACTCCATGAATACCCGATGAAGATTAAGTGTTGCAAAGAATGCACAAACTGGTAGCCCGATTACCTACACTCTGCTGAATTCCACTCTCATACTGTAGTCATCTTCCAATAATCTGACAACAGTAGAAACTAATTATATGGTCGGAGAAAAAGACATATTTTGTGGACTTAATGCAAGAATGTACACCATATAACTTGGCAATAATGAAAAATAATATGCTATATTGTAATGCCCAAGATGTGATCCTATCCTCATTTTGGCTCAAGGGCCTCGACGGGGATAGAAGCGCATCTCGTCGTTTCGCAAGAATGGATATCGTTACAAGTACATGTACAAAAGAGATGAGTATATGGAATTGGCTTACACTCGCCACAAGGTACATAATGAACAACACAATACAACAATATATTCAATCATCATGTAGAAGAGCATGGTCCGACTATGGACGGAATCAAACGATAAAAGAACAATGTCCATCCTTGCTATCCCAGGCTGTTGTCCTGGAACCCATCCTATGATCGAAGAAGAAGAAGAAGAAGAAGAAACTTCAAATAGAACAATCAAGAAGAAGAAGAAGAAGAAGAAGAAGAAGAAGAAGAAGAAGAAGAAGAAACTTCAAATAAAACAATACATGTGTCAGTTTATTGCTACTGTTTTTTGCATGTCAATGTATCTGTTCCTATGACCATGAGATCATGCAACTCCCGGACACCGTAGGAATACCTTGTGTGTATCAAACGTCGCAATGTAACTGGGTGACTATAAAGGTCCTCTACAAGTATCTCCGAAGGTGTCTGTTGGGTTGGCATGGATCAAGACTGGGATTTGTCACTCCGTGTGACAGAGAGGTATCTCAGGGCCCACTCGGTAATACAACATCACAATAAGCCTTGCAAGCAATGTGACTAAGGAGTTAGTCACGGGATCTTGTATTACGGAATGAGTAAAGAGACTTGCCGGTAACGAGATTGAACTAGGTATAGATGCAATGCGGATGATGTGCATGATGCGATGATGAATGCGACAAACAAACGAATCACACGACGATAATGGAATAATAGGGGAATCTTCTGGAGCGTCGGTTCCAGGCTGTTACATATATTGTCTCTGATTATGAGCAATACTCACATGTCTGCATGTATTTTTGAATAGGAAATTTAACTTTTGTTCCTCTAAGATAGAGTTTGTGACACTTTTTTACCCCGGTTAGCTCATTGTCCTCTAAGATTCATGCAAGCCCGCGGTAAGAGTGAGGCTTCGCAAAACTAAAGGAAAAGATATATAATAATTGACCCAGCTAATAGTGAATTGACAACTTATTTCACGAAGCGTTAAACAAGAGTTGGATGAATGATTGAAAGCGAAATATGAAAAGTACATTTGTAATATATTTATTGTTTTACTTATAAATATATTACTCCTTTCATCCGGGAATACTTGTCATTTAAATGGATAAAAACATATATGTATCTTGAACTAAAAATATGTCCAGATACATCCATTTCTCCAACAAGTATTTCCAGATAGAGGGGGTACAATATTTCTGTCAAAAAATATAATACAAAATAATTCGTTCAAGTTGCATGTTTTTTTAGAAAAAGGGCCTCGAAGTACCCAAACTCTTATAAGATAAGCATGCAAGTACATCTTACAGAAAGGGCTAACATAAAATGAAAAATACAAAAAAGATTGCATAATATGCAAAAAGGGTCCTAAAAGATTGTATTTTTTAACAGAAGATAAAAAGAAATACATCACATGGATCGATCCACATGGTGCCATCTGCTCCGCACATCCCCACCACGCCAAAACCCACGAGCGCCGACGACACCCCCACCACTCCGCACTTCACTCTCACCCTTATCCCCCACCACTTCTCTCTCACACACACACACACTTATCCATATCTCTGCTCCCGATCCACACACCTCGCCGGCCACCACCACCACCACCTCGCCGGCTTTTGGGCATTTTGGATTTTCCGTTGAGATGGCGCGTCGAAGGAGAGCGCGCCGCCCCAAGCTAGGTCCAACCGCTGCCGGTGGACCCGACCTCATCAGCGCCCTCTCGGACGACCTGCTTCTCCAGGTCCTCTGTCAGGACCTAGTAGGAATTCAGATGGAGTTTATGCGAAGAAGAAGGGAAAGTGCATCTCGGATCTGAATTGTATTAACTGTAAAGTATAGTAGCTTCGCTCAAAGGCAAGACAATCACCGAATCAATACACAGCTCAGCCACAACCCGGCAGCTTTATAGGCAGGTGGTCTCTACCGACAGGAGATAAGAGGTTTTTACCGACAACGGTAATAGTAAACGGCAATAGAAAGTAAACAGTTTCGATCTAACGGTTATGACGAAACGGTACGCGATGAGATGATCCCAGCCATTGGCTATCTGTCTGAAGTGTCGCCTCTTCTGAATGTACTGACGATGGTCCTGACATTGCCCCCTTCTGGGACACGACGTGTCCTCACGGCGAAATTTGATCTTGACGCCATTGTAACGTCGTCGCTTTGAAGAACTCCAGGAATGTGTACTTTAGAAAATCAGCATCGTCCCATGTAGCTTCCTGTGGAGACAAATTTTCCCACTAAACTAGCCACTGCACCACTGGGATATTGTGCCTGGGAACTTGTCTTACCTGAAGAACTCCCGTAGGACCAATGTTGATAGTCCCATCAGCATTCACCATTGGAAGGTTAGGGCTAGGTATTGACTTATCCCCCACATGCTTCTTGAGCTGACTTACATGAAACATTGGATGTATTTTGACATGCTCTGGAAACTGGAGTTTGTAAGCTGATTTGCCTATCTTCTGAATGATAATGAAAGGACCATAAAACTTGTTTTGAAGTTTGAGAGCTCCCCTGAAACCAAATTATGCTAGTCTATATGGTGCCATTTTCAAATAAACCATATCTCCTACTTGAAATGATCTTTCCACTCTTTTTAAATCAGCACATTTCTTCATTCTGTTTTGAGCCAAGACCAAATTGTTTCTGAGTTGTTCCAGCATCTGTTGTTTGACAGTAAGAAAGTCTTTTGCCTCCTCATCTTCAGGACCAGGAATAGCTAGTTCATTGATCATAGGAGGAGGGTAACCATATAAGGCTTGGAATGGACGCATTTTTAAACTGGTATGATATGTTGAATTGTACCGGAATTCTGCTAAAGACAACCAAGAAAACCATTTACTAGGGGCAGTAGTAGTCATGCATCTGAGATATGTTTCTAGACATTGATTAATTCTCTCTGTTTGTCCATCAGTTTGAGGGTGGTATGATGTATTGTATCTCAATTCCACTTTCAACGCAGCAAAGATATCCTTCCAAAGCTTGCTAGTAAATATTCTGTCTCTATCTGAAATTATCATTTTGGGAGGACCATGTAGCCTGATGATTTGATCCACAAAAGCTTGAGCCACACTCAACACTGTATAAGGATGTGATAAGGGAATAAAATGTGCATATTTGGTAAATCTGTCCACTACTACCATAATGACATCATATCCCTTAGATACTGTTAATCCTTCCACAAAGTCCATAGAAATGTGTTGCCATGCTAAATCTGCTATAGGTAAGGGATCAAGTAAACCTGGTTGAAGGCAATTTTCATGCTTAGCTCTTTAACATATAGGACAAGCAGCAATGAAATCTTCCACTGTTTTCTTGATGCTAGGCCAATAGAAAATGTTCTTCACTCTCTGATAAGTGGCTCAATTCCCAGAATGTCCTCCCACTGGAGAGCTATGCAGGGCTGAAAGTAGCTTGTGTCTTAATGTAGGAATATTACCCACAAATTTTTTTCCTTGTACCTGATGATGCCTGAATCAAGTGAATAGTCGGACTCTGTTTGATCTGTTTGTAAGAGGAGTTTTTCCAACAATATTTTACTGTCTTTGTCCTGTTGATAGCTTTCAAGCAATTCCTCTGCCCAAGTTGGAGTAGCTATTGAGACTACCATACAACCAGGAAGCACTCTAGATAGAGCATCAGCCACTTTGTTGTAAACTCCTTTTCTATATTGAATGGTGAAATTAAATTCTAACAATTTCATCATCAACTTGTGTTGTAGGACCTCGGTCAGTTTCTGATCAGTGATAAATTTAAGTGATTGTTGATCAGTCTTGATTGTTAGATCATTTCCCAGCAAATAATGTCTCCATCTTTTAAGAGCTTCCAAAATAGCTAGAGCCTCTTTTTCATATGTTGATAATGCAGCATTTCTAGGACATAAGGCAGAACTATAGTATGATATTGGCCTTCCTTGTTGGATCAACACAGCTCCTATTCCCTTGCATGAAGCATCAGTTTCCAACACAAAAGGTTTGGAAAATATTGTAATGCCAGTACCGGAGCAGATATCAGGGCTTCTTGAAGTTGTTTGAAGGTTGTATCTTGTGTTGGTTGCCAAGAGAATTGTCCCTTCTTTAACACATCATGAAGGGGTCTACAAATCACCCCATAGCCCTTGATGAATCTTCTATAGTATCCAGCTAAGCCAGGAAACTTCTTGGTTTGATGACTGTATCAGAACAGGCCATTCAGCAAAGCAGAGATTTTCTTTGGGTCTGTGGCTACCCGTGCAGCAGATATTACATGACCCAAATATTCTACTTGTTGAGCAGCAAAAACAAACTTGGATAGCTTTGCAAACAAGTTGTGTGCCTTCAATGTTTCCAAGACTATTTTGATATGCTCCAAGTGTTCTTTGAGATTTTTGCTGAATATCAGAATATCATCAAAAAATACCAGTAAAAACTTTCTCAGATGGGGTGCAAAAATGGTATTCATTAATTCCTGAAATGTGCCAGGGGCATTGGATAATACAAAAGGCATGACCAAATACTCAAAATGTCCTAAAAATGTTCTGAAAGCAGTTTTAGGTATATCCTTAGGATTCATTCTTATTTGATGATATCCAGATCTCAAATCCAGTTTAAAGAAATAAGTAGCTCCATGCAACTCATCTAATAAATCTTCAATGACAGGAATTGGGAATTTGTTTTTAACTGTCAGAGAGTTTAATCTTCTGAAATCAGTGCAAAGTCTCATTGAGCCATCCTTTTTCTTGACTAGTATTACAGGAGCTGCATATGGACTTTCGTTGTGCCTGATAAAATGAGCAGCTAATAGTTTTTTGATCTGATCCTCCATTTCCTGTTTCTGATGTTGAGGAACTCTATAAGGCCTTACTTGAGGTGGAGTAGCTCTTGGCACCAATGGAATAGTATGGTCCAAGGCTCTGTGAGGTGGAAGATTTTCAGGTTCCTCAAAAAGATCAGCATACTCCAGAAGTAGTTTCTGTACTTGAGGAGGAGTTTTACACCCTTCAGGAGCATTCATCATAATATTGTGGACTTACAATAGGAATACTTCCACTCCCTTATCCAGTAACTTGTTCATTTTCTCTGATTTTATTTCTTTCAAACTATCAGCATTTGTGAACATAGCATTAGTGACTGTCTGTTTTTCTTGCCCAATAAAGGTGAACAATTGCTTGGGTATATCGAAGGATACAGGGCTCACAGGTGTTAACCAATCATATCCTAGTATGGCATCATGACTAGGTAATGATATAGACCTGAAAATGTGTTGTAACTTTAATTTACCAAGTTGGAATTCACAACTCGGTATAACTGCATCAGACACTAAAGTTCCCCCTCCAGCCACAGCTATCAACCTTGGTTTCACTGGTAATAACTGGTAGTTTGCTTTCACTGCAAAGTCTTGATTGAGGAATGAAGATGTGCTTCCAGAGTCAACTAGAGCCACAACTCTTTTTCCATTTATGTGAATAATGACAGTAGGAGTAGGCACAGTAAGTTGTTGTCCCATAGCAAAATCAGATATGAACATGGCTTGTTCCCCTTCTGAAACAATTTCAGGCTGTTCTTGATTTTGGATATCCTCAATCTCTTGGGATATTTGTTCCTCTGCATCTTGTTGCATCATATGTAGGTTAGGAACTAATTTGCACTTATGTCCATGTACCCATTTATCTTCACATCTCCAACATTCTCCCATTTTTCTAATCTTCTGATAAGTATCATTTTGCATTGGTTGGCTTGGTGTAACAGTTGTCATAGACACTTGTTTCCCAACAGCACTACTTGTTGTAGATTTCTGGTAGAAGTTAGAATAGGGAACACTGTTTTTCTTTGCCCAACTTGAAACAGGAGGATGACAGGGTTCAACATCTTACAAACTGGGTGAGAGTTTGTGGTCTTAATGGTCTGATTTGAAACTTAATCCCATCTCTTAATCCATTCACAAAGCATCTTACAAACCATAGTTCACTTAACTCGGGATTTTCTTCTTGTACATCAGCCATCAAATCCTCAAACAGTTTAGTATACTCAGAAACAGTGCTACTTCCTTGCTTAGCAGAGTTGAATTTTTCTGTCAGATCATAAGATCCTTGTTCAGAAAATCTTTTAACTAACTCTGCACAGAATTGCTTCCAATTCAAGTGTTTCTTGAGGATACCAGATCTTCTCAACCAAGTATCAGCCTCTCCTACAATGTATAGCTGAGCTAAGGATACTTTATATTCTTCTGGAGTTGCAGACATCTGAAAATATTTGTTGCATTGTCTTATCCATCCTACATGGTCTATTCCTTCAAACTTTGGAAAATCCATTTTTGGACCCTTGGTTAGAGATTTCATGAAGTGGGCTTGCATATCTTGTTCATATGTTCTGTAGTATCCCTGCCACATTTGTCTGTCTCTGTTAACCTGATAGAATTTGTTGAAAGCAGGTCTCTGGCCCTCATCTCTTGCTGTAACAGGAGTCCCAATACCACTAGCGTGCTCATTTCTTTGTTGATTATCATAGCCAGGAGGAACACGATGTCTCTGCACTTTCAGAGGAGGTAAGTTTTGTGTCTGAATCTCTTCAAACTGTCTTGTTTTCTGTTTTTCCAACTCTAGCTGTTTCCTCAAAAGTTCATTTCTGATCTGCTGTTCTTGAACATTTTCCTGATGCAAGGTAGGAGAACGAACTATCTGACTAGAGCTAGCTTGGTTTGTACCACCCACAGTTTTCCCAGAAGGTGGAATGATAGTTTGTAAGACTTGGCTAATACTGGACAGTTGTTTACTGAGATCTAGAACAACTTTTTCAATGCTACCAACATGTTGGGAAATTTCACCTTGTGTCGAGTCAATCGAGTGCATGTTTTCCTGCAACTTAGACACATCCTCTCGTAGAACAGAGCTATCCTTTTGCAGAGTTCCAAATTCATCTCTTAAGGACAGAAGATCTTGCACATCAGCATCATCAATTGCACCCTTCCGACCCATCCCCTGAACTAAGTCACTGGTTAGGAATTTTACCACGGTATCCGCAACCCTTCCAGTAACTCAGCTCCTGCCGTCGCCCAGATCCACGCCTCCAAAAGCATACAGATCCGCGCTAGGACATGGAATTTTACCGAACGAACTTTGTGTTCGATCAACCACTCCTGCTCAACCGATCTATGCCCGAACTAATCATGGCCACCAGCGTCTGTCGATCCTCACAACTCCGCCGCATATGCCTCCAGAAGTAGTGAGATCTTCCTCGAAAAGGGTGGGAATCATGGATCTGAGGGGAATTCTCTCATACTCCAACATCTCTCGCCGAAAATCGGTGGCTCATGATACCAATTTGTGAGGACCTAGTAGGAATTCAGATGGAGTTTATGCGAAGAAGAAGGGAAAGTGCATCTCGGATCTGAATTGTATTAACTGTAAAGTATAGTAGCTTTGCTCAAAGGCAAGACAATCACCGAATCAATGCACAGCTCAGCCACAACCCGACAGCTTTATAGGAAGGTGGCTTCTACCGACAGGAGATAAGCGGTTTTTACCGACAACGGTAATATTAAACGGCAATAGAAAGTAAACAGTTTTGGTCTAACGGTTATGACGAAACGGTACGCGATGAGATGATCTCAGCCGTTGGCTATCTGTCTGAAGTGTCACCTCTTGTGAATGTACTGACGATGGTCCTGACATCCTCGCCCGCCTCCGCTGCGCCCGCACCGCCGCGTGCACCGGCGACTTCTCCCGCCGATGACGCGGCCACTGGACCGGCCTCCCCGACCTCATCTTTCGCGACATCGCGCCCGGCGCGCTCCAGTCGGCGCTCGCCCAGATCCGGGCCGCGGCTGCCCCATGTCATCGCGAAACGAAAGAGAGAGAGAGAGAGAGAGCGCGAGATCGCGGTGATCGAGAAAGGCTAGGGTTTTGGTGCTGTGGCAACTGCCCAGCGTTTTCCGTTGTATTCACCTCTTGTTCTCTGTTACAACAAACTCTAGCTAACTAACCTGGTCAGCTCGATGCGATCCAGATAAACCACGCCATCCCACGATCTCTCTGGTGCCGCACTAGCCGCGCTGACCGGGTTTAAAAACAGACAAGCAGAGAAGAGAGGAAGAGGGCGATCGTGCCTACTGCACGTCCCCGGTCCGCATGCAGGCTGCGCGGGAATAGCAGATCCCAACAGCTTTGCAATGCTTATTTGAAACAGAAAACTAACTAGCTGACCTGAGCTTAGTATGTCTAACATTTCTCCCCCTTAAGCTCAGTGTTGTCCTTTGCCAACATCCTTCACTCCAAGCTTCTGTCGCAGCTCGATGAACTTCACCCGACCTAGCGCATTTGTCAGCGCATCTGCAATCTGTTCATTTGTGCCAACATGTTCGATCTCCACTTCTTTCTTCTCGATGCAGTCTCGGATGAAGTGGTACTTGACATCAATATGTTTGTTGCGGTCGTGATGAACGGGGTTCTTCGCCAGTGCAATGGCAGACTGATTGTCCATCAAAAGCTTGAAAGCGCCAGCGTCTTCCCCTTTCATCTCTGCTAGCAGACGGCTTAGCCAGAGTCCTTGACATGTTGCCCCTGCTGCTGCTACATACTCCGCCTCACAAGAGCTGATAGCCACGATCTTTCGCTTGTCAGAGATCCATGATACGGGATTCTCTCCAAGAAAGAAAACCTGACCCGAGGTACTCTTGCGATCTCCGGCATCTCCTGCATGATCCCTGTCGCTGAAACCGACGAGCTCTGCCTTTCCTGGTCCTCTCCGATAGCAGCATCCGTAGTTCAGTGTACTTTTAACATACCGAAGGATTTGCTTCACAGCTGTCCAGTGAGTAGCGGTGGGCTTCTCCATGAACCTGCTTACTATCCCAACCGCATACGTTATGTCCGGTCTTGAGTGAACCAGATACCTTAGGCTTCCAATGATGCTGCGATACAGGGAGGGATCAACAAGTTTCGTTCCATCATCCTTCTTCAGCTTGAGACGACACTCCATGGGAGTCTGACACCCATGACATCCCTCCATTCCTGCAGCTTCAAGTATTTTCTCTGCATAGCTCCTTTGACACAAGGTTATGGAATCGCTAGATTGTGTTACCTCTATCCCGAGATAGTAGCTTAGAAGGCCAAGGTCGCTCATCTTGAACAGCTCTTGCATCTGGTTCTTGAACTCGTCGATGGAGGCTCTGCTGGTACCGGTTATGATGAGGTCGTCGACATACACACCCACTAACAGAAATGAGTGTGCATCACCTCGGCGATTCGCAGCATGCTCCAGTGGGCTGCGAGTGAACCCAAGCTTGCTCATGGTCTCATCCAGCTTCGCATACCTGGCCCTCGGAGCTTGACGCAGCCCGTAGAGTGCCTTTCTCAGGCGAAGTACTTGTTGTTCCTTGCCGGAGGTGATATACCCCAGCGGCTGCGCCACGTACACTTCTTCGACGAGGTCACCATTGAGAAAAGCTGATTTTACATCCATATGGTGCACCTCCCAGCCGGAGTGCGCGGCGAGCGCGAGGAGCAGCCGCACGGTCTCCATGTGCGCCACTGGAGCGAAGACCTCCTCAAAGTCCACACCTTCGCGCTGCACATACCCCTTAGCTACAAGACGTGCCTTATACTTGACGATGTTGCCGTCTGGGTCACGCTTGACGCGGTATACCCACTTCAAGCCGATGGCCTTGTTGCCGGCCGGCAAGTCAGTAAGCTCCCAGGTGTTGTTCTCACCAATGGATGCCATCTCAATGTCCATTACGGCCTTCCATTCTCCGTCATTGAGAGTCGTCGAGATGTCGCGTGGCTCCTTCACCGTGAGCAGGCAAAGTTCCAGCTCTTCTCGGGCGGCTTCATCTTCAGGCTCATCGTAGATACTCGACAGGCGCTGGTACCGTATGGGTCCGGAGTCTGCATCGCGTGCATCGTCATGCGTGGGTGGGGTGGCCCAGCGCACCTCCTTTGTCGCAGTCGGCGTTCGTGGCTCGGTCTCCAGCGCGCCATGCGCCGATGCTGTCGGCGTGTTGGCGTAGTTCTGCGGCGACCCCAGTGGTGGTGTAGAGGGTGGTGACGCTGCGCTCCTCGGTGTCAACATGGACGCGCCACCAGTGTCTAGTTCGTGCGCGCCCGAGTCGTGTGCATAAACCACAGAGAACGTCGGCGTGGATGTGGTGACTGCGCCCTGGGTGCTCCAGCTCCAAGGCCTGTTTTCTTCAAACACAACATCACGTGTGACTTGTACCTTCTTCGTAGCCGGATCGTACACACGGTAGCCTTTGGTTCCTTCCTCATAGCCGACGAAGATCATTGGGGTTGATCTGTCTGAAAGCTTCGTCACTCCGGGCCCAAGTTTCTTCACGTGTGCTACACACCCAAACACCCGCAGGTGCAGCACACTCGGTTTGTGGCCATGCCAAGCCTCATACGGAGTTACCCCGTCCAAGCTGCGAGTTGGAGCTCTGTTGAGCAGATACACTGCGGTCTTTACTGCTTCAGCCCAGAAATACGACGGCATGCTCATGCTCTTGAGCAGGCAGCGCGCCATCTCGACGAAAGTCTGGTTTCGGCGTTCGACCACTCCGTTCTGTTGAGGGGAGTACGGGGTGGTTGTGTAGTGCTTGATGCCCGGCTGCTCGCAGTATTCTCTGAACTCAATGGAGTTGAATTCGCCACCCCGATCAGACCGGAATGCGTGAATGCTGCAGTTTCCTTCGTTCTCGGCCATAGCCTGAACCTTCTTGAACTTCTGATGAGCTTCGTCCTTGGATTTCAACAGCTCCAACCACATGTATCGGCTATAGTCATCCACTACCAACAGGAAGTACTTGCTGCCCCCCGGCGTGGTCGGCGTGATCGGCCCACACAGATCTGTATGGGCGAGCCTTTCTCTGCTCTGTGTCCGGCCACTTGAGGAAATGGTGCGCGGTGCTGCTTGCCCAAAGCACAACCGTCACAGTTATCCTCCACTTGCTCAATGACCGGCATCCGACGTACCATTTGCTTCGAGGACATATATAGCTCACAATGCTCTGAAGTGTAAGTGTCCCAACCTTGCATGCCAGCGCCAGGTGACATCTTCAGACTTGGTGAGGAGACAGACCGGGGCGTCGATGGTCAGCACGCCTGTATACAACCTGCTCATCGTTCTCTTAACTCGAGCTAGAGTGCGCCGGCCCGGATCTTGGATGGTCATGATTCCATCCTCGGTCCCTATTTTGCATCCACCCTCATCCAACTGTCCTACTGAAATGATGTTGTTGCGCAAGCTTGGGATGTAGTAGACTTCAGAGAGAGCGCGATGATCGCCATTCTGACAGCGAAACACAATTGCGCCCCTCCCTTTAATGTCAACCAGCGAGCCATCTCCAAACTTCATCGTGCCGTGCACGCCTTCATCGAGTGTGGAGAACATATTCCTCTCCCCGGTCATGTGGCTGGATGCCCCTATATCATAGTACCAGAGGCCGTTGGGTGAAGGGATTGGAATCACTTTCTCTTCGTTCAGAAACACGGCCTGGGGCGCCACACCAGTTCAGGAGTGGAGACGCTTGCAACCACGGCCATGAACAGACCCTGGTCGTGCTCGTCGTGATCTTCTCGAATGACGTTAGCTTGTTCCTTCTTCCCTTGCTCCTTCTGTTTTTCCAACCATGACCAGCACTCCTTCTTCCAGTGTCCGGCCTTGCCGCAATAGTGGCATTTGCCCTTTTTCTTGCCACCGGATCCATCGGCACCGCCGTTGCCAGACGGTGGCTTCCCGCCTCCGCCGCCGCCTTTTGCTGGCGCCTTGCCTGGAGACCTTCCTTTGCCGCCACCGCCACCAGACGACGATCCGCCACCGTTCCTGTGCTCATGAGCAGCCCACTCTTCAGCGGTGAGCAGGAGTTGCCCATCGGAGTGCCCGGCGTCGTCGAGGCCATATTGGTCCTCACACGCCGAGAGTCGTCCTATTAGCGCCTCGACCGTCATCGTTTTGAGAGCAATCAACGATTCGATCGCCATGGCCATCTGCATGTACTTGCGTGGCACAACCATGAGGAACTTTTGGATCGCCTTGTGCTCTGTCACCGGATCGCCGTACAGCTCCAGATCGGCGACGACGCCGGTGAGACGCAGTGCGAAGTCCTCGACGGTTTCACCGTCCTTGAAGCGGAGGTCCTCGAACTCCCGCCGGCGCACCTGTGCCTTTTCCTCCCGTGCGCGCTCACTCCCCATGCGGAGTGTCTTGATGGTTTCCCAGGCCATCTTGGCCGTGTCCTTCGCCGCGAGGACTCGAAGCATCTCCGGCGGCACGCCCGTAAGGATGACGGAGAGGGCGCGCCTGTCGTCGCGCTCGTCGTCGCTGCCTTCGATGATCGCGATCCAGAGACTCGCAGCCTGCAGCTTGACCTGCATGACCAGAGACCACTCCATGTAGTTTGTCTTCGTCAGCATCATTGACGTCGACGAGCCCTCCGACTCGCAGACGACCCGCTCGATGATGCGGAACTCGCCATTGCCGGTGCCGGTAAGGCGCGCAACTGGCGTCCCGGCCGATGGCGACTGCTGCCCCGCCGCCGCCTTCTTCGTCCCCTCGTCGTCCGACATAGCCTCCACGGATCACACACCGCCGGCCGCCAAGGATCAAACACCGAGGCTTTGATGCCAAATGTCGTTGCGAAACGAACGAGAGAGAGAGAGCACGAGATCGCGGTGATCGAGAACGGCTAGGGTTTTGGTGCTGTGGCAACTGCCCAGCGTTTTCCGTTGTATTCACCTCTTGTTCTCTGTTACAACAAACTCTAGCTAACTAACCCGATCAGCTTGATGCGATCCAGATAAACCGCGCCATCCCACGATCTCTCGAATGCCGCACTAGCCGGGCTGACCGGGTTTAAAAATAGACAAGCAGAGAAGAGAGGAAGAGGGCGATCGTGCCTACTGCACGTCCCCGGTCCGCAAGCAGGCTGCGCGGGAATAGCAGATCCCAACAGCTTTGCAATGCCTATTTGAAACAGAAAACTAACTAGCTGACCTGAGCTTAGTATGTCTAACAACCCCGGGGTGACCCTCCTCGACATGTGAGTTCCCTACGTGCTACCGCCGTCCCTCGACATGAAGGAATTGTCCATCCAAGATTCTGAGTTCAGGAGTCGTGTCGCCGTGCTGTTCCACGCCGCCGCGACGCTCTCGCCGGTGAACCTCCGCTTACTCGTCGGGGAATGCGGTTACGTTTGTTAGCAACAGGCCCGACCTCGACGCCGATGTAGCCGAGTACTTTCCGACGATACACGACGTACGAGACTAGCTCGGGTACTTTCCAAGCTTGCCGAAGCTAACCGGTTGGAGATGTAGACGTAAACGATGTGGACGTATACACCAAAGCAGCCTAGGAAGCTGCTGGATCGATTTCTCAATGCTAGCTAGCTATCACGTATTTGCTAGCTGATTACGCCTAGACACGTTAATCTCGCCGGATACTAAACACGCACACACGCGACAACACGAGAAGAATTTGATGGCTAAAGTAGGGCCTTGTCGGTCCTGTTGATCTATTGCTCTTTTGATATGAGATACAAGGGGTAGCTTACATGACTATATAAAGAACTAAAGCTAGCCTAATACGAAAGCGAGTCGGTTGATTGTTCCGGTCCAAACCGGACACGAACAGCTTGGTTATTTCCAATAATCACCCCCCTAAACACGATGTCCTCACTTCACAGCTTGGACGCCGATCCTTCTCCGCATCTCTGTAAATTTCTGTCGTCCCAAAGACTTGGTCAGGATATCTGCAAGCTGATCATCGGTGCAAACCTAGTTGACTTCAATCTTGCCTTCTTCCACGCACTGCCGTATGTAGTGATACCTTATATCTATGTGCTTACTCCTGTCATGATGCACTGGATTCTTACACAGGGCAATCGCAGACTTGTTGTCAACATTGAGCACCACTCTTTCTGGTTCTTTATCTGTGAGGTCACCGAGTAGCCTTTCTAGCCACACACCTTGACCCGCTGCGGTTGCAGCTGCTATATACTCTGCTTCGCAGGACGATAATGCGACCACCTTCTGCTTTTGTGATAGCCAAGTTACTATGCTCCTGCCCAAGAAATATGCCAGACCCGAGGTACTTTTACGGTCATCCACATCTCCTGCCAGGTCGCTATCACTGTAGCCAAGTAGCTCCACCATCTCCTTCTTTTTCTCTCTCAAATAGACACAACCGAAGTTTGTTGTCCCTTTGATGTACCTGAGTATATGTTTGACAGCTGCCCAATGTTCAGTCGTGGGTGCTTCCATGAAGCGGCTCACTATGCCAACGGAATAGGCCAAGTCCGGTCGTGTATTCACAAGATACCTTAGGCTTCCGACCACACTTCTATAATCCGTTGCATCAACCACAGGGGCTTCACTCCTTTTGCTAAGTTTAAGCCGAGGCTCCATTGAAGCATAAGTTGGTTTGCAATCCTCCATGCTACAACTTTCAAGTATCTTCTTTGCATATGCCTCTTGACATATTGTGATCCCGTTCGGCTTTTCTTGTACCTCGATCCCGAGGTAGTATGTCAAGAGCCCTAGATCACTCATCTTGAATAGCTCCTTCATTTGTAGCTTGAATCTTGCAATCTCCTCTTCGTCTGCTCCGGTTATCAAGAGATCATCAACATAGATGCCCACTAAGAGACGATCCTTGCCTTTACCTCGCTTGTACATAGCATGTTCGAGTGGACTTTTCTCAAAACCAAGAGAAATCGATGTACGGTCAAGCTTGATGTTCCATGCCCGAGGAGCTTGATGTAGCCTACAATGCCTTGTCTAGCTTCAACACCTTGTGTTCTTCTCCTTCTTTGATGTACCCCGGTGGTTGCTTCACGTATACTTCTTCTTCCAATTCCCCGTTCAAAAATGCGGATTTTACATCCATGTGATGTAGCCTCCAAGATTCTTGAGCCGCGAGAGCTATAACTAGCCTCACCGATTCCATCCTTGTGAATGGAGCGAACACTTCCTCGAAGTCCACACCTTGCTCTTGCACGAATCCTTTAGCTACGAGCCGAGCTTTATGCTTGACCAAGTTTCCTTCAGCATCCTTCTTGACTTTATACACCCACTTGAGCCCTATGGATTTGTGACCATTGGGAAGATCAGCGAGCTCCCATACTTTGTTGTCTCGTATTGATCCCAACTCTTCATCCATAGCACGACGCCAACACTCCTCAGTATTTGCTTCTTCAAATTTTGTCGGTTCCTCGACGCTAAGCAAACATTGTCGTCCTCTTCTTATAACTTTGACAGGATTAATAGTTCGAAGTGCTTCCTTCGGATATAAATCCACCACTGGTCGAAGACGAACTGGTGTCGGCGGACGTTCCCTTGTCTCCTGTTCTGTCTAAGACGAGGAATTTTCATCTTGTGGAGTTGCCAAACTCCTGTTTTCTGGCGATCCAGGTTCTCCAGAATTAGTTGCACGTACATGTGAACCTTCAAGTCCACGTGCATGCCTTCCTGTCTCACAGCTAGCTTGAGTTGGAGCCATATTCTGGCCATGTCCAGGCTGTGGACTTCCAGGCGCAGCTCCCAGGCTGCTCCCCTGTGGTACGCAGTCACTTGGTCGAGCGCTTCGAGCATTGCTTGGTGTGTGGCACGAGCCATCGCATGCCTCTTCTGCCGCGTCCTGCTGCGTGCCTTCGCGCGCCTCTATCCCTGCTTTATCTGGCGCGTTCGGCTGTGCTCCGTTGTCCAGAGAATCACTCGGCGTCGTTGTAGTCTCCGGTTGATTATCGGCATGCTCGTATTCGTTGTAAACAACGTGAAAGATTTCATCAGAGATCGGGTATACCGGCTCGGTAGAATTCCAATTCCATGACCTTGCTTCTTCAAAGACCACATCACGCGTTACAACCACCTTATTGGTAGAGGGGTTGCACGCACGGTACGCCTTCGAGCCTGCTTCATAGCCAACCAATATCATTGGAGTACTCCGATCCACCAACTTACTTGTATGCCCGGCCACCGTCTTCACATGCGCCACACACCCGAAAGTACGAAGATGATCAACCGCGGGCTTATGTCCGTACCATGCTTCGTACGGCGTCATCCCAACCACACTCTTGGTTGGAGCCCGGTTCAGCAAATAAACGGCCGTATTAACCGCCTCACCCCAAAACTTGCCCGGGATCCCTTTGCTCTTCATCATGCTTCGTGCCATCGCCACCACGGTTTGATTCCTCCGTTCCACAACACCGTTTTGCTGCGGTGAATATGGCGCCGTAAGATACCGCTTGATCCCATGTGCTTCGCAAAATTCTGTGAATTCACGAGACTTGAACTCACCCCCCCCCCCGATCGGTACGGAGGGCCTTCAGTTTGGCTTCGGATTCTACCTCGCCGCCATCTTTACTTTCCTGAAGTCTTGCAAAGCTTGGTCCTTCGTCTTCAACAACACAATCCACATGTATCTGCTGAAGTCGTCGACGATGAGTAAGAAGTATTTGTTCCCAGCTGAGGTAGCCGGTGTAATGGGTCCGCACAAGTCTCCATGGACCAACTCAAGAGCTTTAATTGCTCTAAAGTTTCCCTCTCTCGGGAACGAGGCCCTCCTTTGTTTCCTAACAAGGCAACCGTCGCACACTTGCTCAACATGATCAATGCACGGTAGTCCACGTACCATCTCCTTTTGTCCAAGTTGCCGAAGAGCCTGGAAATTTAGATGACCGTAGCGCGCGTGCCACTTCCATGCCGAGTCCTCCATGCTTGACAAGAGACATACTGGATCCACACGATCCAAGTTGAGGACGTAGAGTCTGATTGGCGAGCTCTGCACCTTCATGATCAACATCCTCTGACGGTCATACCCCCATAAATAGCCATCTTCGAGCACAATCTTGCAACCACGCTCCTCGAGCTGGCCAAGACTGATGATGTTGCTCTTTAGCTTGGGAATATAGTACACATCTGTGAGTACCTTGTGACCGCCATTCTTCAGCTCAAACAGGACAGTACCTCGCCCTGTGATGTCAACGGTCCGCCCGTCACCGAACCGAACCGTGCCTCCAACCGAGAGATTTAGCTCAGAAAACTGGTCCTTGTCACCGGTCATGTGGTTGCTTGCTCCCGTGTCGAGGTACCACACGTGCCTCGCCGTGTTCACCCTCTTCTTGTCATGAAGGTAAACCTTCTCTTCGCCGAGCGTGACAACCTCGGTAGTCGGTGCCTTCGGAGCTGGACCATCCTCGTCCATAAGCTCGCATACTTCGACCATGAGCATCATATCGCTATCATCGCCTCCCTTGGCCATGAGAGCTTTTTCCTTCGGTGGACTCTTGCAATCAGACTTGAAGTGACCGAGGATTCCACAACTGTGACACCTTACTTTTTTTATGTCAAATTTTCTCCTTGGTTTTCTAGTCTTTTCTTCTTGTCCAGCGAGGTCCTTTTTCGCCGGGCTTTGCTTCCCCTTTGCTTTACTACCGTTTGTGGATCGACCTTGCTTTCCTTTCGACAGGGCCATCCATTGCGCCATTGTAAGCATGAGATGCTCACTCTTCTTCGAATCGCCGAAGCTGAGACGAATTCTCTCGTCATGGGCCTTGAACCTTCCGACGAGATCCTCGACCGTGAGAGTGTTCAGGTCAAGACATTGCTCGGTCGACGTGACGATTTGGATGTAGTGTGCCGGCGCGGCGCGCAAAAATCGTGGACGATCGCAACTTCTTCTATAGTTGAACCATAGCCGCGTATGCCGTTGACGAGGGTCTTGAGACGGGAGGCAAACTGATCAACCGTCTCGCTTTCCTCCATCTTCAGGCACTCGTAGCTTCTCATGAGGGACTGAAGGTGTGCTTCCTTGACACGGTCATGACCCTGATGCAGGATCTTGATGGTCTCCCATGCCTCCTTCGCTGTTTTCTTTCCGGCGAGGTGTTGCAGCACATCCTTCGGCATGGCGGAGTAGATCACCGTTAACGCCTGACGATCCGTCCGGTACTTTGCCGCGCCCTTCGCGTACTCGGCGCCGCCGGGATCGACAGCTTCCCAGAATTCCGCTCCCTCCATCGCGACCTCCATGTTCATCGCCCATAGTGCGTGGTCCTCTCGATCCAGCCGGGGGAATTGCGACCCCCCAACCATCGGCATCGGTGCTTTAGCTCCCGCCACAACGATCTCCTTGCCCGGGTTCGACATGATCCTTCGATTGCTTTCCGAAGATCACGCCAATAAACCAAGCTCTAGATACCAATTGTTGGATAAAGGACCGACTCGACGAGTACTTAACGATCTCGTACGCCGCAGCCACAAAGAGCAAGCAAGCACTCAAGCTGGTGGATGGATACTCAGCATCACAAACCTAAGCAGCCAAGCTACTAGCTGGATGGATATTTCGAGTCAAGCTAGCTACCGTGGCTGTAACACAATATGCATAGTTGGCCAGAAGGCTCGTATCGAGGTGGACATGCCCCGCTTCCCCGTGCCGCCTCGGTGGAGCCTCAAGGGCTAGATATCGCCTTCGCCGACCCACGCATCAGCTGGCTCGGGTTCCCGATGCTAGAGAGGCTCTCCATCACGAGCTGCCGCGTCAACCTCACGGACCTCGTCCTCCGCTGCCCCAACCTGCGCTCCTTCAAACTCAGGGAGGACCACGGCTCCCAGCACATGAACACCATCATCAGATCCACCTCGCTGGAGGACCTCGACGTCGACACCAGGATCCCCTGCATCCACCGCTTCGACATCAGGGCGCCCGCGCTCAAGCGACTGGCCATGTCCTTCGTCACCACCTGCGGGATCATCGCTCGAGACGGTCTCATGGCGCTGCAGCTATTCAAAGGAGGTGTCCGCCCGGCTTGGTCTCTGGCGACTCTGGACGGTGACATTGCAGACGGCGGAGAACGATGGGCATCTTCTTCCTCCTCACGTCAATGTCATGTCCTTGTCTGTGGCTGCCAATGTATGTTGTCGCTGTATTCTATTTCTCGGTTCGCCAACCAAACCGAAAAAATACCATCTGCAGACAAAAAACTAATTCAACTGAAAAATTATTTATGTTTTTGCAGGATTCATATCAGTTTCAAGTTTCAACAGGAAGTCAGCCTTACGACGGAGGTAGAGAAACACATGGTTACCCATTTCTCTGTTTTGGAGCTGCATGTCCAAACTTTGGGGCATGTTTTTGGAGCATTTGCGTTGCACATCCTTGGAATGGATCGGATTTCTACTGCCACGCGAAGCCTTAAGCTCATCCTGCTGACATCAGAGATAGCCAATTCGTCCATGTGCTTGTATATATATTTATTCATCCATGTGCTTGTATATTTATTCATCCATATGTTCATATTTATATATTCACCCATGTGTTGTTTTCAACAAAAAAGTTGCCAACTGTGAAGCACCTATCTATAATTTGTTTTAATTGTAGTAATTTTCATGTTATTACTTATTTATTTTTGAAAGATTCAGCGATGGCTGACTTATATTGATTGGAGCAGGGAGCACATGGTAGAAAAACAAAAGAGGGGGTGTGATCTATGGATCAAGGATGTAGGAAGACGATTAGAAAAAAGGCCTAAAATAACATTAGCTATCTCTCACGGCGGCTCCTCAAAGGGGTGCTCCAATGAAATCGCGCCTTCTCGCGCCAAAGTCTAAGTGTTCTGATGATTGCTGCTTGTATCTTTTCCACTTGTGCTTCCTTGTTCCTGAAGGTGCAGTCGTTGCGCTCCTTCCAGGGCTCGGATCGTTTTGATTGCCTTCTTGTGCTCCGGTCTTGTGGTGTTTATCATTTGGGATATGATGGTTGTTGGCTTGCCAGAGCTCGGATAGGATCAGGATGATGAAGCATGCCCAGCAAATTGCCCTTGTCAGCAGCCCAATAACTGGAGAAGCCAAACTATCTCCTTGACCAATCTTGAAAAAGTGGAAATCAAAGGCTTCCAAGGAAAAGGTCATGAGTTTGATTTCTTGAAACTGGTATTTAGATGCGCACCATTGCTGAAAACAATGTCTGTGAGGCTGTCGATGAGGTCACAGCAAATAATGATGATTGCTGCAAGAAAATACATGACATCTTCAAGGTGTATCCTTTTGTGGAATGCAATGTGATTGTGGATCTTAGCCCTGGTAAGCAGATTTGGCATGCAAGATTAGCATCCTTCTAAATTCTTACTTGGTGCATATATTCTGCTCTGAAACTCTTATATCTTTGGTTCTGTTTTGTTAGTGCCTTTCATGTTGTGCAAGTTCATAGGGTGCTTCGAATTTTTCATTGGCATGCAGATTATTCATTCCAGGCCGGCTTTAGTTTTAGCTTGCTCTTGCTCTTTCTGTTTGCTGCAGATATGTCCATTGTGATGGTCCTATGTTTTGGCAATAGCTTTATGCTAGTATTTTCTTTGCAGTTTGTTCTTCTATAGCGGAACAAGACTCCAATCCCTCAAGTCCTGGTCCGCTGGACAGACCAGCCGACATCGCTCGCCACCTAGGAGGATCACACGGAACTGCTCCAACACTACCCAGGCGCGCCAGCAGAAGGGGGAATGTTACATCACACGGAACTGCTCCAACACTACCCAGCTGGTTCCGAAATGTTATGACCCACTGGAAGGAAGGGCTCAAAACCCATCAAGGCGTTGTAGAAGGCCCAACAGGCGGTTCCTAGACGGCGAGTGGACGACTTAGTCGCTACTTAAGCAAGAAGCAGCGGCGAGGAAGGCAGGCAGATACAAGACGACTCTGGCGGCGGCTCTCTCTCTCTCTTCCCTATCCCTTTTCCTCTCTACCTTAGAACCCTAGCTACCTACCATGTTTGTGTTATTCGGGGTCTCCCATTGTGATATCGTTTCCTCTCTACCTTAGAACCCTAGTTACCTACCATGTTTGTGTAATTCAGGGTCTCCGATTGTGATACCGAACCGAGGTCGTAACAAGACATTCCAATCTTCAATCGTTGGCTCCTTGAGAAAATCAGCTATCTCCCTATAGCACTGCCGAAAATGAACACAGACGACTTGATTGGCTCGGACTAGTTTCATGTCATGCCAACTCGTTTATGAACTGGGTAATTAATAATCTGGATTTGGAGCCAAAAAGTTTTCCATCAACATGACCAAGTTTGCAAACCAACAACACATGAAGAAAAATAACCAAGGTCATCTAGAAAGAAAGTTCAAAGTTATTACAAAACCTGGAAAAATCTTATACAAACACGTGCACGCATTCCAGCGGATCCGCCTTCATCGAAAATTCTTGTAAGCTGAGTGGCTTGCAGATGACGGTGGCGTGGTTGCATGCGGATCTGGTTGCTGAACTGTCCAGGTTTCTCCGTGGTATCAATCTTGTCCTGCCCCAGCGGCGACTAGTGGGGACGGGGCCTTTAGCCCCGGCCCGTAAGGGGCTTTAGTCCCGGTTCATCAACCGGCAATAAAGGGGCGGGACTAAAGGCCTAACATTTAGTCCCGGCCCTGTTACAAGCCGGGACTAAAGGTGCTCCACGTGGGCGCCTCGTAGCGCCCCAGGAACAGACCCTTTAGTCCCGGCTCGTTACACGGACCGGGACTAAAGAGTTTTAGATTTTGCTTATTTTTGAGTTTTTTTTTTTTTTGAATGAAATTATTTTTAGGTTTCAGGGTTTTAGGGTTTAGGTGTTCGGAAGATTAACGTGATGCCTCGTTTGGTGTTCGGGAATTAGTTTTTATATAATTTAAATAGAAATAATTATGCATATATATATAAGATTAACTTATCTTACAAGCGAGCATATATATACAATTATATGAAGATCTGAATTATCGGACTAGAGCCCGTCTATTCGATTACATGGACGAACATTAATAATGGCCCCTAGCTACACTAAATCGTCCTTTGTCATCTATAGCTTCCGTCCTCAGAAAGGTCGCAAGCTCCTCTGCAACAGCAATCGCGCGTTGCTCTGGTAGGACCTTCGTCCTCATGGCCGTGTACTATATAAGAAGAGGAGATGAATATGAATATCAATCATGATAACAAAGAATGACGGGTAAAAATAGAGGTGTGAATGTTCATTGCTTACGTCGAATCTGTGATCCTTGTGCTCAGAGGTAAACGTGCGAATGGTCTCGCAAACATAGTATCCGCATAGATGCGTTCCCCGTGGCTGCTGGTCGCACTTTACGAGAATAGAATATATATATATATATATATATATATATATATATATATATATATATATATATATATATATATATATCAAAATAATAATCTAGCATCATAAATGTATTGAAAATAGAAGTATATCATACTACTACTTACCTGAGCCGCTCTAAAGGTCAGCTTCTCAGAAAAGTTACCGGGAGTCACGCACTTGAACCGCTTCCAAACCCTGCCCGACAAGGATAATGATTTGCTAAGTTTTTCATTAATTGATATATCAGAAAATCATCGAAAGAGACCGATAGAGCGCAAGAATGATTGAAATTACCCTTGGAGCATGTCCTGCAGGCTTTGGAACTGTTCCAAGGGTCTCGATAATGGGTCGAAGGCATCAACTCTTCCCTTATCAATTTGAATGTCCAACAGAATCCAATGAAAGCTGCACATGTATATATATATATATATGTGTGTGTGTGTGTGTGTCAGTAACTTATCAATTACACTTATAAGTGAATGGACACAACAGAGTAAAGACCCTCATCTGAAGTTGTATGGAAACAGTATGTGGTCACAGAAATTTTGATCTGTTAGAAACCTTAGAAGGTTTTCCTCCGTCTCCTTGGGTTTATCAGTTAGCGTCGCTATATGTATTTTATCTGGGTCAATAAACCCATTATTTAGGATGTTCTTACTTTTACAATCCAGAATCTTCATTCTGCATAATAGAGTACAAGTTATATATAGACAATGAATTGAAATAACTAAACAAGTTATATGTAGACAACGAATTGAAAAACTTACAGACAATAGCAACTCATAAGCGATTTGTCGAGGGCGTCGCCATTGTACATCTGGAAGAGTTCATCAAAGTCGATATGGATTTCTTCGGGGCGGCCGTAGTACTCCCGTGGGACACTCACCACGATCATCGTTCTCCCATTCTTTGATTCACTTAAGTACCATGTATGCAAGTAACTCATATATGTTGGGAGATCATCTTTGCTGACCAAAGGCTCTCCCATGACAAACTGTGGCTTAGGGGCTACCACAGCCTTGGGTAACCTGTCGTCTTGGGAAGCCAGAACATCTTCAACTAAGACACCCCATTCAGCCGCCTACTTCTTTGCTAATTCAAAATCTTGCCCCTACACCGGAGGGGGAACATTCTCGGTTAACACCTTGAGGGGTGGGATCGACTGTTTGGCCTGTTGTCCAAGCTGAGAACGTCTGATTTTTTTCTTGCTTGTAGTTGAACTTGATTTGCTCCCACTTGCACTTGCACGTGATCTGCTCTTTTTCACTTCCTTCTGCAATGTGCGTGTATAGTCATCAGGCTTATGGTGTAAGTCATACTGTTATGGAAGGGTCGTGAAGTATTTTGCAAATGCTATTTGCTTCTCGGTGTATTCCGGGCGGGGCTTGGGTTCCTTCTTTTTCATCTGCGCATCATGATGTTCCTTTGCTATCCCGGCGTTTTCCTTGGGGGTACGATCATAAGGTCTGATAGGAAGATTAGCATGAGGTACCTTCGGGAGGGGCGACCGTTTGCGCTTTGGGGGGCTCCGTCGCTTAGAAATCGTCGCCGGAGCGTTCTTGGTGGCACGCTCCCGCTTAGTATCCGGAGCGGGCGGCGGCGGAGACGGACGACCCAAGTCCGGCGGCAGTGATCGAGATGGACTCGTGTTGTGCTAGCCGACGTCATGTGGAGGGCTTGGAGGTAATGGAGGTGTAGGTGACCTGCGACGACTCGGAGGCGGTGTTGTCCTTGGGGCCGAGCCTGGAAGCTTGATGTAGTTCTTGTCCCATAGGATGACTCCACCCAGTACTTCTCCGAGTGTCCTCTCATCTTCGGATCCAGCTATGTCGAGCTCCATATCATGAAACCCCGCCATGATTTCGTCCACCCCGACTTTAGCAAAGCCAGCTGGAAACTCACGGCCATGCCAGCGTGCATTAGGGCCAGAAGGTAAATCTTGTCCGACGGCCACCTTCATGGATATGTTCTTGAATTTCTGATGGAGTTCACATGATGTTGACTCCTTGATTCCATCCACGGGGTAGCCGGGACCGCCCTCTATCATTCTTCGTGCATCGACGGGCGGGGCCTCAGATTCAGCCACGCTGCTTTTCCGCTTGGATGGCGCGCCGGTAATATCAAGTGCAGGATCTTCCTGGCGCGCTACTCCTCTAAGCTCATCAATCTGCTTCTGTTGCTCGTTAATCCTGGCAAGCAACTGGTTGAACTTGTCATTCTCCTCATCCTGCTGCCGCTTCTTTGCTCTCTCTCGGCTTCTGTAAGTGTCTTGGTCTCTGTCAACCCCAAGCCACCACGGGTAAGGACCGAAGCCTCGCGTTCGTCCTCCATGTTCGTCATTCCGAGGACCAGTGTGAGCAAATCGTTCTCTCTATCTGCAGTGAACTTTCTTTTTCCCTCCTTAATTTCTTTCACTATCATTTTCCAATTCTCCCTGGGTATCCTAAGACCGTCACTGGAGATGAGGTCCCCTGTTTTTTTGTCGTACGAACCACCATGCGCAAGGAACCAATTTCTTGCTCTCAATTCCCACTCATCACGGAGTGGTTCAGGTACGATGCCTTTATCTAGCAGATCTTGCTCTTTCTTATCCCACTTTGGGATGGCAGTCCCATAGCCCCCTGGCCCCAGCTTGTGGTGATATTTCTTCTTGTCGGCATTTATCTTGTTCTTTTCTGATAATGCCTGGGCATCTTCTGACTCCTTGTACACTTGAAATGCCTTCCAGTGATTCGCCTGCTTGGCTAGATACCCCTCGAATACTCGCACTTTCTTTGTCTTCAGATAGTTTTTCCATAGCTTCTTCTTCCAGCTACGGAACAGTTCGGCCATCTTCTTTAGAGTCCACTGCTTGACTTTGGCCCTCAGTTTGTCTGCGGCGTCTTCATTCTCACATTCTGGCAGGTTGAAATGTGACATGAGATTATTCCAAAGATTATCTTTGTACCTTTAGGCGACATAGTCACTATCGGCTGCCCCTTTGCGCTTGTTCCACTCCCGAACGCTGATCGGGACGTGATCCCTAACGAGAACTCCGCATTGCTTCTTGAATGTGTCAGCAGCATTCTTAGGAAGCTTGGGTTCGCCCGTAGACAATATCACCTCAAAGGTGTAATGCGTCCGTGCATCCAACTTTCTAGTCGGGCCTCGTTTCGTAGCTTTGCTCGATGTGGAGGCCTAAGAGGGAGAAACATTCGTCAAATGAATGTATATGTATACAATATAGAGCTATCTCCAATATTTTTCACATATTACAAGTGATTGTCGAACTTCATATGTATACCTCGCCGGACTTTATTATTTCTTCACCGGCTTCTCCATCAGTGGAGCTATCACCTTCTCCGTCATTGGACCTATCTCCTGCCCCATCGGCTTCATCTTCGTGTCGCTCGACCTCCATTCCATATCCGGAGGGGTTTAGATATGACGACGGAGATTCAACTGGTTCAACGTCGGGGCCGTGTTTGATTATATCTTCAAGAAGTTCTCCCTCTTCGAGGTTCCTGATATGTGGATCCATAGTTCTGCAAAAAATGGACATTTGATTAACTAATAAACTAACAAACTATATAAGAGGGGTTGGAAACTTCGAAGTGTCGTTTTATATAGGAGGACCTTTAGTCCTGGGTCTTGGATAGAACCTAAACTCTAAAATACCAGCCGGGCGGAGCCCAGTCTCGGACACTTAAGAATATACAATAGCAAAATTAAACTAGTTCTATTAATTTTCTTGCTAAAAATAAACTATTAACACTTAAGCATATACAATAGCAAAATTAAACTATTAACACTTAAGCATATACAATAGCAAAATTAAGCAATAATCTAAGAAACACTATTAACACTTAAGCATATACACTATACAATAGCAAAATTAAATGACAAAAAAAATATTTCTTCTTCTTGTAACCCTAAACTAATTTTTCCTCTTCTTCTATTTCTCCTCTTCTTCTACTTATTCTTCTACTTCTACTTCTCCTCTTCTTCTACTACTTCTCCTCTTCTCTTCTTCTACTTCTCCTCTCCTCCTCTTCTAATTTTTTCTCTTCTTCTACTTCTCCTCTTCTTCTATTTTTCCTCTTCTTCTCCTCTCCTCCTCTTCTTATTCTCCTTTTTCTTCTTTTCTTCTCCTCTTCTTCTTATTTTCCTTTTTCCTAATTCTACATATTACTAACCCTAATAATCTAGCACAAACCTAATAACAATAGGAATTAAATGACAAAAAAAATATTTTTCTTCTTTTCTTCCCTTTTTCTTCCTTTCTTCTCCTTTTTCTTCCTTTCTTCCCTTTTTCTTATTTTCTTCTCCTTTTTCTTCTTTTCTTCTCCTTCCCTTTTTCTTCCTTTCTTCTCCTTTTTCTTCCTTTCTTCTCCTTTTTCTTCCTTTCTTCTCCTTTTTCTTCTTTTCTTCTCCTTTTTCGTCCTTTCTTCTCCTTTTTCTTCTTTTCTTCTCCTTTTTCTTCTTTTCTTCTACTGGCCGGAGTGTTGGGGAGGAGGGGGCGGGGGGCTTACCGGCCGGAGGTGTCGACGGCGCGCGGCGAGGAGGACGGCGGCGCGCGGCGAGGAGGGCCGCGCGCGGCGAGGAGGACGACGGCAACGGCAAGGAGGACGGCAGGCGGCAGCGAGCAGGACGGCGGGCAGCCTGACGGCGTCATCGAGTTCGTCGCTGTGCCGCGCCGGGCAGGAGAACGAGGAAGAAGGAGAGAAGGAAATGTGATTTCGGTTGGAAATTTTCTAACTCCCGCTTATATAGGTGGATCTTTAGTCCCGGTTCGGGGCTCGATCCGGGACTAAAGACCCCCTTTAGTCCCGGGTGGAGCCACGACCGGGACTAAAGGCCCTTTTTGGCAGACCAGAAGGCGGGAAGCAGGGGCCTTTAGTCCCGGTTTGTGGCAAGAACCTGGACTAAAGGTTAGGCTATTAGTCCCGGTTTTAGACAAAAGCCGGGACTAAAGTGTTGCCTATATAAACCCTCGCCCCAGCCCACCATCTCCCCTGTTTTTTGGTTATTGAAGTGTGACCATGCCATGCTCTTGCCACTCTAGTTCATGCACATGACGTGTTCGATGAAATGCCCGAGCCACTCTACTTAAGCTTTCTCCTCTCCAAGCTCGACCTCCAAGCTCCATTTTCCTTAATATTTGTCTAGGTTTGGCCGTGCACCAACTACACAAGTGTTTTAAAAGGTTAGCTACTTCATCCTTTCATTTGTCACTGCTACTGTAGCTCATTTCAAATGCTCAAATTAACTTCTTAGAGTCTGCACATGCGTAGGGTGTCGTCTCGTGCCCGTCCTCACCATTGTCGATCGCCCCGCACCGATCTCGTCGCGAGCACCACCGTGGTGAGCCTCTTGTTCTTATATTCTTTTTAAAAGAAAAAAAATCTTACTTGTATGATTTAGATACATACTTGTATAAATTACTCACTTTCATTATTATTTTTATTATATAGTGCGATGGTTTTGGTATCCGCCTCCGTCGGCCCTCGTCTTGTCTATGATTCGGATGTGGTATATATTATCTTTTATAACTATTTGTTTTATTTAGTGTTTATGACAATTATGAAGACCAACGTGACATATATTTTTTAATCTAGGAGGTATGTGAACCGGAAATTCCAACCCACATAGAAATTCTTGTCGAGAAGTTAAATTAGGTTGAAAAAGAAAACAAATACTTGAAGAAAAAATTGAAAATAATTGAGGATAAGAATATGGAACTGGAGTTGCATGTCGCCGATGTCATCGATGATCGCAAGATGAAGATCGATGCGATGCGATTGAAGATGGATGCAATGCGCTTGAAGATGGATGAAATGCGCTTGAAGATTAGGAATATTAGAAAATATGCCATTGATAAAGAGGCTTGGTATCATTATGTGGTTGGGTCAATTGTTACCTTAGTTGCGATTTTTTTGATCGCATTTTTTGTTTTATTTAAATGTTTTACATAGTTGTATGTTGTTTTATGAGAACTTTATGTATTTATTTTTTGCAATAATAACATTTGATCACTACTGTTCTTTGGCTTTAATGTGATGATGAACTTGTATTAATTTGGTCATATGTTCTCCAATGGTTTTTTGATATATTTAATTTCATAATAGAGATGAATCGCCAATGATAATACTTAATTTCATAATATGGTTTTTTGAACTTATTTGAACTCCATACTTTTTGTGTGTTCAAAATGCATCATTTAAAGGCACATCACAAAATTTCAACAATTTCTGACTTCATTTGGTATATTTCGTGCATTTACTTATTTTTTTTGAGCTAGTTGACCCTGAAATTGAGAAGCACTACAAATGAACTCTGAAAATGTTGAAAGTTGGCATTCTATCATCATTTCACCCACATAGCATGTGTTAAAAAGTTGAGAGGGCTACGACAAAAACTGGATGCACTTCGTGTACAAAACGGACAATCTCTCTCGAAGTATCACGGTTTCGAACGAGAACTCATCTCTTACAAAGCGATTTCATTTTTTTTAACTTATTTGAACTCCATACTTTTTGTGTGCTCAAAATGCACCATTCAAAGGCACATCACAAAATTTCAACAATTTCTGACTTCATTTGGTATTTTTCGTGCATTTACTTTTTTTTAGCTAGTTGACCCTGAAATTGAAAAGCACTACAAATGAACTCTGAAAATGTTGAAAGTTGGCATGCTATCATCATTTCACCCACATAGCATGTGTTAAAAAGTTGAGAGGGCTACGACAAAAACTGGATGCACTTCATGTACAAAACGGACAATCTCTCTCGAAGTATCATGGTTTCGAACGAGAACTCATCTCTTATAAAGGGATTTCATTTTTTTGAACTTATTTGAACTCCATACTTTTTGTGTGTTCAAAATGCACCATTCAAAGGCACATCACAAAATTTCAACAATTTCTAACTTCATTTGGTATTCTTCGTGCATTTACTTATTTTTTTGAGCTAGTTGACCCTGAAATTGAAAAGCACTACAAATGAACTCTGAAAATGTTGAAAGTTGGCATGCTATCATCATTTCACCCACATAGCATGTGTTAAAAAGTTGAGAGGGCTACGACAAAAACTGGATGCACTTCGTGTACAAAACGGACAATCTCTCTCGAAGTATCAGGGTTTCGAACGAGAACTCATCTCTTACAAAGGTTTATTAAAATTCTTTTTGCGTATTTGAGAATTTGACAAAACTATGAAAATGAAAAGTGTTTGAAATTTAGTACATTCCATGCATGCATTACATAAAAGGTTTAATACATTATTACATTATTGCACCAATATTCCTATCTATTATTTCTGTTTTCTTTTGGGTCGTAGCCATGGAGAATCTTCATCATTCAGTAGGATGCTTGGGTCAGTTTTCACTTTGAAGGGCGGAATTTTATGAAAATTATTATAATCTTCTAACATGTCTGTCTTGTCATCTACTCCCACGATGTTTCTTTTCCCTGAAAGAACTATGTGGCGTTTTGGCTCATCGGATGATATCTTATTTTGCTGATTTCTTTTTCTCGTTTTTGTAGACACGTCCTTCACATAGAAAACCTGAGCGACATCATTGGCTAGGACAAATGGTTCGTCCATGTACGCAAGATTGTTGAGATCCACTGTTGTCATGCCGTACTTTTGGTCTACAACTACCCCGCCTCATGTCAGCTTGACCCATTTGCACTGAAACAAAGGGATCTTAAAAGTAGGTCCATAGTCAAGTTCTCATATCTCCTCTATGTACCCGTAATATGTTTCCAAACAGTGCCCATTCTCGTCTGTTGCATCAAAGCGGACACCACTATTTTGGTTGGTGCTCTTTTTATCTTGGGAAACCGTGTAAAATGTATTCCCATTTATCTCATACCCTTGGAAAGTACATATAGTCGAAGATGGTGGCCTGGCCAAATAGTACAGCTCATCTCCAACGGTGTCGTCATTCATGAGATATGTCTGCAACCAACTGCCGAAAGTATTCTCGTGTTCCCCTTTAATCCAAGAGTCAGCCTTCCCCGGGTTTTCGGAGCGTAGAATATTCTTGTGTCTCACGATATACGGAGCCACCACGGTGGAATTGTGTAGAACTGTGTAGTGTGCTTGAGAGAAAGAATGCCCGTCCATACATACTTTTGCTTTCCTTCCTAGTGTGCCTTTTCCTGTCAGCCTACCCTCATACCGAGATTTAGGAACACCAATCGGCTTAAGGTCAGGAAGAAAGTCCACACAAAACTCAATGACCTCCTCTGTTCCATAGCCCTTGGAGATGCTTCCTTCTGGCCTAGCACGGTTACGAACATATTTCTTTAAGACTCCCATGAACCTCTCGAAGGGGAACATATTGTGTAGAAACACAGGACCGAGAATTCTAATCTCTTCGACTAGGTGAACTAGGAGGTGTGTCATTATATTGAAGAAGGATGGCGGGAACAACAACTCAAAGCTGACCAGACATTGGACCACATCAATCTGTAACCCTGATAGACTTTCTCGATCGATTACCTTCTGAGAAATTGCATTGAGGAATGCACATGCCTTCACAATTGTCAGGCGAACATTTTTCGGTAGAATTCCCCTCAATGCAACCGGAACAATTGCGTCATAAGCACGTGGCAGTCATGAGACTTTAGGTTTTGGAACTTTTTGTCTTTCATATTTATGATTCCCTTTATATTCGACGAGAAGCCAGTCGGGACCTTGATACTGAAAAGGACTTCAAAGAAGATTTCCTTCTCTTCCTTAGTAAGAGCGTAGTTGGCACGCCCTTGAAACTGCCATGGATGCATGTCATCTCTTCCTTTATGACGTTCCTGGTCCTCCCGTGCTTCCGGTGTATCTTTTGACTTCCCATACAAGCCCAGGAAGCCTACAATATTCACGCAGAGATTCTTCGTCACGTGCATCACGTCGATTGCCGAGCGGACCTCATGGACTTCCCAGTAGGGTAGCTCCCAAAATATAGATTTCTACTTCCACATGGGTACGCGCTTATCAGGGCCGTTAGGAACAGGTTGGCTGCCAGGACCCTTTCCAAAGATTACTTTTAAATCTTTGACCATATCAAATACTTCAGCACCAGTACGGATGACAGGCTTCCCCCGGGGTTCTGCCTTTCCATTGAAATGCTTGCCTTTTTTCTTTAAGGGATGCTTAGGCGGAAGAAAATGACGATTGTACGGGTACACATTCTTCCTACATTTGTCCAGATATATACTTTCTGTCTGATCCAAACAGTGCGTGCATGCATTGTATCCCTTGTTTGACTGTCCTGAAATGTTACTAAGAGCATGCCAATAATTGATGGTTACGAATAGCAACGCTCGAAGGTCAAATTCCTCTTGTTTGTGCTCGTCCCACACACGTACACCTCGTTCGGCCCACAGCTGTAAAAGTTCATCAACTAAGTGCCTTAGGTACACATCAATATCGTTGCCGGGTTGCTTTGGACCTTGGATAAGCACTGGCATCATAATGAACTTCCGCTTCATGCACAACCAAGGAGGAAGGTTGTAGATACATAGAGTAAAGGGCCAGGTGATGTGACTGCAACTCTGCTCCCCAAAAGGATTCATGTCATCTATACTCAGACCTAACCATAAGTTCCTTGTGTCAGCTGCAAATCTCGGGAACTCTCTCTCGATTTTTCTCCACTGCCGACCATCAGCGGTGTGCCTCAACTTATCGTCTTTCATACGATCTTCCATGTGCCATCGCAACAACTTCGCATGATCTTTATTTCTGAACAGACTTTTCAACCGTGGTATTTGTTGGGGGACGTCGCATGGGAAACAAAAAATTTCCTACGCGCACGAAGACCTATCATGGTGATGTCCATCTACGAGAGGGGATGTTCGATCTACGTACCCTTGTAGACCGCACAGCAGAAGCGTTAAGAAACGCGGTTGATGTAGTGGAACATCCTCACGTCCCTCGATCCGCCCCGCGAACCGTCCCGCGACCAGTCCCACGATCTAGTGCCAAACGGACGACACCTCCGCGTTCAGCACACGTACAGCTCGACGATGATCTCGGCCTTCTTGATCCAGCAAGAGAGACGGAGAGGTAGATGAGTTCTCCGGCAGCGTGACGGCGCTCCGGAGGTTGGTGGTGATCTTATCTCAGCAGGGCTCCGCCCGAGCTCCGCAGAAACGCGATCTAGAGGTAAAACCGTGGAGATATGTGGTCGGGCTACCGTGGCAAAGGTTGTGTCAAATCAGCCCTAAAACCTCCGTATATATAGGGGGAAGAGGGGGAGCCTTGCCTTGGGGTCCAAGGACTCCCAAGGGGGTCGGCCGAGCCAAGGGGGGCAACCCTTCCCTTCCAAACCGAGTCCAACTAGGTTTGGAAGGAGGAGTCCTTCCCCCTTTTCCCACCTCCTCTTTTTTTTCTCTTTGATTTTCTTCCTATGGCGCATAGGGCCTTCTTGGGCTGTCCCACCAGCCCACCAAGGGCTGGTGCGCCACCCCCAAGGCCTATGGGCTTCCCCGGGGTGGGTTGCCCCCCCCCCCCCCCCCGCCGGTGAACACCCGGAACCCATTCGTCATTCCCGGTACATTCCCGGTAACTCCGAAAACCTTCCGGTAATCAAATGAGGTCATCCTATATATCAATCTTCGTTTCCGTACCATACCGGAAACCCTCGTGACGTCCGTGATCTCATCCGGGACTCCGAACAACATTCGGTAACCAACCATATAACTCAAATACGCATAAAAAAACGTCGAACCTTAAGTGTGCAGATCCTGCGGGTTCGAGAACTATGTAGACATGACCCGAGAGACTCCTCGGTCAATATCCAATAGCGGGACCTAAATGCCCATATTGGATCCTACATATTCTACGAAGATCTTATCGTTTGAACCTCAGTGCCAAGGATTCATATAATCCCGTATGTTATTCCCTTTGTCCTTCGGTATGTTACTTGCCCGAGATTCGATCGTCAGTATCCGCATACTTATTTCAATCTCGTTTACCGGCAAGTCTCTTTACTCGTTCCGTAATACAAGATCCCGCAACTTACACTAAGTCACATTGCTTGCAAGGCTTGTGTGTGATGTTGTATTACCGAGTGGGCCCCGAGATACCTCTCCGTCATACGGAGTGACAAATCCCAGTCTCGATCCATACTAACTCAACGAACACCTTCGGAGATACCTGTAGAGCATCTTTATAGTCACCCAGTTACGTTGCGACGTTTGATACACACAAAGTATTCCTCCGGTGTCAGTGAGTTATATGATCTCATGGTCATAGGAACAAATACTTGACACGCGGAAAATAGTAGCAACAAAATGAGACGATCAACATGCTACGTCTATTAATTTGGGTCTAGTCCATCACGTGATTCTCCTAATGACGTGATCCAGTTATCAAGCAACAACACCTTGTTCATAATCAGAAGACACTGACTATCTTTGATCAACTGGCTAGCCAACTAGAGGCTTGCTAGGGACAGTGTTTTGTCTATGTATCCACACATGTATATAAGTCTTCATTCAATACAATTATAGCATGGATAATAAACGATTATCTTGATACAGGAATTATAATAATAACTATATTTATTATTGCCTCTAGGGCATAATTCCAACAGTCTCCCACTTGCACTAGAGTAAATAATCTAGCCCTCACATCATCATGTGAATTACATTGTAATAAATCTAACACCCATACAGTTCTGGTGTTGATCATGCTTTGCCTGTGGAAGAGGTTTAGTCAGCGGGTCTGCTACATTCAGATCCGTGTGCACTTTGCATATATTTACGTCCTCCCCTTCGACGTAGTCGCGGATGAGGTTGAAGCGTCGTTTGATGTGTCTGGACTTCTTGTGAAACCGTGGTTCCTTTGCTAGGGCAATGGCACCCGTGTTGTCACAGAACAAGGTTATTGGATTCAGTGCGCTTGGCACCACTCCAAGATCCGTCATGAACTGCTTCATCCAGACACCCTCCTTAGCCGCCTCTGAGGCAGCCATGTACTCCGCTTCACATGTAGAATCTGCTACGACGCTCTGCTTGGAACTGCACCAGCATACCGCACCCCCATTAAAAATAAATACGTATCCGGTCTGCGACTTAGAGTTGTCCCGGATCTGTGTCAAAGCTTGCATCGACGTAACCTTTTACGGCGAGCTCTTCGTCACCTCCATACACGAGAAACATCTCCTTAGTCCTTTTCAGGTACTTCAGTATATTCTTGACCGCCGTCCAGTGATCCACTCCTGGATTACTCTGGAACCTACCTGCCATACTTATGGCCAGGCTAACGTCCGGTCTAGTGCACAGCATTGCATACATGATAGAACCTATGGCTGAAGCATAGGGGACGGTGCTCATATGCTCTCTATCCTCATCAGTTGCTGGGCACTGAGTCTTACTCAATCTCGTACCTTGTAAAACTGGCAAGAACCCTTTCTTGGACTGTTCCATTTTGAACCTCTTCAAAACTTTATCAAGGTATGTGCTTTGTGAAAGTCCTATCAGGCGTTTTGATCTATCCCTGTAGATCTTAATGCCTAGAATGTAAGCAGCTTCTCCTAGGTCCTTCGTAGAGAAACTTTTATTCAAGTAATCCTTTATGCTCTCCAAAAACTCTACGTTGTTTCCAATCAGCAATATGTCATCCACATATAATATTAGAAACGCCACAGAGCTCCCACTCACTTTCTTGTAAATACAAGATTCTCCAACCACTTGTATAAACCCAAATGCTTTGATCACCTCATCAAAGCGTTTGTTCCAACTCCGAGATGCTTGCACCAGTCCATAAATGGATCGATGGAGCTTGCACACCTTGTTAGCATTCTTAGGATCGACAAAACCTTCAGGTTGCATCATATACAACTCTTCCTTAAGGAACACCGTTTTGACATCCATCTGCCAGATTTCATAATCGAAAAATGCAGCTATTGCTAACATGATTCTGACGGACTTAAGCATCACTACGGGTGAGAATGTCTCATCGTAGTCAACTCCTTGAACTTGTGAAAAACCCTTTGCCACAAGTCGAGCTTTATAAACGGTCACATTGCCGTCAGCGTTCGTCTTCCTCTTAAAGATCCATTTGTTCTGAATAGCCTTGCGGCCCTCAGGCAGTACCTCCAAAGTCCACACTTTGTTCTCATACATGGATCCTATCTCGGACTTCATGGCTTCTAGCCATTTGTTGGAATCGGGGCCCACCATTGCTTCTTCATAATTTGCAGGTTCATTGTTGTCCAACAACATGATTGATAATACGGGATTACCGTACCACTCTAGAGCAGCACGTGGTCTCGTCGACCTGCGTGGTTTGACAGAAACTTGAACCGGAGTTTCATGATCACCATCATTAACTTCCTCCTCAGCTGGCGTCGCAACGACAGAGGTTTCCCCTTGCCCTGCGCCGCCATCTAGAGGGATGAGAGGTTCGACAACCTCGTCAAGTTCTATCTTCCTCCCACTCAATTCTCTCGAGAGAAACTCCTTCTCGAGAAAAGCTCCGTTCTTAGCAACAAACACTTTTCCCTCGGATTTGAGATAGAAGGTGTACCCAACTGTCTCCTTTGGGTACCCTATGAAGACGCACTTTTCCGCTTTGGGTTCCAGCTTTTCAGGCTGAAGCTTTTTGACATAAGCATCACATCCCCAAACTTTAAGAAACGACAACTTTGGCCTTTTGCCATACCATAGTTCATATGGCGTCGTCTCAACGGATTTTGATGGTGCCCTATTTAAAGTGAATGCAGCTGTTTCTAATGCATAAGCCCAAAACGATAACGGCAAATCGGTAAGAGACATCATAGATCGCACCATCTCTAATAAAGTACGATTACGACGTTCGGACACACCATTACGCTGTGGTGTTCCAGGCGGTGTTAACTGTGAAACAATCCCACATTGTCTTAAGTGAGCACCAAACTCGAAACTCAGATATTCAACCCCACGATCAGACCGTAGGAACTTGATCTTCTTGTTACGATGATTTTCAACTTCACTGTGAAATTGCTTGAACTTTTCAAATGTTTCAGACTTGTGCTTCATTAAGTAGACATAACCATATCTACTCAAATCGTCAGTGAAGGTGAGAAAATAACGATATCCGCCGCGTGCCTCTACGCTCATCGGACCACACACATCGGTATGTATGATTTCCAACAAGTCACTTGCACGCTCCATTGTTCCGGAGAACGGAGTTTTAGTCATCTTGCCCATGAGGCATGGTTCGCACGTGTCAAGTGAATCAAAGTCAAGTGACTCCAAAAGTCCATCGGCATGGAGTTTCTTCATGAGTTTTACACCAATATGACCTAAGCGGCAGTGCCACAAAAACATGGCGCTATCATTGTTAACTCCAACTCTTTTGGTCTCAATGTTATGTATGTGTGTATCACTATCAAGATTCAATATGAACAATCCTCTCACGTTGGGTGCATGACCATAAAAGATGTTACTCATAGAAATAGAACAACCATTATTCTCTGACTTAAAAGAGTAACCGTCTCGCAATAAACAAGATCCATATATAATGTTCATGCTCAACGCAGGCACTAAATAACAATGATTCAAGTTCATAACTAATCCTGATGGTAACTGAAGTGAAATTGTGCCGACGGCGATTGCATCAACCTTGGAACCATTTCCTACGCGCATCGTCACTTCATCTTTCGCCAGCCTTCGTCTATTCCGCAGTTCCTGTTTCGAGTTGCAAATATGAGCAACAGAACCGGTATCGAATACCCAGGCACTACTACGAGAGCCAGTTAAGTACACATCAATAACATGTATATCAAATATACCTGATTTTTCTTTGGCCGCCTTCTTATCTGCCAGATACTTGGGGCAGTTGCGCTTCCAGTGACCCATACCCTTGCAATAGTAACACTCTGTTTCAGGCTTAGGTACAGCTTTGGGTTTCTTCGTCGGATTGGCAACAGGTTTGCCGCTCTTCTTTGAATTACCCTTCTTGCCTTTGTCGTTTCTCTTGAAACTAGTGGTCTTATTCACCATCAACACTTGATGCTCTTTACGGAGTTCAGACTCTGCGACTTTCAGCATCGCAAACAACTCGCTGGGTGACTTGTTCATCCCTTGCATGTTGTAGTTCAACACAAAGCCTTTATAGCTTGGCGGCAGTGATTGAAGGATTCTGTCAGTGATAGCCTCTTGCGGGAGTTCAATCCCCAGCTCAGCTAGACGGTTTGAGTACCCAGACATTTTGAGCACATGTTCACTGACAGACGAGTTCTCCTCCATCTTGCAAGCATAGAATTTATCGGAGGTCTCATACCTCTCGATCCAGGCGTTCTTCTGAAAGATAAACTTCAACTCCTGGAACATCTCAAATGCTCCATGACGCTCAAAGCGACGTTGAAGTCCCGGTTCTAAGCCATACAAGACTGCACATTGAACTACTGAGTAGTCCTCCTTACGTGTTAACCAAGCGTTCTTAACATCCTGGTCAGCCGTAGCGGGTGGTTCATCTCCTAGCGCAGCATTAAGGACATAATCCTTCTTCCCAGCTTGTAAGATTAGCTTAAGATTACGAGCCCAGTCTACAAAGTTGCTTCCATCATCTTTCAACTTAGCTTTCTCTAGGAACGTATTAAAATTCAGGGTGACTGTCGCGTGAGCCATGATCTACAACACAAATATATTCAAAGTGGACTTAGACTATGTTCAAGATATTTAGAGTTTAACTTAATCAAATTACTCGCTAAACTCCCACTCAAAAAGTACATCTCTCTAGTCATTTGAGTGGTTCATGATCCACTTACATTAGCTCAAGTCCGATCATCACGTGAGTTGAGTATAGTTTCAGTGGTAAGCATCCCTATGCTAATCATATCATCTATATGATTCATGATCGACCTTTCGGTCTCATGTGTTCCGAGGCCATGTCTGCACATGCTAGGCTCGTCAAGCTTAACCCGAGTGTTCCGCGTGCGCAACTGTTTTGCACCCGTTGTATGTGAACGTTGAGTCTATCACACCCGATCATCACGTGGTGTCTCGAAACGACGATCTGTAGCAATGGTGCACAGTCGAGGAGAACACAATTTCGTCCTGAAATTTTAGTGAGAGTCACCTCATAATGCTACCGTCGTTCTAAGCAAAATAAGGTGCATAAAAGGATTAACATCACATGCAATTCATAAGTGACATGATATGGCCATCATCTCGTGCTCCTTGATCTCCATCACCAAAGCACCGGCACGATCTTCTTGTCACCGGCGCCACACCATGATCTCCATCAACGTGTCGCCATCGGGGTTGTCGTGCTACTCATGCTATTACTACTAAAGCTACATCCTAGCAAAATAGTAAACGCATCTGCAAGCACAAACGTTAGTTTAAAGACAACCCTATGGCTCCTGTCGGTTGCCGTACCATCGACGTGCAAGTCGATATTATCTATTACAACATGATCATCTCATACATCCAATATATCACATCACATCGTTGGCCATATCACATCACAAGCATACCCTGCAAAAACAAGTTAGACGTCCTCTAATTTTGTTGTTGCATGTTTTACGTGGTGACCATGGGTATCTAGTAGGATCGCATCTTACTTACGCAAACACCACAACGGAGATATATGAATTGCTATTTAACCTCATCCAAGGACCTCCTTGGTCAAATCCGATTCAACTAAAGTTGGAGAAACTCACACTTGCCAGTCATCTTTGAGCAACGGGGTTACTCGTAGCGATGAAACCAGTCTCTCGTAAGCGTACGAGTAATGTCGGTCCAAGCCGCTTCAATCCAACAATACCGCGGAATCAAGAAAAGACTAAGGAGGGCAGCAAAACGCACATCACCGCCCACAAAAACTTTTGTGTTCTACTCGAGAAGACATCTACGCATGAACCTAGCTCATGATGCCACTGTTGGGGAACGTCGCATGGGAAACAAAAGATTTCCTACGCGCACGAAGACCTATCATGGTGATGTCCATCTACGAGAGGGGATGTTCGATCTACGTACCCTTGTAGACCGCACAACAGAAGCGTTAAGAAACGCGGTTGATGTAGTGGAACGTCCTCACGTCCCTCGATCCGCCCCGCGAAACGTCCCGCGATCAGTCCCACGATCTAGTGCCGAACGGACGGCACCTCCGCGTTCAGCACACGTACAGCTCGACGATGATCTCGGCCTTCTTGATCCAGCAAGAGAGACGGAGAGCTGGATGAGTTCTCCGGCAGCGTGACGGCGCTCCGGAGGTTGGTGGTGATCTTATCTCAGCAGGGCTCCGCCCGAGCTCCGCAGAAACGCGATCTAGAGGTAAAACCGTGGAGATATGTGGTCGGGCTGCCGTGGCAAAGGTTGTGTCAAATCAGCCCTAAAACCTCCGTATATATAGGGGGAAGAGGGGGAGCCTTGCCTTGGGGTCCAAGGACTCCCAAGGGGGTCGGCCGAGCCTAGGGGGGCAACCCTCCCCTTCCAAACCGAGTCCAACTAGGTTTGGAAGGAGGAGTCCCACCTCCTCTTTTTTTTCTTTTCTCTTTGATTTTCTTCCTATGGCGCATAGGGCCTTCTTGGGCTGTCCCACCAGCCCACCAAGGGCTGGTGCGCCACCCCCAAGGCCTATGGGCTTCCCCAGGGTGGGTTGCCCCCCCCCCCGGTGAACACCCGGAACCCATTCGTCATTCCCGGTACATTTCCGGTAACTCCAAAAACTTCCGGTAATCAAATGAGGTCATCCTATATATCAATCTTCGTTTCCGGACCATTCCGGAAACCCTCGTGACGTCCGTGATCTCATCCGGGACTCCGAACAACATTCGGTAACCAACCATATAACTCAAATACGCATAAAACAATGTCGAACCTTAAGTATGCAGACCCTGCGGGTTCGAGAACTATGTAGACATGACCCGAGAGACTTCTCGGTCAATATCCAATAGCGGGACCTGGATGCCCATATTGGATCCTACATATTCTACGAAGATCTTATCGTTTGAACCTCAGTGCCAAGGATTCATATAATCCCGTATGTTATTCCCTTTGTCCTTGGGTATGTTACTTGCCCGAGATTCGATCGTCAGTATCCGCATACTTATTTCAATCTCGTTTACCGGCAAGTCTCTTTACTCGTTCCGTAATACAAGGTTCCGCAACTTACACTAAGTCACATTGCTTGCAAGGCTTGTGTGTGATGTTGTATTACCGAGTGGGCCCCGAGATACCTCTCCGTCACACGGAGTGACAAATCCCAGTCTCGATCCATACTAACTCAACGAACACCTTCGGAGATACCTGTAGAGCATCTTTATAGTCACCCAATTACGTTGCGACGTTTGATACACACAAAGTATTCCTCCGGTGTCAGTGAGTTATATGATCTCATGGTCATAGGAACAAATACTTGACACGCAGAAAACAGTAGCAACAAAATGAGACGATCAACATGCTACGTCTATTAGTTTGGGTCTAGTCCATCACGTGATTCTCCTAATGACGTGATCCAGTTATCAAGCAACAACACCTTGTTCATAATCAGAAGACACTGACTATCTTTGATCAACTGGCTAGCCAACTAGAGGCTTGCTAGGGACAGTGTTTTGTCTATGTATCCACACATGTATATAAGTCTTCATTCAATACAATTATAGCATGGATAATAAACGATTATCTTGATACAGGAATTATAATAATAACTATATTTATTATTGCTTCTAGGGCATAATTCCAACAGTCTCCCACTTGCACTAGAGTCAATAATTTAGCCCTCACATCATCATGTGAATTACATTGTAATAAATCTAACACCCATACAGTTCTGGTGTTGATCATGCTTTGCCCGTGGAAGAGGTTTAGTCAGCGGGTCTGCTACATTCAGATCCGTGTGCACTTTGAATATATTTACGTCCTCCACTTCGACGTAGTCGCGGATGAGGTTGAAGCGTCGTTTGATGTGTCTGGACTTCTTGTAAAACCGTGGTTTCTTTACTAGGGCAATGGCACACAGGACAAGATTCCCGGGAAGCTCCTCCGACCGACGCCGAAGGGCACAAACCGGAAGTCATTGCCATTGGCCTCGACGGCCCTCTCCTCTTCGAGGAACCGCTCCGGCCGGAACTCGTCGGCGCGCACCCAGCGCTTGGGGTCGTTGGCGAGGAACCAGGCGTTGACGAGGATCTTGGACTCAGCGGGGATGTCGTAGCCGGTGAGCATGGCGTCCTTGAGGTTCATGTGGGGCACGAGGAGTGGGATGGCCATGCGGAGGCGGAGGGTTTCCTTGACGACGGCCTGCGGGTAAGGGAGGCGCTCTAGGTCTGGCTCCGTCACTGCTGCATCGGGCCCTAGCACGGCGGCGATCTCCTGGCGGAGCTTTGACTGGATGTCCGGGTGGTTCACCAGCTCTGCAACTCCCCACTCGATCGACCACAGGGTCGTCTCAATTGCTGAATGCAAGCAAACAAGAACGAATTCATGGTCATCCCCTTGTTAACATTTGTGCTGTGCTAAATTAATTACTACTCTGTCCATTCAAAATGTAAGAATAGTCATATTAGGAGTAACATAGGTACTAACATGCATGTCACATAAGAAAAAAATGGGACGTGACAATTAACTAAAAAGAAGAAAGACAAATACAGTTACATAATACTCCAATACAAATAACTCTATAAAATAATGAAGATATTTATGTTATGACACCTATGGCACTACACTATAAAAATAATAACATAGACTAGTAACATATACATGTTACTAGTTTAAGTTACTCTAGGTCTGTCCTTGTTAACATTTGTGTTGTGCTAAATTAATTAGTACTCTGTCCATCGAAAATGTTTTTTCTAAAGTCAAACTTCTCTAGGTTTAACCGAGTTAATTGAGAAATATATGAATGTCTACGTGCCATACCAAGTGTCAGTATCAATTAATTTATCATGAATTGCACCAAAAAATGTTGCACCGACAACTATATATTTAGGCTCTCCGCGTGTTCAAGGAATAACACTGGCTCTTCGCCAGCTGCTCATCACGATCTCTGGTTGTATTGTCTTGAGATAACAATTGCAATCGTCCATGCTAGTTTTTATTAACAAAGAAATGGTCTTCATTGTTGTTAATAAAATGTTAGGTAGAGCATTTTTTCTCAAAAGTCAAAAGTAGGTTAGACAGAAAGATGAATACACATTTAATTGATAAATTTTTACCTGCAGCGTGGATTACGTGCAAGATGTCGTACTGTCTTAATATATAAATTGCAATTGTGCGTGCTGCTTTTTCTTAACAAAAGAAATGGTCTCTACAATTTTGGTTAATAAAAATGCTAGGTAGAGCATGTTCTTCTTCTCAAAAGTCAAAACTAGGTTGGTATGTACACCAAAATTCCCAAGAACTTCTTTCAACAGAGCGACCTCAGAGTAAACACAAAGCCATGCTTGGTTACCTAATGCTCCTTTTTTTTTGGTCATTATATATTTTCTGAGCCAGAGTTGTCTTCCCAACCCCTCCTGTTCCAGTGATGCCAGCCTTGTACGCCTTCTTTTCCTTTTGTCGGAGCACCAGTTCAACCAATCTTGTGCAAGCACGTAAAGTTTCCTTTCCCACAAGACTAGGCTCCACAAGGTGGCAAGTTCTCATCTGCTTCACCAGTTCAGCTTCAGTTTTATGCTGCAAACTCTGGAGCTTTAAAAAACTTGCCCCTAACTCTGAAATCTTCTCAAGTTCTCCATTAAAATCTCTGATTTTTATGGCAATCTCATGACTCTTCTTACAATTGGGAATGCATGTGAAAAGTGAAATTCCACCACGTCTGGTTGCTTTTGTTGATGAGGAATTATGTTCAGCTAGCAACTTGCCTCCTTCAAATCTCACCAAGTCGATAATGTCATCAGCATAATACATAGCATCTTTCAGCTCACCAAGCCAATTGTTGACTGCTGCCTCTTCAGTCCTCCTTTCTTCATCATCATTGAGAAAGCATTGTATTTGAGGCATTGTTCGCTGCAGGTCTCTAAGGCCTTTATTCACCCCTAGAATAAGAACTGCCTCTTCTGTAATTATTTCTTGCAATCTTTTGGCACATGGTGCAACAAGAGAACCCCAGTATGACTGTCATCGCCATCAGACAAACTTGATAAGGTTGATCCACCAATTTACAAAGCAACTTCTCTGGAAGTGTGACCAATTTGCTGGCTGGCAATAAATGACAACATGTGTTAATATGGTTCAAAAGGTAGACCATGTTCACTAGATTCATATCCTTGAAACAGAAATTCAGAGATAATGCCATCGGTTTGCTCTTTAAATGTTGAATAAAATAATCTACTGGAGACTGGAATTTCGGAACCTGAATAATGGCTATACAGAAGTTCAGAATAACAGGACCAGCCAATTAGTTTTGCTTACGTACTGGGTAGTAGAGTAACTATGAACGTTATATAAATCATGCGTAATACAAATACACTAGGTAATTTAATCATAAAACAATCTAATCAACTCCACAGAAAAGGTGCAAGGAAAAAGATCCACATCCATGCTTGATAAATTCAGCAGTAGCGGGTACTGTACTCGTTTTGCTACTTTAGCTTCAGTATTGAAGTATCAACTCTTGATTTAGCATTCTGTCCTTCGGATCTGTATCATTTCTTTAATTCTTTTAGTCCCATAAGTTACTATGATTCCTTCGGTATGTTTCATTACTAAACCTCAAGTAATACTCAGTTAGTTTAGCCATGATGAGATTTCCAGCAGTTCAATCTTTGTCTGGTTATTCATCTTCTAGAAAAAATAACTGTAATTATTTGCCCACACGGTAGATTAGGAGTCACGATAACATATTTCATCGTAGTAATACCATGGAAAGAAAGATGGAAGATATTACCTTTCAAACCAACCTTAAAGTAAGATATAAACAGTCAGTAACAACAGACGAATTAATGATCTCACGGAAGCAGATTGCTCCAGTAGTCAACCAATCACCAGTTCAAGATCTCGATCAACCCATGACTGCTTAAGATCTTGATGGCCAAACCCAAGGGAGTTGGAAGGTAACCGGTTGACTAGACCGACATGTAGAAGAGATAGCAGAGGATTTTCAGCAAATAACCAAAGGAAGCCGCACTGCAACACATGTAAAAGGGGGAAAAGCGAAGGTGAAGTACATGCTTCCCTTGAACGAAAACCAGTTCAGCAAATACAACAAGAAGTACCACTAGACATAGCTATCTGAAGTAGAGAAAGCACCTGAATATGTTAAATTGATTAGACTGCTGCGGCAGAGGAGGATGTGTTCATATGAGTTGTTCCCCGTAACAGGATATCTTTGCTAAGCAGTCCAACAAACAATAAGAACAGGCGCACCGATAATGAAACATGTGCTGAGTCTGCGCCATCAGCAGATTCATATAAGGTATGAGTTCAGAAAGGTCAAGATGAGAAGAAGGATGAAATATGTACTCTATTGACTGAAGGACACAGTCGAGCTTTACCAGATATCAGGAGAATGGATGCAGAAGTGCAGTGTGAGCACGAGGAGAACGTTGAAAACTAAATGGTAAGCTGAAGGGTAGTTCCTACTGAATCATCGTGTTCTTCCTCAGGAAAGGTAAGAAGCATCCTTTTCTTATATCACACCAACAGTGAGGGGAGCTTAAATAGCACAGTCTGCAAAGTGTGCTCTGTAGTAGTAGTATTTTTAATGTAGGATGGCAATGGCTCTGATGTGATGTAAACACTAATAAGCAAGTCTGCAGCTTCCTTATGGCACCAATGAATGATGATGCACAGAACCAGCAAGCAGTTAAGACTCTGATCTGTTTACCTCATCAAGATTCTATCAGCAAATGTGAAACCTGGTGCATGTATCTGCTCGAGATTTGTCTCCGGGAAACAATAGGCAAGTTGCACAATTAAAAAAAATCCTGGGATTACATGGATTGATGTGATTTAAATATGCAAATGAGGACAACAGGCCACAAACTCCCTTCTGCAGCATCCTAAGACAAATGCAACAAACTAGCAATGATCCATCATGATTAACAAAGTTGGTTTTGTTTAGATGTCATGATTGCTTGTATACAGTTAATCAAAAGACCGACTCATTTGATTTGTACATGTCCTACACATTAGTCAGAATTGAAGGCAGCTGTGACACACATGATGGTTAGTGTATGACTGGCGAGTAAGAAACATTTGCTACAATAAGTGAGCTAGTTTTTTTTCTTACAAAGGCCGAGATCTGTTAAATCAAAGTAGGGTTACAATAATACTTATCAATGAGATGCAAAAACAAGTACATAAGCAGACAGAAGAACATAGCTTGTCAATTTTCTAAGATACAATGCACGGGTCAAAACATGATCTCAACCAAACAAAATTATTATGCCTACTCTGAGATATTTGTTTCAGTTGCATCATATGAACGGTACTCTTTTTTCCCTAGAGGCGTCATCCTTAGTCTACAGGGGTGCATGTCGAACTAAGAAACTATAAATTTGAATGCAGTTCCAAATAGGCTAAGGCTTATCAATATTATTCAAGTAATACCAAGTAAACCATGCATAGTTTCTTATTATATATCATTGCAGGCCCGCATCATCCTTCCGCCCAACGAGCTGTTTCAACCTGTACACTGGACGGCATTGCATACAAAAATTCCACAACTGCTGTATGGTTCATGTACATCTAATCTCAGGTTTTACATGTATGGCTCAATTTCAGTAGTACAAATGGACATTGTAGAACTTTCAACTAAAAAACAACATACCAGTAGAGAAATTACATCTGGGAGAATCGCGATCTGTCGAGCAATTTGTTCCTGTAACATGGTGGCTGGCACAGCTAGAAACCACACTCATCATCCTCGTGCAGGTCTGTCTTCACGGGAAAATCTGGCCCGATCATGAGATGGGGAGGGGACAAGGGAAGGACCAAAGACAAGAGGCATCCATACATTGGTCTTCAACCATGCTGGTCTCAAAACAACTATGGCTTTCAAAATCTCGCTTTCATGTCAACCCAATCCATTTCTTGAAACGAAGTGCTGCTTCTCTCCTTATCAGTTGAGCTTCTGTTTGCACCTTGGGGGCCTTACCTTTATACAATGTTCTATGATATTTAAGCCACAGGGACTTGTACTTGTATTTGTCTATAAACAGCTTGGAGCTTTCCATCAATTCTATAACTTCCATTGCTCGAAGGAAGAAACCACCTCTCACAAAGCAATACAGCAGAGAGTCCAACAGTTCCTGATCAAATTTCATTGAGTTGGAGTTGGCCAGAACTTTCATTTCGCCCCACAAATCTGTCACCTCCACATACTTGCCACCAACAGCAGCATAAGCAGTTACTAAAGAATGGAAAGTTTGTGCGTTTGGCGTGTGGCCTAAAACACGCATCTTGCTCAGTGCTTTGTGAGCATCATGCATCAATCTCTTCTTGCAGAAGAAATGTATAACATTGTTCCAGTCATGAATGGCATGATTAACTGTATGGCCACTTTTGACTTCTTCCACTAGCTTAGCCGTCAAAGCAGCTTCATTGTTATCGCAGCTTTGCACTAACATCTCAAACTCCCTGTTAACAGATTTTTTAATGTTTGAGCTCTTCATCTCTTTAAAAAGATGGAGAGCACCTGTGGTGTTATTGTGATGTGCCCTGGATTGTATCAAATCTTCGTAGCAGCTTGAATCAAGCTGGATTCCTGCCTGTTGAGCATCCTTCAAAAGTGCAGTTATATCATCTTCATGATTGCCCTCTTTGCAGTAAGCTTTTAGAAGTGACGAATAAATGGAAGAACCAACTCTAACTCCAGAAAATCTCATCTCGTCAAGAAGGTCATGTGCTTGCTCTAATAACCCAAGAGAAATGCATGCATTTATCACTTGTACAACAAAGGAGCTCTCAACAGACACAGGTGAATCCTCTTTGCTTGCTTTCACAAGAAATGATGCCAATGCACTGATCTTATCTGCTTCCAAGAAAGTTTTGACTAGTTTGGCGTACGTAGTTTCAGTTGGATGCAGGACACCATGTTCAGATTTTACCAGTCCAACCTGTCCCTGCAGCTTATCTGATAATAGCTTGAGTAATTCTCTCGCCTCTAATTCAAGCCTTGCAAAGCTCTTATCTTTGAAGAATGAAGCATAATTTAGCATTTGGTGGTCAGTAGACACAGGTTTATTCAGGAAACCTGAATTTTCAGGGTCCGCTTTCTGACAAGGAAGATAAATCTTGTTAGATTCAACTGCCTCAAGAACTGCTTTAGCTGCTTCTAGTGACCGCTTTGCGTTGTTACCCTTTTTAAGCATATCCAGTACCATATCCACAGCAGAATCCAAATCCCCGAATTTCAAATGGCAGGAGAGCAGGCAATCATAGTACTGCCTGAACTCTGATTCACTGAGACCACAGGCCTCATCGACATGCCTCTTCAACTTGTGAATCTCATCTTTGTGTCCATTCTTTTCATATATGCGAGCCATGACAACCAACAAGCTGGCTTCGGGTTTCACCCCTATCCTGGGCATTAATTCGAGAAGCTGCTCCGCCTTTTTAGTAGTACCAAACAGGAGGGATGCAGTCAGAACAATGTTGAAGGTAAATGAATTGGGCTTCATTGCTAGCAGCGGACGGTTGCTCTTCTTCCGTGGATCAACTCTATTGTTCTGGAAAAGGTATCCAATCTCCATTACCATGTCGGCAGCAAGAAATGAACCGGTCGCAGTCTGACACATGTGAGCTATAACTGCAGACCAAGCCGCAACGGGCGGGTATGCTTCAATCTTCACCAGCTTCCTCACAACATTTACAGCAAGATCAGGAAGAGCGTAACGTGCAAGAACAAGGGACAGGTAAATCAGGGCCTCCTTCTCCAGCAGTTCAGGCCTCTCCCGAAAAGTGTGATCAACCACACTGTATGACTGGTTAAGCCTGTGAGCATCGCAGGTCGCCGCGAAGCCGGTGATGAGCTTGCTCAGAACCGACTTTCTCGGGAGCCCGTCCATGTGAAGGTGCTTCTCATAGGCCCTCCAAGCATCATCGAACCTCTGCTGGTCGATCGCGGCCTCTATCTCCGATGCTAGCAGAGACGGGTCCCGGGCTTGGACGAGAACCGTTTCGGTGGTGGTGGAGAAGCAAGCGCCGCGACTAACAAGTTGCGATTTCTGGTTCGAGAACCCGGCGATATCTTCGTCAACATTGCGCTTGGTAGTACCATCATGACAGTTGTGTCCCAAGCTGTGAGAGCCAACACAGGGTCGTGGGCGGGCGAGGAGCGCGAATACGGCACGGCCTGAATGCCGTCTTGCAGCACAGATTCTTGCAACACGAAGCATCTGCCTGCCTGCCTGCCAGCCAAAGTGCCGCCGCTCTCACGCCCGCCGGCGCTCCCCTCCAATGGACAATGGACAAATCAAACGGATGCGGTCTTGGTGAATACAGATTCAGCAAACGGCAGCAGTATAGCACTGGAATTGTATTGGGGAAATCGGCTCCCAAGTTTGGAGATTTACCTAGGTTTGTTCAAGAATGGGAGTGGAGGCCAACACAGGCCGCAGCTGAGCTTCCTCCCCTCCCCGGCGGAGCAGAAAGAGAGGTCGCGGCAGAGATGGGGGCGGGCGACGGTGGCAATGGAGGCGCCGCGCTGTTTCTCGGCGTGTGGCGGGAGGGGAGGGGAGGGGGAGCACCGGAGCGCGTAGGGTGGGAGGTTGAGTGGCGGCGGGGGCGAGCTTGGGCAGGGGAGGGGAGCGCCGGCGGGGGTGAGAGCGGCCGCACTTTGGCAGGCCTTGGATTGTTGGGCCTTCAGCATTTCAGTTTAGAATGTCTTTTTTTTCTGAGGGAAATTTCAGCCTAGAAAATAATTGTTCCTTGAGAAGATATATAAAAAGGAAAACGTTAACTCTCTACCGGCTGATCGCGGAGAGCTCCGCCACCCGCGCCGCTTGATCCATGCTTGGTCAGGCACGTTCTGACGCTCGCATGCATATGACGTGCATTTTTTTATTTTATCTTGTGTTGCTAACTATAGCGGTGAACGGCGGCTGTAATTTAGACAAGTTTTTGCAAAATCAGCTCTGTTGTCAAAAGACGAAGTTTTTTTCTACAACTTAACCTATGTTGCAAAAGTTTTCTGCAACATGACCTTTGTTGCAAAAGTTTTTTCCGCAACAGTACTTACATTGCAAAAGACGAAGAAATAAAAATTCTGCAACCAGACCTATGTTGTAAAAGTTTTCTGCAACATGATCTTTGTTGCAAAAGTTTTTTCGCAATAGTACATGTGTTGCAAAAATACAAAGAAAAAAAATTATGCAACCTGACCTATGTTGCAAAAGTTTTCTGCAACAAGACCTTTGTTGCAGAAGTTATTGCGCCATGACCTCTGATGCAAATGTTTTTGCAACATTACCTATATTGCAAAAGTGAAGAACGCCGTCCGGCCGCTCGATGTCAGGGCCGAAACAACGAGCTTGTTTCAACAACTGGAACGTTGTTTCAGGATGTATTTGATCGAGGGAAGCGACCGCGCGTGTACATCAGGCGTGCGATGTCGGGGGCGAAACAACGAGCTAGTTTCAGCAAATGAAATGTTGTTTCAGGATGTATTTGATCGGAGGAGCGACCGCGCGTGTACATCGGGCGTGCAATGTCGGAGCCGAAACAACGAGTTAGTTTCAGCAACTGGAACGTTGTTTCAGGATGTATTTGATCGGGAGAGGCGACCGCGCGTGTACATCGAACGTGCGATGTCAGGGCCGAAACAACGAGCTAGTTTCGGCAACTGAAACGTTGTTGCAGGATGTGTGTACATCGGACGGTTGCGCACGCATACATCCAACGGCTAGTCACGTGATGGATAATTAATACGGATCCACCGATGAACCCCTAGCTGTCCCCAATATAAAAAACAATAGTTCCTTTACAACATGAGCAACAAATCAAGGAGTACCGAAATCACTAGATAGAGAGTATTCCTCCTAAAGGTCACTCGAAATGTATTTCACGCGTGACAAATGTCGCATTGTGTGCGTGTTGGGGACTTTTCAAACCCGCTCCGCAAGTGACACTTTCGCGTGGAGGAGTTGTCCCGTGTGTTTCTGGTTTCTGGTTTTCCACTTTTTGGTTTTTCCTTCTACATTTTCGTCCTGAAGCAATTTAGGTTTTTTAATATTGTTCTGATCTATTTCTTCAGATTTGTTTCCCTGAAGTCGTCGTTGCTTGGGTTTTTTCTTCCTTTCCCTTTTATGTCGGTGTCGGCTTCGTCGTCGCGCCGTCGTCGTCGCTGGGTAATTACATCATCGGACCTTTCTCTGACCTGTGGGACGGTTATTGCGTTTCTCTGTTGGTTTCCTGTTTTTGGTTTTTTTTTTCCCTTTATATTTCTGAGAAATGGATATTTCAGGGTAATTATGGATGAGGGCTTCCAACACAATTAAATGTAAACTTTCAAGTCGGTTGTGGAATCAGTTCTTAGTGATCATGATTTTTTTTACTGGTAGTGGTTTTTCCTTTTTGTTGAGCGCCAGGTGACCCTTGTTCCTCTTTTGATAATTCTACCTCGGTGTCCACTGTGATGCTTGATCGGTGTTGTGCGATGCATGTTGTAAGATTTTCTGTCTTGTTCGAGGCATGTTGTTGCGCCTTCAGCATTTCAGCCTAGAATGTTTTTTAGGGAAATTTCAGCATAGAAAATAATTGTTCATTGAGAAGATCTAACAAAAAAATGTTGCTTCAGGACATGAGCAACTATGCAGAAGATGCGGTCGGGCCTCTCATAAAAGGGAAAAAAGGTGTTTCATTTATTTTTCCTATCACGAGAGGCACAGATTTGCTTTCGCGAGAAGCACGGAGGTGTCTATTAGAAAGGGAAAAAATATTTTTTTTCGTGAGGGGTACGGATTTACTTCTTATGAAGGCACATATTTTCTTACACGAGGGGCATGACCATGCCTCTCGCAAAATGGGAAAACACATTTTTTTATCTCGGGAGACAAATATTTACTTTTACGAGAGGCATGGTCGTGTCTCCATTATTTTTTTCATGAGAGGGACGGATTTACTTCTCATGGAGGCACGTATTTGAATACGTGAGAGGCACGGTCGTTTCTCGCACAAAAGGGAAAAACATGTTTTATTTTTTCCCTACCACGAGATGAACAGATTTACTTCTCGTGGAGGCACGGATTTGCTTCCGTGAGAGCCACTGTCATGCCTCTCGGAAAGGGAAAAACATGCTCCCAGTTCGGATTTTTTCATCCGGTTGTTTTCATGAAGAAGTTCATTTTAAAGATCTCGATGTGAGGAATCCAAAAATGAAAACAGTTCGAGATATCGATGCACGGTTTAAGATATAAAACATTCCGAATAAACGAATCTACGAAAGAAACAAAAACTCTCATGTTGCGACAAGTGACGTACATGCAGTGTGTCACTTGTCGTATGAGGATATAGAAGTGACCTTTGTAAGAGGTACTTCTTAGTTAGTGATTTTGGAATATATGCGGGCAGGACATAGCAAACTGGGCATTCAGAGCTAGGGTTTTGTTCATCTTGGTGCCGAGAGACATCAAGAGTTCTACGTTTTCCATTTGGCAGTGACACGGGGATAGATAGTTCTACGTCCTAATTGAATCTAATTAGTTTATGTTGGTATCTCAAACTTTTTATTGTTGGTTTGATTCTTTTTGAGTAGAAATCTTTCATCAATACCATGTGAAGATATTGTGATCCGACGGCCTGCAATTCAAGTGGATCGGGGAGATCCAAGTACGTTCACCGATCAAAGTTTTATATCTTTTTGGATAGGAGACTCAAGACGCATTCGAAAAACATTATTTATAATGTTCTTGTGGGTGCAAGAATAATAACATCGTTGCTCCAGTCTAACTACACCTTTTTACCAAAATTTTGGAGTATTTTTTTTTCTAACAGAGATTGTTAGAATGAAGGTGTTTTCAAGGTATTTCATTGTAATTCTTAGTAAGTGTATTGTAATTGTTATGAATAAAATTACTTGTGTTTTTCAAAATAAAAGAAATTACGGGCCTGACTATGTCTCATTTGAGAGCCCTATCACACCTCCTGGATCGTGGAACTCATGAAATGTGCAACATCCGCACCTAGCCCCGCGCGCCTTGTTAGGCCGGCCCATGTGCGAGGAGGGGTCCTATATTTTTCTCCTCCTTTTTATTTATTTTCAGATTTTTTAACTTTGGAACTAATTTCGTATTTCAAAATAATTCTAAATAATTGTGAATTCATACAAAATAGTCAAGAAATCATAAAATGATAGTGAAATCGGAGAATAAATATTCATGATTCTGCAAAAAAGATAAGAAATCACAAAATGTTCACGCATTAAAAGTGTTTAAATTAACCTATACGTCGGAGTTCAGAAATCATAAATTGACACAACATCAATGTATATTGTCAAAAAATTCAAATAAAAATTCAAAACATTGCTCGAGATACAAAAATGACAAATTTAACATCATTGTGCTAATGGGCCAAAACTGAATCCCAACTTGTGTTATGTACTATTCAGTGTCAAATTTTTCATTTCTGTATCTCGAGCAATGTTTTTGAATTTTTATTTTTTTACAACATACATTGATCTTGTGCCAATGAACTGAAAGTTTTTCAGTTTTTTACGATCATCTTTTAATGCGATGGGGATCGGAGCTCTGGTAGCACCAATTGCCCCGGTACACCAGATACATCCCTGAAAGAAAACCTGAAGCGATCAAAACAATGATCGAGGAAGTACAACAACGACCATCTACACCAACCATCTATTGACACCACAAGGATAACAAGAAAGGTTCTCTAGTAGCAATGCCTCCAAGAAGGGAATGATGCTCAAGCGCCATCGTCGTCGACTCCAACCACCAAAGGCCAGATCTTGGGTTTTCACTCTGAAGAGAAATACCCGAGCAATGCCTTCAACAAGGTAATGACGCAAAAACATCGTCGTTGATAGGTATAACCAACTAGAGTTAGGCCTAGGGTTTTCAAACTTCAGATCGTGTACTCGAGAAGCACCACCAAATTGTAGTCATCATGTATTGTTATCACCACTTTCCCCAACCCAGCAGGTACATGCTTAGAACGATCTTGAAATGAGACGCGACACAAGTGAAGACCATACCCGTGCCCGCATAAGAAGCTTGTCAAGACTCAAGACACAACAAGTGTTACCGGGCACCAAAGGCTCTAAACAACCAAAGTCACCATTACACATCTGATGGACATTAGCCATGGAGGAAGGTCACCAACACTAAAAAAATCACAATTCGTCCTCACATGTTGCAGAAGATTAATTGGCTAGCAAAACATACTCAACATTAACACCAGTCTGAAAGGTTTAAGATAGTGCGACCTGTTATGACAATCGTCTAGCAACACAAGATCATGCTCCTATCCGCGGAACAAGCGGATAACTATGTATTGGAATGCAGGAGGTCGTCAATGTCGCCCGCGTACCTGCAGATGGGTTCGCACTCGGCTCGAGAGACCGCAAATACGATCGGAAACAACACCACCATCGCTACACAACCACACCGTTTGCCTCTAGTTGTCGCCCGTAGATCGCATCTCTCCGTCGAAGCCTATTAGAGCAGAGATATCCCAGCCATCGCCTTTATCAAACCGTGCGGCGGCAAGGGGAAAGGAGGATGGGGATGTAGGAGGTGGTGTTTTTAGAGAAAATAGGAGAATCGTCTGGTGTTGGGAGGGAGGAGAGGGTGGCAAAAAATCTAGGAGGATGAACTAATATACGACATGTTTACAGTTCTATATCTTAACAACTCACCTTATTAAATACATAATGCTTAGATCAATTTGGAGCTTCCAACATTGTGAAAGTGCATCTCTTAATACCCCATATTGGGGTTTGACGATTTATGACATGTTTTGTTGCCACCACGCACAGGTGCCGTAAACTTGCCATGGCAGGAGAGGTATTGCTGCTCCAACATGATTAGGAAAAGAAGTAGTCAATAATACAACTAATCAAGGGATACCGTTTTTGAGTTGTGATCAATGACAATGGGATTGTAGTTAGATCCAAGGTCATATAACACATAGGAGACCATGTCATCTTCGGCAAGAGGAGATACTAGCATGGCCATAGTATCGACGAGTTCCTTTACTTTGTTGAAGTAGTCACTTACCGATAGACATTCTTCCTCAGATTTGCCAATTACATGATGAGAGGAGAACATGCACCACAAAGGTAGACAAGTGCTCAACCATGGTTGACACATCTCACACCTACTCGAGCAACTCTGGTGATATTGACGCAAGCAGGGAACTCCACATCACTTGGTCTTGCTCAACCCAAGACTCACACTCGTGGTTTGCCACCTTGTTGGTTCCACCTATATCATTGTTGCCGACGAGCTCCTTGGGAGGAGTCGCGTTGGCCCCATCATTGTACCTGAGGACTTGCTTGTTGTGCATGCACGATGGTGCCTGATTTTCATGTGAATAAAGTTGGAGCTGCACATTTAGATGACCACACAAGACAAGCCTTTTCAAAACGAATGTTCGGTTTATACAACACTAAATGTAGGAGGGAGGGATAACATATAACACTTATAAACTTTATCTCAACTATGACAACCCAAAACCCGTTAATATAAATTTATACCGGGTGACTATTGATTGAAGATCGATCAACATCTTTGTCATACATCGATCACGTTGTAAAATTAACATGGAGAAGACAATAGCCAGCAAATTAACAGTGAGTGCCGAGATTCGGTGCCCAGGTACAGACCTGGGTGTGATTTTTTTGAAAATAGTAATAACATTCAAAACTTCTAATGAAATTTGGCATCCAAAAGGCTCAATTGCGTGATGGCGTGCAAAAAAAATATGGAGTCTGGACATCCGAGGAGGTGGTGGCTAAAAAATGGCTTTGAAGGAAACTTAAAAAAAATACTATTTGGACCTTATTTTGTTTGAACGTTCAAGGAGGTTGTGCTCCTCGAATGTCCATGCACCTAAAGAACGTGCTCCTTGCGCACATGAGCATCTTCAATACCAACAACTTTCATAATTAATTATATTTTTGAATTTACTGTTCATTGCTTAGACGTGAATTACTGGCTAGTCAAGGTGTCTCCACCCCCTACTTCTCGTCTATTAATACTAGACAACCATGTACCATCCATGGGATATTTATTTTATATAAATTATGTATATAGTTTGCACAAATCCATCTACTATCATACCAATGCTCGCAGTCGTTCAGAAACCCTTGGAACATCTATGCCAATTCTCGAGCTAGAGGCCTGCATAATATAGAGAAAAATTATGCAATTAATTAATTGGATTTTGATGCAAAAATAGATGGAAACCAGTCCTCCATCACGCAATACAAAAGAAAGAAACATGTATAAAAAAATAAAACATATTAAGATGTGTATGGCACGTGTGTACATCTAAGTTGTTCTCAAACTTTTCGGCTAGATTTCCCCCCATTTTTTTGTCTCTTGTTATGGCTCCACAACTTTTAAGAAAATGATTGGGAGGATCTATGGCTCCCATTTTCACCTACGCGTACATGATCTCATCTCTTCTCTTAAGATGTGCATTTTACTTGAATCCTGAAGACTCTTGCGCGCCATACATTTTGCAGCGTAGATATATTTGGTAGTTGCAAATGCAAAAGGCTGAACCTATGTATTCGTTTTTTCTGAAAAGGAGGATAACCCACGGCCTTGCATTGAGTGATGTACACAACCATATCTTTATGTTTACCTACTTATTAATAAAGCACTTATTGCTTCTGTGGTACATCATGGAAATTGCCTCTAAAGTTTGCATAAATTACCCACCATGTCACGGGTAAGTAATACAAAATGTTTCACAAAGCGAAAAATCTCGGACTGGGCCGGCCCATGTAAAAACCTCATATATTACGCTCTGCAGCCTGGGAGAATATCCAGCACACTATATGGGCCGGGCCATGCACAGGTGCCAGTTTTTTTAGTTCCGTCTATTTATTTATCTTCGGTTCCATTTTATTTTCCTATTTTAAATAATTTCAAACTTCAAATAACCTTTAAACTTTTAATAAACTTAAAATTTTAAATCAACATATTTTAAAAAATAAAATGTTTGTGACTTCAAAAACTGCTCGGAGTTTTTGTAAAAAATGCTCGCATATACAATAAAATGTGTGCAAGTTTGAAAAAATGTTTGTAAAATAATAAAAATCCATGATTTCAAATCAAACTCCGTGTATTAAAACTTATTAAAAACATTTAACAAAATGCTTTCTAATTCAAAATATGTTAATGCATTTAAAAAATGTCCTAAAATTTTAAAAATAGCTAATGCCTGTTTTGATAGTTTCTTTTTTTATTTATATTTTTCCGTTCCATTTTTGTTTACTTCTAATTTAAATAATTTAGAATTACAAAAGCATTTGCATATTAAAAAATAGGAACTTTGAATTAAAATGTTGACGAAAACATAAAATGTTTGTAGATTCAAAAAAGGCGCCAGTTTTTTTTTTTTGCAAATTCCAAAACAATGTCCGTGAATCTAATAAATATATTACCGGCTTATAAAATGTTGTTTATTCAGAAAAATTCATGCGTTTCAAAAATGTTTGTGAACTTAAAGTAAAATCCTCCCACATCAAAAATTATGTTCGTCTTTTCTAGGATTGGTCGCCAGTTCAAAAGAAAATATTTAAACCCGTTTGAAATATAAAAAATATTCACGATTTTTAGTATATGTTTGTAAATTGTAAAAAAATGTTCTCGATTTTAAAATTGTTCTCATATTTGTAAAATTGTTCATGAAAGATCTAATGTATGTAGTTAAACATTAATGCTTCTAAGTCTTTGTGAAAATATACCCGTGTGATTTTTGAAGAATTAACTGTTGGATGGATCGGATTATTATTGTATGTTTTCTAAAAAGAAAATCTTGAAATTAAGAATAATTCTTTGAGTTACCAAGATTTTTGACAACCATGATTTTTTTTTTTTGAAAATGTAAAGATTGCTTCAACTTGTGAATAAATTTAAAAGAAAAAACATTTTCTTGCATTTGTGCACGAAATTTTAAAATCATGCGATGATGTGTGAACATAATGTGGTCTTCATCATTGAAGATTATGTTTTTTTTCTCCCATTGCAACGCACGGGCCATTTTGCTAGTTATATATTAAGAATGCAAAAAAAAGAACTATGTATACGTACCCGAGAGTGTATAGTGTAGAACATTTTTTGGCCAGCAACAGAGTGGTTGGCGTTGATGATCTCAGCACCTTCTTCCTCATGGATGGTGATCACTTCATGGAGCTTGATCGGCCTCTTCATGCAGCATATCAATCTCACCTCCATGCTTGAATCGTCGTGTTGCCGCACCTGCAATACGGGTGCCGATGCCTCCCGAGCTTTCTCTTCTTCCAGCGACCCTACAACGCTTTTCGTGGTAGTGGTGGTAGTGGGCGTTGGGATGCTAGTGTCTCCTCTCAAGGTATCCAAGGTCTGCGCAGAGGTCATCCTACGTTGTAGCTCATCGACCCTCTCCTTCAGCTTCTTGATATACGATGCCCCCACATCCAGGCTGCCTAGCTGGGTCATTGTATCCTACATACACATTTAGGGAGCAGTGTGAAAACATTAATTGAAAGAATTTTTCAATTTGTATTTCTTGACATGATTTACTTGGCTCAAACGACCATTTTTTTTCTAGATAATGGAAGAGTTTTATTTTACATGTCTTGGCATTGTGATGCACAATCATACATAAGAAAACCTTTTGAATTACAAAATCATCCAACCTAAAATAGATTGTGGGTTTTCCTCAACGATATGTGGCACTAAAAGTGGTTAGGAAAAGACTTGAATTCTTGGTTAGTAACTTCAAAGATATGTGGTACCCATTTGGTAAGGAGACACCTTGGTCCTAACTGGTTTACCAATGTTCATGTTGTTGGGTACCCAAAGCGGTTAGGAAAATACTTGACTTTTGATTTCCATATTTCTAGATTATTCTGGCAACCTCATGAAAACAATAGCAAATATTGCCTAAAGAGATGGGGTGCTGTTTTCAGACCTATATACCAAGGTGGTCTTGGTCTGGAGGATCTCAAAATAAAAGTTAAGTGTCTGCTTAACAAATGGTTGTTCAAGGTACTTACTGAAGATCATGGGGTCTGACAGGAGTTGTTGAGAAATAAATATCTCCACTCATAAACCTAGTCTCAGGTTCAAGCCAAATCTCCGGATTCTCCTTTTTGAAAAGGTTTGATGGGATTCAAAAATATATTTTTTTCCGCAAAGGATCCTTTGTGGTGGGAAATGGCTTAACCACAAGGTGTAGGGAGGAGACAAGACTGAGGACAAGCCTATAAGCTTTGCAATACACTTATCTTTAAAACATTTTGTAAATGAAGGAGGTCGCTGTTGCATCGGTGTTGGAACTTGTTCCGTTGAATGTTGCATTTAGACGGCCTCTCATCGGTGAGAAGTGGACGGACTAGTTGCACCTCATGATCAATCACCTCAATGACGAACAAGACACTTCTCCGTTGGAAGTTGAATTTCTCTGACTTTTTCTCTATGAAATCCATGTATACAGACATCATCAACGATGGCCCGCCGTTTAATTTCATAGCTTAATGGTCCAACTAAAATTAAGATTTTCTTATGGTACCTAGATAGAAAAGTGACCTTAACTATCAAGTACTAACTATTTTATCACCGGTAGATCAACCTCAACGAACGGATGACAAAAATGCAAACCACTGTAAAATATTGTTTTTGCAGCAATGAAGCACTGATTCAGCATATTTTACTCCAATGCCCCCTTGCCAAATTATTATGGTGTACTGTTCATGCCATATTTAATCTATTTCCACATACAGGTAGTTTGAATAATAGTTGGAGGGTATTCATCCTAGCATTAAGGCTCCGATTCATGCTGAAGTTTGTGCTTTTATTTTTGGCTATGAAGAATTGCCGTGATAAGTGTATTTTAACTTTTTAACGATCAAAAACTGCAAATCTTTTACATGTCATTGTTTAAACTATTAATTGGCTCCATACGTGGTCCTTTCTAGGCCCGGAGGAGAAGCACTAACTGATAGGAGACGGCCGCTCGGATTTTATTCACTCAATATATGGTCGGCATTCTTGTAATAGGATTTCTGAGGGAAGCGGATTCATATTTTCTTGTTACTTTTGGTTGATGTAACTTCTTTTTACTATATGACTGCCCTGCGTGGCGCTTACGTCTTTTGCTTCGGTAGGGCCATGCGCATCACTCGATTGCCCGGGGCGTATCTATCTTTTCTGAAGATTTTTTTTTTCATTAGTAGTGAAATGTTCCGAGTAAAGATCATCCCTTTTCGAGACGAGAACACAAGATAATATAGATAAACATGGGGTGAAAAAGGCTGGCTATGAAGCTGCTCCGGCCGCAATGAGAAGAGGCGTACGTGTTCTTACAGTGGTGGAGCAGCAGTGTTCCCTTGGGATGAGGGATGCGAGCTTCTCGCAGAGCGCCTTCATGCGCTTCCTCCTCTCCTTCTCCGACTCCTTCTTCTCCAGCAGCACCACCGCCGTGCCGCCACTCTCCCTGCTCCTCTTCCCGCCCCTCGCCGGCTTCGCCTTCACCGGCTCCATCTATAGAGCTCACGAGGTAGAGATGAGCATGCATGCCGCCGGTCTTAACGGCCGGGTACCAAGAAGAAAAGGAAGATACCGAGTTCAGAGCGCAGGCATTCATGGAGTAGGAGATGTAGACTTCACAAGCAAGGAAAATGATGAGATGGAGAGGACGAAGGACCAGTATACGGATAACGGCCGGCCAGCCTATGGGAGTACGCGAAATATGCCATTACAAGGTATATATAACGGCACCGCACGCACAAGTAAGCTAGTTTTAATTAAAAAATGTGTGTAACCGAGGTATATGTCGTCATAGCAGCGCAAAGCAATGCATTATGTACATTGACGGGAGTCACTAGTTAGCGAGTGCTCCTTCCGGAGCCTTCCAGAGCCACTCTCACGTGTCACGTTCTAAGTGTTTCTTCCAGATTTGTTTTTATTTTTTCGCACGCGTTTTCGCCTTTTTAGATTGATTTTTTTTTTGGTGTTTCGGTTTTTTACCGTTGTTCTTAGTTTTTTGTATATTTTTTGCAAGAGGCACGGTTTTGCATCCGCGAGAGGCACAACCATGCCTCTCGGAAAGAAAAAAAAAACACATTTTCTGTTTTTTTACAAGAGGCAAGGTTTTGCTTCCGTGAGAGGCACGGTTTTGCCTTTATGACAGGCACGTCCGTGCCTTTTGGAAAGGGAAAAGTGCATTTTTTGAGACAGACACAATTTTGCTTCTTTGAGAGGCATGATTTTACCTTCGTGAGAGGTCGTACCTCTCAGAAAAGGGAAAAAATACAGAAAAAATATGTTTTTTCTTTTTCCTATCACGGGAGGCATGGATTTTTTCAATCTGTTTTTTTCGTGAAAAAAAAGTTCTTCAAAACCTATCAACATGGGATCTAGTCTTGAAGATCTCGACACGAAAATCCAATGGTGAAAACGGTTTGAGATTTGGACACTTAGTTTAGGAGATAAAACATTTTGAAAAAACGAATATACGAAAAAAGGGAAAACTCCAGGTTACAACAAGTGGCACACATGCAGTGCGCCACTTGTCACGACCTAGGGGTTGACATGATCTTTGAAAGGAGTACTCGCTAAATAGTGATTTCGTATATCGACGAAAGGTCTGAAATAAATTTAGGAAAATACGAGCATTAGTGTCAAGTCTACGAATTGAAGCCTAATGAGATGAGATGAGGGTACCACCATCCTCCTAATCATCCAATCACATGTTAGTTTGCATTTCTGAATTTTTCTATGTGCATATATAGATGTGAAATATATATGTACGAAGTTCCATGGTTTATATGTGAGCCATTAAAAATCTTCAAAATAGGCTTTTTGTAACCCTTTTTTCTTTCTACCATGTAGGTTATAATACATTTTAAATGTGTCTAACTCCCATCTTAATGGGAAATAACTATGTCTCATCTAACTTGTACACCGTTGAATTTTACGTGGAGATTTGTATGGACTTTTTTTAATGTTTGGTTAATCAAGTAGTATAGGATTAAAGAATTAGTAAATCTGTATATTTTTATTATTGGTCGAAAATTAACAAGTATATAGAGAACATCCGTACATATTTCCCAAAACATGTGTTATTATTAAAACTTCAAAAATACCATTTCGATGTTTTTAAAATGAAGTGCATGCTCAAGTGCCCCCGTGCTTCCAAAATCCACGCTCATCCTACTCCAAGAAATATCAGCGGAGTTGGCCACTGTGTTGCAGCAACATAGTATAAACGTGCTAACTGGACGCATGTTGCTGTTACACAAACATTCAATGTGGTGACAGGGTGACAGCGGCGTATATTTGGATCCATCGGCTAAAGACAAGCACATAGTTATGGCCCTATCGGTCATGGGCCAGACATGAACATTATTGAGTGCAGGTCCCCTTCCCACGAGAGGAAAACAGCAAGTATTTTCTGAACAAAATACTATGCAGTAAGTTGAATGGGAACCCGCCACACAAAAAGGAGTAGCTACACTACATATATATATATATATATATATATATATATATATATATATATATATATATATATATATATTTCTGGATGCAGAGAATAGAAAAATATTTGTGGCTCTCACATTAGTTCACTCCGAAAAAGATTTCTTTTGCCACGTTGTTGTAATACAGTTGAACTGTTTCCTATGAAATTTCAGAGAAGCAGCCCATAGTTCATCATCTTCTGACCGTGGAGCAGGTAACTAGGTGCATGAGATGCAATGGAGACCACCAGCTCACTCTTTGCCAAATACTGCCCATCATGCAGGGACCTCACCCTACCACGCAGATAGATCTGCTACCATTTTATCCTCTTTGTATCACCAGTAAAAAAGATTTTATTTTTTTATTTTTATTGAGCAGCATTTGCCAAACAATGGTTGGCAAAATTGTTAGTGCCACACTCGAAGGGGGTCAAAGCAAATACACTGCAGCATTGAGCTCAGTTTGACAAATACTCCCTCAGTTCCATAATTCTTGTCCTTTTGAACCTAAACCACAACATTATAGAACACATGGACTATATGTCATAAGATAATATAGTACTAATCGTTTGAATGGTATAATTTTTATGGCACACAAGTCAAATGTTATTGTTCTAATTGACAGTCAAAGTATATTTTTATGGCACACAAATCATATACTATTGTTCTAATTGATAGTCAAAACATGAGAAGAGTGAGGCAATCGTAAGCGTAGGGGACTTGGAGAAATATTCACACTGCCCAAGATCAATACCAATTGCACTTTCTACACTTTCGAAGGAGCTGGGGGAGGTATCATGGCGGTTAAAACCATCCAGGTTTGTTTTCCACGCGATCTTTGTGTAGGGAAATATTTAGAGCTAACCCTCGTTGTGATTGGATGGGTATTTGGAAAAGCTCAACCCCCGGCTAAGGCTGGTTGTAATGGATAGTATCATATAATAGTATCATAATAGTAATGCATAGTATCAAGTGTTAGTATTATAAGGTGATTCATTTATTGTCATGCAAGACACATACTCCATCCGTCACGGTTTAGAAGGCGTGCTTCGAAGATCTCTAGAACGTAGGTAGATATCGATTGATTGTGAGATGGGCTAAAAAATAACATCAATAATACTCATGTGCCTAATGAGCTAAGAAATTAACACGGCGCATGCATGCAGGAGTAGTACTAATTAATAAAAGTAATTGCGTTGACGTCTTAAATCTTTGTAAAAACACACGTAAATTTAACTGTGTCTTCTAAATCATGATGGAGGGAGTAGTAGCACATCATGTGTCTAAGATTAAGATCTTTCTATGCCAAGTGGCACAGAATAGCATTCAAAGTGGGGACCAAGTGCATAAACGAAATGGTCAGACAATGGTGAATGTGTCTGGTGCAGGGAAGAGGAGGATTGCGATAATATCCTTTTCCCGTGCATTATATTGTAGCTCATTTTTCGTGGATGCTATGGGATGCTCCTGGAGCCTGGGGAGTTTCAAGGACTTAATTAGAGCATCTCTAATAGAACCTTCAAACCCTTAAAACAAAAATCAGTTTTAAGGGTTGAAAATTGCACATTTTTAACACTTTTAAGGGTTGAAAAACAGGGGCAAAGACTAGAACCCTCAAACCCAACCCTTATAACGGAATATTCCGTTATAAGGGTTGGGTTTGAGGGTTCTAGTCTTTGCCCCTACCCCAAACCTTAAAACTGTCATTCATATATCACACATTTCATCACATTTCATCATATGACATATCACAAATTCAATCATATTTGACATAAAACAATACTCATTCTAGTTATTATTACAACACCGAATAAAACAATAATCATTTAAATCATTACAACAATGTTTGAGCAAATAACAACAATTGTTCGAATCAAATAGGACATAGTAAAGTAAAACAAAGATACATCATGGGCCAATGCGCCGCCCATCCAAATGCCAGTGGTGCTCTACTAGATCATCCCGGAGCCGACCGGTGAGCGGAGGGGCGGCGGCCGAGGCGCGGTGGGGCGACGGGGTGCGGCCGGGGCGCGGAGGGGCGGCAGGACGGCGGCCGGAGCGTGGGGACGGCGGGGCGTCGGCCGGAGCGGAGGGGCGGCGGCCGGGGCGGAGGGGCAGCGGCGAGGCGAGATGCGGACGGCGGCGGGTGCGGAGGGGCGGCGGCCGGGGCACGGTGGGGCGGTGGCCGGGGCGCGGAGTCGCAGAGGGGCGGAGGGGCGGCTGCCGGAGCGCAAGGCAGCGGCCGGAGCACGGGGCGGCGGCGGGGCGAGATGCGGCGGGGCGGCGGGTCGACGAGGCCACGGCGGTGGCGCGGGGCGCGGAGGGGCGGCGGGTCGACGGCCGGGGGGCGGAGGGGTGGCGGGGCGGCGGTCGGAGCGCGGAGGGGCGGCGAGGCGAGATGCGGCCGAGCTATTTCCTCTCGCGCGGGGGAACCAACTGCCTCCCGCGCGAGGAGGGAAAATGAGTGCGGGTTGGGGGTAGTTCCCCCCCCCCCCCCCCCCCCACCCCACCCTCACTTCTACATGCTGGGAAGGGGTTTGAGGGTTCGACCTCTAAATTTTTTTACGGGTTTAAGGGTTTAAGGGTTCTAGTCTACGCCGTTTTTTCGATAAAAACTGTAAAAAAGCGGTTATTTTTAAGGGTTTGAGGGTTTGAGGGTTCTACCTCTTACACCGTTTGATTCAAGGGACTCATGGCAGTGAGTGAAAGATAGCATGGTTGGGTTTCACGACCACTCCTTTTGCAGCTGTGGGAACTGTTGGTAAAGGTGCATGAATAGTCGCTGCTTGAGGGTGTTGTCTAGCTATGTGCCTTGCCCTCCATCGCGGGTTGGCCACAGGGCATGTATCAAACCTGTCATGGCTTATTTTCCTTTGCTTATTTGCTTGAACTACTCTATGCTGCTTGCGAGATTATAAGGGTCTCACTCTAGGACCGGGCATGTGCTCATAAACCAAGGAGGGAGTAAGCTTTTTCAGCACCAAGGTATATGGCGTTGGCGTAGCCAACTTCAACGCGGAGAGAGGCGTCCATTGGGCAAGCGGTTTAAGTTTTGAAACAGAAAATTTAACACTCTCAGTTCCTCAGTTTCACAAATGATCATATTGTTATATGAAAAATTCAGATGTAAACATTTCTAACAAATACATATCCACGACATGTTTCAGATTCTTTGTAAGAAACATAAAAATACATTAATGTGATATAAATAAAAGAATTATGCATACAGTAACGTGATGCTGACATACGTGGTAGGACAATTAATGCTTAATTAGAAACAGAAAAACAGTGAGTATGTGTCACAGTAACGTGTAGATGATGTGGATGGATGCCTTTGGAGTGATTCTAGATAACCTTGCCGGGCATGAAGTTTAGAGAAAAACGAGCATGTGATAAATATTCTTACTATCAATACCTCTAGTCATCCAAATAAATCGCAGTTCTCTTCTGTGTCAGTTTTAGCGTGGGTGATGAATATTCTTACCAATAGGAAAACGTGGTTTCCCCCTCTATTACATGCATGCATGCATATGAAATATCTTCTCTCGTTGCAAGGCTCGGAAGATAGGAAAGAAAAACGAGATCGGTTTCTTTTCGAAGCTAGCTATGGTGCATACACACACACACACACACACACACACACACATATATATATATATATATATATATATATATACTCCCTTCGTTCCTAAATATAAGACCTTTTAGAGATTGCACTATGAACTACATACGAATGTACATAGACATATTTTAGAGTATAGATTCACTCTTTTGCTTCGTATGTAATCTTTTAATGAAATCTCTAAAAGGTCTTATATTTTGAAACGGAGGGAGTATATGTGTGTGTGTCACGGCCGGATAGATACGTAGGAGGGCATGAGACAGACGAACGTGTGGACGTATCCTAGATAATGTCTCCAGGGATTGCTCTCACGAGCATGCATATGCATGCCGTCCAGATCGGTACGCCGACGGGCCACGCACGACCGTGGCGCATATATATATACAAACAAAAACAGCGAGCGCATCTAGGATCGATGTAGCTAGCACACTTAGCTATCTATGGTTTGGCGTGGTCCACGAGGCATTTGGCAACTTAGCTTTCCGATCGACTACCCAACGATATGCTACATCTAAACATCTAGAAAAGACCAAAAAAAAGGTCCACCGCCCGGAGCCCACAGCCAGCCCCAGCACGACAGCTACAGATCCCCGCTCGTTTTAGTCATTGCTATTTTTCTCCTCCTTATTTCACATTCTAGCTAGGATGATAAGATGAATCTGGCCAGCAACTTCAGTGGCCCACAACAGATGCTGAAATAACACTAGTAGTACAGTATAATAATTGTAGAAGTATGGCTTAAGCTTCACCTACGTGCCCTATCTAAGAAAAGAAATCTCAAAACAGGCTTTCGCTCTGCTTTACAAACAAAGCAACGCCTCAAGAAATACACGACCAAATGATACGAGATGGTGAGTTAGCCCTATTACAAAAAAATGCACCAACCAATGTGCACGAGGAGCAGTAGCGGCGGCAAAAATAAGCCAGGACCCAGGCAGCCTTTGGGACACTTTAGCGTTGTAGCTACAATGTTGTTACAATCTACAAAGAAAATGCATCTCATGCCTCGGGCAACGCCCCGGGCTGCATGGGGCCTGTCTCCGCAGGAGGGTTCGGACTCGCAAAAGCGCTTGCCAGTGGACTGAAGCAAGGGTTATGGAATGTTGTGTTTAAGCTGCTATATGTTTATTTGAAGCTCATTTTGTGTTTTTAATTTGATTTTTCATTTGAAAATTGGGCTGGAAAAAAAATCAGAAATGCTTGATTTTTTCCCATCTTGTTGAAAGATAAAAAAAATCCCATTTCTTGTCATGCTCCATTTTCTACAAGTCCATGGCAATTTGCATAATTGTTTTTCTACTCTCTCACATGGTAGTTTATTATTTGCAGCATGGTATTTTTTAATTATTAGTGACATTGCATTTTCCCTATTAAACGGGTGTCATTTTTGTTACTAAGGGGATGTCAAATTTAGTCTTAAGAGGTCGCCATTTTAATTACTAAGAGGATGTCAAATTTAGTTTTTAAGAGGTTGACATTTTAATTACTAAGAGGATGTCATTTTTGTTAATGAGAGGATGGCATTCAAATTATTAAAAGGATGGGAATTTTATAATCAATGGAATGACATTTTTTTTGACCATGGCACCTTGTGTGATATTTTTTTTAAACCAACTACATAATCTAATTTTGGGTCTTATCCAGATAAAACATTATTTATCTATAGAATGAAAGTTTTTAAAGTTTAGGATGTCAATTTTATTATTGTAGATCACACGACCTTTTCCGTCATACTCATTGTAAATCTATAAATTAGAGAAATGATAGTTTTATGAAGTAACATGACACTTTTTCATAATTCTAAGCATGGCAATTAGAGTCTCTCTTTTTACGATGGCATCTTTTGGCAAAAATTGAACCTCTGGGTCAACCAAGGTCTCGCGAGAGAGAAAGAATTGTTGGAGGGTACCCCCACCAGAGCGAATGGCTGAAATGCTTGCTGGAGGGAGCCTCCATGAGTGAATGAATCATCCGCCGAAGGGCAGCTCCCAGTCATCGTTCCCCAGATATTAGGTTCCTATAAATAAGGTTTTTCTCCTCTTGCCCATTAAAGGGAAATAGAATCCAAAACAGATTGCCAAAACAAAGGATCATCATCGTGGACATTTTTTTGGTAAAGAAATGAGCAAGGGCATGATAAAAAATACCTAAGGCAATGTGGAATGAATGAATGACATGTGAAAATGGCACATGTCAACCACACCTGCCAACCACCCAAGTAATTGCACACATGAAAACTTTATTCAATAACCTTAATTGCATTTATAGAAAACTTGGAATTCCCCAATCCCTAAAATCAAGAAAGAAATTTAAATATGTATTCATCTCTTCAGGACCTTCCCTCGTAGTTGACACCAATGTGGCACCAACATATCCTACACCACACGTTGTTGTCAGAATTGCTTGCAGTATACATCTACGAGATCTTATTGCATAGAAGATGAAAATCTAGACTAATAATATGAGAACTGGACATGAAAATATATATGATCTATAGTATAGTTGTAAAAAATGGATAGGTAGCAAGGTTGCATATTAAGGTGGCATGGTTCATGCTTAGAGAAATATATTTGTGGGGATCATCTGTTTAGTTCTACTAGAACATAGCCCTCACCGACGCACGTTACCGGGGGAAAATTACTAAAATCAGGTAGGTTAAAGGTATGGATACTGACATGAATAATTGTGAGATTAATTATAGTGACATGACAGTGATGCATATTTTGTTGATGTGGAAGGGCGGTATGCATATAAAAAAATAGGAAGTGATTTTTCATGTTGATGCATGGTGTGGCAGACATGTATGATTTGTTGATGAACTTGTATTTAATAATATATGATAGGGTGTGGCACTAACGGAAAAATATTTTTTCCCAGTGTGAGAGGGTATTTTCATACCATATATTATCACTGAGAATAAAATGGGTCAAATGATTAGGCAATGCCATGTACAATGCATTGTGGTAGGGTCCTTCTACGGTTAAACTTGAAAGTGATGTAACACTCACTGTGCATAGATCTGTTGTGGTATAACGATTGTAGTGCATTGCACAATAGTGCTAATATGTGTACCATCATGCATGCCCGATGCTCATGCCGAGTTACCTATGCACTGCCCCCACATAATTGCTATGAGAAGTTGGCAACTGATTGTGAAGGCGATTAAGAAAGGTCTAGAGTGATATTCTCATAATTGACTCAGCATGTATTAGCAAAAGGAGACTTGACTAAGGCATCTTTGATTCAAAGAATTTTCATATAAAATTTGAAGGATTATAATCCTTAGGAATTGTTTCCTATTTTGGTCGTTCAATTCGTAGGTTAAATCCTATAGGATTTATTCCTAAGAATTCATGTGTACTACATTCCATAGGAATTTTAACATCCACTCAAACCTCTTGGAAATAATTCTTGGCTTTTCTTGTGATGCAATCACACAAATCAAAACCATGTAGGGTTCAAATGATCATGACATACAATCTTTCATTTTCCTTGTGCCTACATTTTCGGAATCCTGTGAATCAAAGAGGCCCCAACGTGCCCAAGGACCTATGCCGGCTGCCACATCATTTACACCTGAGATCCGATGAGATGATCTAGTTTCTTGTAGTTAACACTAACGGGTAGAAGTTAGAAAAATACTAGTAATTGTACTGTGTCCAAGACCACATCAATGCATGATACAACATGTAACAGAGAGAATTTACTTGTTCCCGACATTGTTTGTTTCTAAACTACTAGCCATTTTTACCTAATTTGGTAAATATATGTTGTTCGAAAAAGTATGCAGTCAAACCTGTGTAACTTATGCTATGCAAATATTTAATGTGGTCGACAATGATAAGGGGAAACATTTTTCAAATTTTTGTCATGGAAAATAATCCCATAATATACATATTTTGTATAAATTTACTGACACATACCTCAAAAGTATCGATTCAAAAGTGGTATGTTGGAGGTGAGTCGATCCCCGAAATGACATGTTTTCTCATTCAGCGAGAGTGGAAACAAGCAGTACTTGCTCCATTTATTTTACTCCGTAAGTTGTATTTTGGTCCAACACAAAGAAAAATGATGAGATGCCATGGAATCGAGGGAATAATGACACATAGTTAATAATCTTTCTATCCTTAGTGCGACAGTACCCAAAACATGTTAATGCACCCAAACTCACCTAAAAGGTTCATAATAAAAATGACAATAATGTAGGACACAAGAACAACATATATTTTTCATGTCACAAAGTTTATAATATTAATTTAAAGATAAATAAAAATGCAAATTATGATCACGCTGGTACTGAACCGGCCCACGACATACACCTATCCCTAGCTATTGATAGATCCTAGAAATTTCAAAAAGATAATTTTGTGTTGACATTTACTCAACACTATTAAAGATAGATAGTATAAGATAAATAAAGAGATCGACCATCAATTTGGTTACATATCAACATATGCTTTCCATTTTTAAAACAAACGTAATACTAATTTATTATGGCAGCCAATTAATATTGTACTGTCTATTTTCTCAAAACCGCGCAAGTGACCATTATTGGTGCCGATAAAAATAATTTGGCGAAAAACGACTCCATGGAGCGATGACAATATAAGAATGTGTCCTGCGGCCTGCCTAGGTTTCTTGAAAGTGACTGCAGGACCAATTGCATCCCCCTCCCCAACTAACTAATTTTGCCTTCCAAGGAAGTTAGAAGCCAAATATGAAGAAACATGCAAACAAAATGGTGTCGTGTTGGGTCGTGTGCTCATGTTTAGATTTCTATTTTTTTAGAATGAATTCCGCTTTTTACCCTGTAGTTGTACATTTTTGAACCTAATTACCCCCATCGAGTGGAAATTCGTCTATAATATCCCTTTTGGAAGTTTTGACACTCTTTTTCTGATGCTGTCCATCAGGCAAGGTATGATGTGACGCCGAGGATCCAAAAATATATGGACGACAATGAGGAATGAAACAGATGGACAAGGGAAGTCTAAACATGATCGTCAATGATGTCCTTTGATATTTACAGATTTTTTTACGAATCATTAATGCAACATGCCGATCCTACCTTACATAAACAAAAAAAATGTAAATCTGAGAAAATACCGTGTTAAAAGTCACTAAAATCTGATATTTTCGATAAAAGTTCCACCAAATGAGGTAATATGTGTCATAAATGTACAACTACAGGGAATTCACTGTATTATAAAACACACAGATTCAGATTTGGTCTCGAATTTAAGTGGGGGCAGGAATACGAATATAGAAAATCAGCCAATTGATGTGCAGGTGCGCCTCATGCCTTGGTCGAGAGGGCGCCAGGTGGCATCAGGATATGGTGGCCTCACTCCCCACGTCAGCCACATGCATGGGCCCGGTACCCAGTGACGACGCAGAACAAACACGAGCACGAGACCAAGTACTAGCAGAGAGAGAGAGAGAGAGAGAGTAGATCAGATCTAGCTGTGTAGCAGAGCAATGGAGCCCGACATGGACGTGAGCTTCGATTTCTCTTGGGAGGCCCTGGTGCTCGAGCTCGGCGACGCAAATAAGTGAGTCCCTTCCCTTGACGGATGCATCCATGAACGCCCTTGCTTCATCATCTTGCTGTGCTGTGATCGATTGCTCCGTCTTTCGTGCATAGTTAGTTAGTAACCCTTGAGAGTCGGATGGGTTGTTTTGCAGCATGTACCTGCCGGCCGAGGACTCTCTCTCCGGCCTGTACGACGACTCGACGAGCTCGCCGGACGGCGCCACCTCGCGGCCGACGACCAAGGCAACAACCAGCTTGGAGAGAAAGAACATCATCAACGAGAGGCGGCGGCGCCGGACGCTCAACGAGAAGCTCTACGCCATCCGCCGTGTCGTTCCAAACATCACCAAGGTTTCTTTTAGAGGATCGAGCACTTGTCTACACGTCCGTTTATACTACAGTATGATGCATGCAGTTTAATTTGATCTTGTTCGTGCGCACGGACGCTAGATGGACAAGGCGTCCATCATCCAGGACGCCATCGCCTACATCGAGGAGCTGCAGGAGCAGGAGCGCCAAATCCTTGCCGCCCTCAGAACCGACGGCTCCACCGCCGTGGTCAAGGCCGAGGACGCCGCCTCGACCGGCAGCAACGGAGTGGACCATGGCGCGGGCTCCTCGCCGGGGAAGAAGATGAGGAGGACTACCTCTGCCTCCTCCATTAACGGCGCCTTGTGTTCCGGTGCCACCCAACCGGTTCAAATCCTCGAGGTAATCATTCACGTGTGACATGTGGCTTCCGTGTGAAAGGACGTTAGATCAGAATGAGGTGAGGGAGGTAGGTGAACCTGCACCTGGTCAAAGACTAATACACACAATTAGTTTAACCTACTGATAATAACATCACTTGGATAACCCATTCACATATCCTTAATCCATTTAGTTCGAGCATCGGTCTAAAGTCTAAACTGGTTGAAAGTAGACCGAGCTACGGTCTCCACCAAAGTTGAGGTCGTGCTTCCACATGTTGTAGGGAACTGGACATATATATGGATCTTGCTGGTAGCTAACTTGCGGAAAATTAGAACGTTTGTCATGTTACAAATACAACCATTTCGGCATTTTGATCGCCCACCCTAAACAACATATTCGTTATACTTTTTTTTGGCATAGTCCGTTTTGTACTTGTTGGCGGGACAAATAAGCTACTCCCTCCGTCTCAAAATAAGTGTCTTAAGCTTAGTATAATTTTATACTAGAGCTAGTACAAAGTTGAGACAGTTATTTTGGAACGGAGGAAGTATATGGATGGTACACTAGAGTAGTGTAGGAGACGACCATGATAGAAATAAGTGGTGAATTGTTTTTTCCTTCTCACAAAAGCAACACACTTTTGTCCAAGTAACACATAAAAATCATGGGAACTTGATTTCCAAATGTATTTATTGCGGAAAGTGTGACAAGTGTTAATGAGGTACACGTACATAGTTTAAGGGAAAAGACACTTAAAGTGTATAGTCAAACTCCTTAGAGGGTGCTTGGATACGTTTTAGTCCTATGACTAAAAGTAGTGAGACTACAATTTGCTAGCCTCATCCATGCTTGGATCCAAATACTAAAGAGACTAAAACCAAGTTAATGAACATTTATTATCCTCCAAACCCTCCAATCCAGAACTTGCATGGGGAGTTAAATGAGGAGAGAGAGAACTAATACACATTTTAGTAGGGGTACCCCTGACTAAAAGATTTTAGCCTCAAGACTAGTTTTAGCCTCTCTTTAGTCAGGGATGCTTGAAACTTTAACCTCTTAAAAAGACTAGTTTTAATCAGACTAGTTTTAGTTCCTTGGATCCAAGCACCCTCTCATTGCGGGGGTGTCTTCTCCTCACCAACGTTGTACTCACTAGTTTTCACATGTTCATGGTCTCCGTTCGCTTCCCCCGTAGAAGAAGATGAGGAGGACTATCTTCGCCCCATCCATAAATGGTGCCTTCTGTCCCCTGCCACGTGTCCGGTCCACATCATCGAGATAATTATTCACATGTTGCCAACTCCAAACCGAAAGAAAGTTAGGGAGCAGAATGAAGTGAGCGTGACAGGTGGAGCTGCGCCTAGCAAAATGAGGAAAAAAATGGTACGAGTAGTTAGAAGCACTCAGATGCGTAGCTCCGTGGAAGTAGTTATTGCTCGAACAACCACACAAATATTACCCGAAAAGGTGGGAATATTTTTTTAATTTTGTAGAAGTTACATCATTCGAAATATCATACATGGACAGCAAAACTGTGAATAAAACCACCCGCTAATAACATTACATGGCTCAAAAATCATGTTACTGTTGGACTGTCATCCAAACGGTGTCGGTGAACTTAGTCCGAGCTACCATTTGTAATTAGATGCATCGAAAGCCAAGGGCGCTCGTGCCTTTACATGCTGCAAGGAATGTTTATATGTTCAGTCGAACTGTTTTAGGTTCCAAATGCATTAGTTTCTGAAAGCGTGACCAACATTATTGAGGTCCCCGTCGATATTTTAAGAGAAATTTTACGGAAAAGACAATCGAAGTGTGTGTATTCCAATGGTACTCAGTAGTTGGAAGGGCATTTTCTAGTATTATAAGGGTCCTCTTCGGAATTGGCTAGCAATTATGCTAGCTACTGGTGAGATATGCACCAATAGGGTGCTGCCAGCTAGCTACCGGTGAGATATGCACCAATAGGGTGCTGCCAGCTAGCTTTACATGGGCTAGCTTCGTATTTCTGGCCAGGCCCCACCATGTGGTACTTTCTAATCCGGTGTAGCAGAACCCCGCACATGCATCATTTACACTCTATGCTGATATACTTAGCCAATTAAATATAAATTTTAGCTATCTAATTTAATTCCATTCCATACATAATTTTACCTTTTTATTTTAACAAACCGCAAATGATCCAAAGATTTTCTAAATCGGCATAGGAATTTCAAATATAATCAGTTTTACGCATTGAAACAATCAGTTTCACATGTTAAATATGTTTTGGATATCTCAAAGTTGACAATTTCATATATCCGAAACACTTAATTTCACAAATTGAAACAACCAGTTTCACATGTTTGAAATAACCTATTTCCCATATTATAAAAAGAAGATATCAATTATTTCATAAAACTATTTTTCACGCATTACGGAAACTATTTCACCCATTTGAAAAATCTAGTTTCCATCATCTCAAAAATGGATTTCAAATCTTCCGTGAAACATATTTCAGTTATTTGGAAAAACTGTTTTGAAACTTTTTAATAATACAACTTTCAATTATTTTCAAAAGCTAATTCCATTTCAAAATTAAATTCAATTCTAAAAAAGAAAACAAAAACTAATATTTTATAAAATCGATTAAAGGCATTTAAATTTCAGAAATTACATTGCAAAAAACATGTTAGAGTGAAACCCAAAGAAAAAGAATCTATTTCATTTACAAAATAGATTTACATATTGTAATAAGCATCTTTAGAAAACCAATAAATATTGCTCCATGTATTTGACTAAAACCAGCCTTATATATTGAAATAATCAATTTCAGACCTCGCGACAATCATTTTGACCTATTTGAAACACTCACATATTTCATATATTTGGAAAATATTGGTTTCTTATATTTGAAATAATCATTTTCACACATCAGCATTTGTGATTTCAAACATTTGAAATATTTCCAAAAATTGCACATAATTTTTGTTTCATACTACCTCCATTCAAAAAATAAGTGAAGTTATTAGTCTATCATAAGGCAAACTATATCCTCAACACCAAATTAGTCTTATGAGATTCTTCGTGAAATATATTTTTATATGATGTGTATCTAGTGTTGTAGATCAGAGCACAACTTTCTATAGAGTTGGATAAACAGAGGAAGTTTGAATTAGGGAAAATGTGGAACTTCATTTATTTTGGAACAAATGATGTATATTTGAAAAGTTAAATATATTTGAATTGATGCATTTGACAGTCCAAATTAATCCAATTCATATATTTGAAATAACTAGTTCACTTTTTCAAAAATAAAATTTTTAATTATTTAATAAATTAATTTGATTCTTTAAAAAAACTGATTTCAAATATCTCAAAAACGGATTTCAACTCTTTGAAAATTTAAAATATTTTATATTTTACATATCACTTTGTTTCACATAATTTGAAATCATGTTCACAATGTATTTATTGGATCACTGTAATTAGCGTGTATTATAGACTATGTCCAAGATTGCCCTTGCTCTAAAGGTGTTATTGCCAGAATTACAAAACTATATAAAAATAATTATAGTTTAAAAGGTATAAATGATTGAAGTTATCAAACAGAAAACAAAAGGAATTGATTTGTTGACTTAGAGAGCAGAAAGAATGGAATTGTTCTCTCCATGCAGATGTACCTTTTTGGTACCAAGCTTACTTCCTATGAATTTTTTTGACAATTGCACACATGTGAAAATTGTTTCTTGATAAAGTGAGAAAGCTTTCAGGATGTATTGCTATGTATTCAATTGGAAAATGGATCACACTTCTATACGGGCGACTGAACTAATCTTAGTGTCCACACTAGCGATGAATTTTTCTCTGCGACATACAGAAACCATCAGAAACCACTTGTTTTTCTTTTATTCTCATCAATATGGTGCTCACCAATTATCGATGTGTATGCTATGCTTATTTGAAATGCCAGAGGAGTAAATAAAATAATGGATCCCGATTTTTTTAGGAATCCGATGAGCATAGACAGAAATAACTATTAGCTAAATGAGATATTCTATGTCGAATGAAGGATCTGGGGTTTCTCAGGGTTGCAAATCTTGAAATTAATAATATGTGCTTGCTCATTAAGTTGTTGTTGAAGGTGTTTAATCAGGAATGAGTTCGGCAAAAGTTTATGCAAAACAAACATGTCTCAACACAATATCCTCAAAAGATACCTTGTAGGAAGTAAGCCGCTTAGTCTCCAATATCTAAGCTTATATAATATGGTAACCCAGGAAAATAAATCTTGCTTTGACTCTATTGAATATTGAGTTTCAAAGGGCACTCACTGGGGATAAGTGTATGTCACTGTTACATCTAGTGTTTAATAGTGACAATCTTATCTCACACAACACATGCATATTATCCTTTTTCGAGTTTTAGATATATAAGACTATAAGAGGGTTTGGTATGCCAAGTCTAAAATATGTAGATCAAATAATAATTGATTGTAAATGCAGTACAAGTATTTCCGATGAAAATGTGACAAAGTTGTGAAACATTTATTAGAATACGAAACATTTTTGAGACAATAGAGCATATGTGAATATTTTTAGGACAACTTTGTGCTGCAACACTATCAAAATACCTATAATTGAATAACTACACGGTTACGAGTTTTGCAGTTGGAGGTGACGCAGGTAGCAGAGGAGTTGATAATGGTGAACATGAGACATGGCAATGCCCACGAGGCCATTGCAAAGGTGTGCGAGGCACTTGAGTCGCTCTGTCTTAAGGTCATCTCGACAAGCATCACCGCCGTGGCTAGTGGCATCGTCCACAACTTGGTCGTTGAGGTAACCGCCACTATTTTCTGCATTTCCTATCCAATTAATTTGTCCCATCATTCTTCAAATTTCGTGAACGAAAAGAATATCTCCCATCTCTTCCTCTCACTCACTCTTGAGATTTTTGAGTGATGTCACCATGTGAATGGCATCATACGGAATGCCAGTCTTTAACTATCTAAAGTGATGTTGGATTCCCCATGAACTGCTAGACTAAAGAGTTGTCTTCTACTATACTTCCTCGTCTTCTCTTATTCGTGTAATACAAATTCCCTATGATCTTATTTTTGGCCTTTGTCATTGGACGACTAAGATGAACAAACATGTACGTACTAGATATCCATCATGTTTTATAGGCAGTAGGCGTTAGTTGTTTTAAAAACCAATCGTCGAAAGAAAATTAATATAATTTTAGGCATGAGTTGAAGGTTTCATGGATAGTCTTTTACAAAACAATTGCAAAATAGATTGACCATGAATAAGTTCCAAAAAATAATAATTCATGGTAAATCTATTTCATGGTAATCATGTGTCCCTGCATGAGAACTTGTTGGACATATGTGTGGCTTCACTTACCCTTCTGAACACATGTGTTTGCTAGTGCTTTCTAGGAATGATTTGTCTCTCAAATAAAAATTGGATCGTCTATCTCATGATTTAGGTCGTCGTTCACTAAGGCCATTTGATGTTAGAACTAATCCGAGGCCACCGTCGATCACCCAAGGACCAAGAAATCACAGGAGACATGATATTGCGATATGTTAACGAGGTTCACCGAACTCGGCTACATTCTCGGGGCATGACTACGAGTGCCCTTCCCATGACACCATCACAATATCGTAGACCGGACATTCGAAAGCCGGCACATGCCACCTGCTCACACCGTGTGCGTGTTCTATTAGATTCGATAGGTTACATACTTACATAGTGTGTAAACTTACATCTATACCTTGTCTACACACAATAGAACTCCAAGTCCAACAGTAACCTATGTAATACATATATTTGACACAACTTCAACAAACTTTACATTTGTGAATATTCTCCATCACCTTGAATTCTTCTATGTGCCAAACTTTCATGTACATTGGACTTGAGTTTATCTCATAAATATCGATGCTACTTCTAGACTCCATGTGACTCCACCGCAATGATAGTCCCTTCTTTTCTTGATCACAGTCAACATTTGAGAGAAATTAAATTCCTCTTTTCTCTAGTTTGTGCTACAAACTTTCGGACTATCCGTTTAACGCCATGATAGACCAATCGTCGATCTACATGAAAGTGAACTGCTCACTTATCAGGTTTCACATATACTTGAACTCAACATCATTGCTATTTCTGGACCGCCTAACTCAAACCTAAACGAATTTCTTCTTGCTTGTAGTCACCCCGAGTCATGTATGACCATTAGAGTCCTGACCCGTCTCCATGTCCCGTGCTTACCGCACGCCTTATCGCTATTATCGCGTTGCATCGAGGCTCTGCTGTCTTGGTCGAGTCTCTAGGGCCACAAACCCACACCATTCAACCCCCACAGCAGAGTACCGTCGATCACCATCAATAAATGACGAGTTCCAATTTTCATCACACCGGGGGGCTCTAGTCAAACTATGTGTCACTCGCATTTTTTCCCGTTAAAATAGACTCCGATTCTCCGGATCCTTACATTGTAGCCAGTCAACTTACATTATAGCCGTTCAATCAGCACTGAGTGAAATCTTGACATAGAAGTTTCGACCCAAAGTAGACCGGAAAAATTCTTTACACAATTATTTTTCTCGTCACTATTACCTAATACATCTCGGCGTATCCTTAGCAGCAAACACCACCTATCTGCCCATAACGCGCATGCACGCTTGTATCATGTGAAGTCTAGACATCATGCCCCTTTTTTTCAACAAACAAATTTCATGTGTGGCTATCTGTCCCGCACGGCGCCTCTAACCTCCAACGCACCAACCAGCTAGCCTGGGCAACTCCACTGCACGAGGTTCACACGGCACACCGGCCACCCGGACATCGGCATATGCATGCCGCCAGTTCCTCTTGATGTTGGTTACATCATATGTCTACTCTCACATTATAAAAAGGCCTTGAATACAAGTGTCATACTAGAAGACAACTTCATACGCTGTTCACACACAATACGACTTCAAGTCTAACTGTAACCTACCTTGTACATAATTTTCGACACAACTTTAATATTTAGAATGTGATTTTGTTAAGGTTTTTTTTGGCCAAGATTAAATTTGAAAAGAGTAGGGATTGAGCCTAATGTTCATGCACAATAGGAAAAGTCGGGTCAGGCTAGGGCTGCAGCTGCCCAAACTATATCATGACGTCTCTCTTGTTATTGGGTCTATATATGCAATTCAGCCTATCGACCTTGTACATAGTGTTATGTACACTCCATCTGTCATGCTCACCCATCTCCCAAAATCAGGGAGCGCTGCCCTGTCGCTTACATTGTGTTCTCTCACACTACAGCATGTGTACCATACATGATCAGGTATTTTGGTGTTTTTTTTGGGGGGGGGGGGGGGGGGGGGGGGGTTAAAATATGCATATACCTTGACAATATTTTGTGCCAATATTAGCAGCTATTTATATCATTCAGTATAATGTAGTTATATTTTTCAGACGGAAGGATTGCATGGTGCTCAAACAATCAAGGAGATGATACAAACTCACTCAGCCATCTTGATGTGAGAAGAAGCTCACCGATGTCTACGAGTCCCGGATGAAGATTAAGTATTGCAAATAATGCACTAACATGCATCCCAACCATCTATGCTTTTGCCATGTCGATGTGACTAATGTGCATCCCAACTGCTACCTATGCTCTAGTCATGTCGATGCGTACCTCAACAAGCTATGCTCTAGTATAATCAAGGGATGCACTAATGGCAATCCCCGCCATGCTCAAGCAATCAAGGAGATCGTACAGACTCACTCGGTGATCTCAATCTGAGAAGAAGCCCACCGATGTGCATGAGCCCTGATGAAGATTAAGTACTGCAAATAGGCTTCCTTCTGATTTTTTGCTAATTAATCAGACAATTATATTCTTAATAAATGGATAGAGGCCTCCGGCCTAGTTGCAAGAAAAAAAGATTAAGCGTCACAAATAATGCACTATGGCCTCCCAACTACCTATGCTCTAGTCCACTCTAGTACTATAGCCATCTTCTAATAACTTTATAGCATTTGGAATTAATTGTACGGCCCAAGAAATAAATTTCATATTTGGGCTTGATGCACTCTAGTACTACGCAGTCATCTTTGGAAGCTAATATATCTTCTATATCTAAATAGCTGTCCCTCACTAACTATTTTTCTTAACATGCAAGCATGTCACATCAATCCAATACATGCGTGAGAAAAACACCATCCCACTATCATATGTCTCTCAACATGCAAGCATGTCACTTCACCATTAAACACGACTCATCTTAACATGCAAACATACTCCTTCCGTTCCTAAATATAAGTTTTTTTAGATGTTTCACTAAAAGATTACATACGGATGTATATAGACATATTTTAGAGTATACATTCACTCATTTTGCTCCTTATGTAGTCTTCTAGTGAAATCTCTAAAAAGACTTGTATTTAGGAACGAAGAGAGTACATAAGAATTTTCATTCTATTATGCTATACATATTAAATAAACATTTTACAACTATGGAGTAATCAGACACAACAAATTTTATGTATCTTCAGTTTTTAATATTCACATTTCATACAAGGAATCACATTGAAATATGTTGCAAGACATCCCCGCAATAACGTGCGGGTGGCATCATCTAGTTACCGATAGTGTGTGTGAGCATAAGTTGGACGTTTTTGGAATAACAGAATCAGGTACCATGATTTATCGATGCATGCCCTCGACCACCTTTCCAATGGTTTCAATTTCACTAATAAGATGATAAAACACCTTTTGGGCTATGAAGAAACTATTCGTTCTTAACGGTAAATTTCCTCTCCGGAGCAGGCTATATACTAAGAGCATCTCTAGCAGACCTCGTCAAAATCAACCCGTAAAAACTCGTATAAGGGACAGTGTAAACTGTTTTTACGACATGAAATTGCTCCGGACAGAACAGACATTGACAATATAATTGTAACCCGCTATAGCTTATTCTTTTTCTCTTTTTGTTATCTTATCCCGTCCGGGCGAGTCCGTCTCCTGCCACGGCATGCCTTGCCCTGCCACCCCGGCGCCGCCCACCTTGCCTCTGCCTCGTCCTGGTGTCGCCTGTTCTCGGCCATGCATGCAGTGTAGGAGCCCTGCGCCGCCCACCCCGATTGAGCCCGGCACTGTCTATCCCCGATTGAGTTGCGCGAGCTCCCCCACCCTACCCCGCTCTTCTTCGGTGCCGCCCTGCCCTGATTCAGGCCGCCGGTGGCCTGCTCCATCTGTTGGGGAACGTCGCATGGGAAACAAAAATTTTCCTACACGCACGAAGACCTATCATGGTGATGTCCATCTACGAGAGGGGATGAGTGATCTACGTACCCTTGTAGATCGTACGGCAGAAGCGTTAGTGAACGCGGTTGATGTAGTGGAACGTCCTCACGTCCCTCGATCCGCCCCGCGAACAATCCCGCGATCAGTCCCACGATCTAGTACCTCCGCGTTCAGCACACGTACAGCTCGACGATGATCTCAGCCTTGTTGATCCAGCAAGAGAGACGGAGAGGTAGAAGAGTTCTCCGGCAGCGTGACGGCGCTCCGGAGGTTGGTGATGACCTTGTCTCAGCAGGGCTCCGCCCGAGCTCCGCAGAAACGCGATCTAGAGAAAAACCGTGGAGGTATGTTGTCGGGCTGCCGTGGAAAAGTCATCTCAAATCATCCCTAAAACCTCCGTATATATAGGTGGGAGGGAGGGGACCTTGCCTTGGGGCTCAAGGAGCCCCAAGGGGGTCGGCCGAGCCAAGGGGGGAAGGCTCCCCCCCCAAACCGAGTTGGACTTGGTTTGGTGGGTGGGAGTCCTTCCTTCCCTTCCCACCTCCTCTTTTTTTTTCTTTTCTCTTTGATTTTCTTTTCTAGGCGCATAGGGCCCTTTTGGGCTGTCCCACCAGCCCACTAAGGGCTGGTGCGGCACCCTCAAGGCCTATGGGCTTCCCCGGGGTGGGTTGCCCCCCCCCCCCCCCCCAGTGAACTCCCGGAACCCATTCGTCATTCCTGGTACATTCCCGGTAACTCCGAAAACCTTCCGGTAATCAAATGAGGTCATCCTATATATCAATCTTCATTTCCGGACCATTCCGGAAACCCTCGTGACGTCCGTGATCTCATCCGGGACTCCGAACAATATGCGGTAACCAACCATATAACTCAAATACGCATAAAACAACGTCGAACCTTAAGTGTGCAGATCCTGCGGGTTCGAGAACTATGTAGACATGACCCGAGAGACTTCTCGGTCAATATCCAATAGTGGGACCTGGATGCCCATATTGGATCCTACATATTCTACGAAGATCTTCATCGTTTGAACCTCAGTGCCAAGGATTCATATAATCCCGTATGTCATTCCCTTTGTCCTTCGGTATGTTACTTGCCCGAGATTCGATCGTTAGTATCCGCATACCTATTTCAATATCGTTTACCGGCAAGTCTCTTTACTCGTTCTGTAATACAAGATCCCGTAACTTACACTAAGCTACATTGCTTGCAAGGCTTGTGTGTGATGTTGTATTACCGAGTGGGCCCCGAGATACCTCTCCGTCACACGGAGTGACAAATCCCAGTCTTGATCCATACTAACTCAACTAACACCTTCTCAGATACCTGTAGAGCATCTATATAGTCACCCAGTTACGTTGCGACGTTTGATACACACAAAGCATTCCTCCGGTGTCAGTGAGTTATATGATCTCATGGTCATAGGAATAAATACTTGACACGCAGAAAACAGTAGCAACAAAATGACACGATCAATATGATACGTCTATTAGTTTGGGTCTAGTCCATCACGTGATTCTCCTAATGACGTGATCCAGTTATCAAGCAACAACACCTTGTTCATAATCAGAAGACAGTGACTATATTTGATCAACTGGCTAGCCAACTAGAGGCTTGCTAGGGACGGTGTTTTGTCTATGTATCCACACATGTAAATGAGTCTTCATTCAATACAATTATAGCATGGATAATAAACGATTATCTTGATACAGGAATTATAATAATAACTATATTTATTATTGCCTCTAGGGCATAATTCCAACAGTCTCCCACTTGCACTAGAGTCAATAATCTAGCCCTCACATCATCATGCGAATTACATTGTAATAAATCTAACACCCAAACAGTTCTGGTGTTGATCATGATTTGGCCGTGGAAGAGGTTTAGTCAGCGGGTCTGCTTCATTCAGATCCGTGTGCACTTTGCATATATTTACGTCCTCTCCCTCGACGTAGTCGCGGATGAGGTTGAAGCGTCGTTTGATGTGTCTGGTCTTCTTGTGAAACCGTGGTTCCTTTGCTAAGGCAATGGCACCCGTGTTGTCACAGAACAAGGTTATTGGATTCAGTGCGCTTGGCACCACTCCAAGATCCGTCATGAACTGCTTCATCCAGACACCCTCCTTAGCCGCCTCCGAGGCAGCCATGTACTCCGCTTCACATGTAGAATCTGCTACGACGTTTTGCTTGGAACTGCACCAGCTTACCGCACCCCCATTAAGAATAAATACGTATCCGGTTTGCGACTTAGAGTCGTCCGGATATGTGTCAAAGCTTGCATCGACGTAACCTTTTACGGCGAGCTCTTCGTCACCTCCATACACGAGAAACATCTCCTTAGTCCTTTTCAGGTACTTCAGGATATTCTTGACCGCTGTCCAGTGATCCACTCCTGGATTACTCTGGAACCTACCTGCCATACTTATGGCCAGGCTAACATCCGGTCTAGTGCACATCATTGCATACATGATAGAACCTATGGCTGAAGCATAGGGGACGGAGCGCATATGCTCTCTATCTTCATCAGTTGCTGGGCACTGAGTCTTACTCAATCTCGTACCTTGTAAAACTGGCAAGAACCCTTTCTTGGACTGTTCCATTTTGAACCTCTTCAAAACTTTATCAAGGTATGTGCTTTGTGAAAGTCCTATCAGGCGTTTTGATCTATCCCTATAGATCTTAATGCTTAGAATGTAAGCAACTTCTCCTAGGTCCTTCATAGAGAAACTTTTATTCAAGTAATCCTTTATGCTCTCCAAAAACTCTACGTTGTTTCCAATCAGCAATATGTCATCCACATATAATATTAGAAACGCCACAGAGCTCCCACTCACTTTCTTGTAAATACAAGATTCTCCAACCACTTGTATAAACCCAAATGCTTTGATCACTTCATCAAAGCATTTGTTCCAACTCCGAGATGCTTGCACCAGTCCATAAATGGATCGCTGGAGCTTGCACACCTTGTTAGCATTCTTAGGATCGATAAAACCTTCGGGTTGCATCATATACAATTCTTCCTTAAGGAAACCGTTAAGGAACGCCGTTTTGACATCCATCTGCCAGATTTCATAATCAAAAAATGCAGCTATTGCTAACATGATTCTGACGGACTTAAGCATCGCTACGGGTGAGAATGTCTCATCGTAGTCAACTCCTTGAACTTGCGAAAAACCCTTTGCCACAAGTCGAGCTTTATAAACGGTCACATTGCCGTCAGCGTCCGTCTTCCTCTTAAAGATCCATTTGTTCTGAATAGCCTTGCGGCCCTCACGCAGTACCTCCAAAGTCCACACTTTGTTCTCATACATGGATCCTATCTCGGACTTCATGGCTTCTAGCCATTTGTTGGAATCCGGGCCCACCATTGCTTCTTCATAATTTGCAGGTTCATTGTTGTCCAACAACATGATTGACAAGACGGGATTACCGTACCACTCTGGAGCAGCACGTGGTCTCGTCGACCTGTGTGGTTCGACAGAAACTTGAACCGGAGTTTCATGATCATCATCATTAACTTCCTCCTCAACCGGCGTCGCAACGACAGAGGTTTCCCCTTGTCCTGCGCCACCATCCAGAGGGATGGGTGGTTCGACAACCTCGTCATGTTCTATCTTCCTCCCACTCAATTCTCTCGAGAGAAACTCCTTCTCGAGAAACGCTCCGTTTTTAGCAACAAACACTTTGCCCTCGGATTTGAGATAGAAGGTGTACCCAACTGTCTCTTTTGGGTAACCTATGAAGACGCACTTTTCCGCTTTGGGTTCCAGCTTTTCAGGCTGAAGCTTTTTGACATAAGCATCACATCCCCAAACTTTAAGAAACGATAACCTTGGCCTTTTGCCATACCACAGTTCGTATGGTGTCGTCTCAACGGATTTTGATGGTGCCCTATTTAAAGTGAATGCAGCTGTTTCTAATGCATAACCCCAAAACGATAACGGAAAATCGGTAAGAGACATCATAGATCGCACCATCTCTAATAAAGTACGATTACGACGTTCGGACACACCATTACGCTGTGGTGTTCCAGGCGGTGTTAACTGTGAAACAATTCCACATTGTCTTAAGTGAGCACCAAACTCGAAACTCAGATATTTACCCCCACGATCAGACCGTAGGAATTTGATCTTCTTGTTACGATGATTTTCAACTTCACTCTGAAATTGCTTGAACTTTTCAAATGTTTCAGACTTGTGCTTCATCAAGTAGACATAACCATATCTACTCAAATCGTCAGTGAAGGTGAGAAAATAACGATATCCGCCGCGTGCCTCCACGCTCATCGGACCACACACATCGGTATGTATGATTTCCAACAAGTCACTTGCACGCTCCATTGTTCCGGAGAACGGAGTCTTAGTCATCTTGCCCATGATGCATGGTTCGCACGTGTCAAGTGAATCAAAGTCAAGTGACTCCAAAAAGTCCATCAGCATGGAGTTTCTTCATGCGCTTTACACCAATATGACCTAAGCGGTAGTGCCACAAAAATATGGCGCTATCATTGTTAACTCTAACCCTTTTGGTCTCAATGTTATGTATGTGTGTATTGCTATCAAGATTCAATATGAACAATCCTCTCACATCGGGTGCATGACCATAAAAGATGTTACTCATAGAAATAGAACAACCATTATTCTCTGACTTAAAAGAGTAACCTTCTCGCAATAAACAAGATCCAGATATAATGTTCATGCTGAACGCATGCACTAAATAACAATGTTTTAAGTTCATCACTAATCCTGATGGTAACTGAAGTGAAACTGTGCCGACGGCGATTGCATCAACCTTGGAACCATTTCCTACGCGCATCGTCACTTCATCTTTCGCCAGCCTTCGTCTATTCCGCAGTTCCTGTTTCGAGTTGCAAATATGAGCAACAGAACTGGTATCGAATACCCAGGCACTACTACAAGAGCCGGTTAAGTACACATCAATAACTTGTATATCAAATATACCTGATTTTCTTTAGCCGCCTTCTTATCTGCCAGATACTTGGGGCAATTGCGCTTCCAGTGACCCATACCCTTGCAATAGTAACACTCTGTTTCAGGCTTAGGTCCAGCTTTGGGTTTCTTCGTCAGATTGGCAACAGGCTTGCCGCTCTTCTTTGAATTACCCTTCTTGCCTTTGCCGTTTCTCTTGAAACTAGTGGTCTTATTCACCATCAACACTTGATGCTCTTTACGGAGTTCAGACTCTGCGACTTTCAGCATCGCAAACAACTCGCCAGGAGACTTGTTCATCCCTTGCATGTTGTAGTTCAACACAAAGCCTTTATAGCTTGGCGGCAGTGATTGAAGGATTCTGTCAGTGATAGCCTCTTGCGGGAGTTCAATCCCCAGCTCAGCTAGACGGTTTGAGTACCCAGACATTTTGAGCACATGTTCACTGACAGACGATTTTTCCTCCATCTTGCAAGCATAGAATTTATCGGAGGTCTCATACCTCTCCATCCGGGCATTCTTCTGAAAGATAAACTTCAACTCCTGGAACATCTCAAATGCTCCATGACGCTCAAAGCGACGTTGAAGTCCCGGTTCTAAGCCATACAAGACTGCACATTGAACTACTGAGCAGTCCTCCTTACGTGCTAACCAAGCGTTCTTAACATCCTGATCAGCCGTAGCGGGTGGTTCATCTCCTAGCGCAGCATTAAGGACATAATCCTTTTTCCCAGCTTGTAAGATTAGCTTAAGATTACGAGCCCAGTCTACAAAGTTGCTTCCATCATCTTTCAACTTAGCTTTCTCTAGGAACGTATTAAAATTCAGGGTGACTGTCGCGTGAGCCATGATCTACAACACAAATATATTCAAAGTGGACTTAGACTATGTTCAAGATAATTAGAGTTTAACTTTAATCAAAATTATACGTTAAACTCCCACTCAAAAAGTACATCTCTCTTAGTCATTTGAGTGGTTCATGATCCACTTTACACTAGCTCAAGTCCGATCATCACGTGAGTTGAGTATAGTTTCAGTGGTAAGCATCCCTATGCTAATCATATCATTTATATGATTCATGATCGACCTTTCGGTCTCATGTGTTCCGAGGCCATGTCTGCACATGCTAGGCTCGTCAAGCTTAACCCGAGTGTTCCGCGTGCGCAACTGTTTTGCACCCGTTGTATGTGAACGTTGAGTCTATCACACCCGATCATCACGTGGTGTCTCGAAACGACGAACTGTAGCAACGGTGCACAGTCGGGGAGAACACAATTTCGTCTTGAAATTTTAGTGAGAGATCACCTCATAATGCTACCATCGTTCTAAGCAAAATAAGGTGCATAAAAGGATTAACATCACATGCAATTCATAAGTGACATGATATGGCCATCATCACGTGCTTCTTGATCTCCATCACCAAAGCACCGGCACGATCTTCTTGTCACCGGCGCCACGCCATGATCTCCATCAACGTGTTGCCATCGAGGTTGTCGTGCTACTCATGCTATTACTACTAAATCTACATCCTAGCAAAATAGTAAACGCATCTGCAAGCACAAACGTTAGTATAAAGACAACCCTATGGCTCCTGTCGGTTGCCGTACCATCGACGTGCAAGTTGATATTATCTATTACAACATGATCATATCATACATCCAATATATCACATCACATTGTTGGCCATATCACATCACAAGCATACCCTGCAAAAACAAGTTAGACGTCCTCTAATTTTGTTGTTGCATGTTTTACGTGGTGACCACGGGTATCTAGTAGGATCGCATCTTACTTACGCAAACACCACAACGGAGATATATGAGTTGCTATTTAACCTCATCCAAGGACCTCCTCGGTCAAATCCGATTCAACTAAAGTTGGAGAAACTGACACTTGCCAGTCATCTTTGAGCAACAGGGTTACTCGTAGCGATGAAACCAGTCTCTCGTAAGCGTACGAGTAATGTCGGTCCAAGCCGCTTCAATCCAACAATACCGCGGAATCAAGAAAAAACTAAGGAGGGCAGCAAAACGCACATCACCGTCCACAAAAACTTTTGTGTTCTACTCATCAAGACATCTACACATGAACCTAGCTCATGATGCCACTCTTGGCGAACGTCGCATGGGAAACAAAAATTTTCCTACGCGCACGAAGACCTATCATGGTGATGTCCATCTACGAGAGATGATGAGTGATCTACGCACCCTTGTAGATCGTACAGCAGAAGCGTTAGTGAACGCGGTTGATGTAGTGGAACATCCTCACGTCCCTCGATCCGCCCCGCGAACAATCCCGCGATCAGTCCCACGATCTAGTACCGAACGGACGACACCTCCGCGTTCAGCACACGTACAACTCGACGATGATCTCAGCCTTCTTGATCCAGCAAGAGAGACGGAGAGGTAGAACAGTTCTCCGGCAGCGTGACGGTGCTCCGGAGGTTGGTGATGACCTTGTCTCGGCAGGGCTCCGCCCGAGCTCCGCAGAAACGCGATCTAGAGGAAAAACCGTGGAGGTATGTTGTCGGGCTGCCGTGGAAAAGTCATCTCAAATCAGCCCTAAAACCTCCGTATATGTAGGTGGGAGGGAGGGGACCTTGCCTTGGGGCTCAAGGGGGTCGGCCGAGCCAAGGGGGGAAGGCTCTCCCCCCCAAACCGAGTTGGACTTGGTTTGGTGGGTGGGAGTCCTTCCTTCCCTTCCCACCTCCTCTTTTTTCTTTTCTCTTTGATTTTCTTTTCTAGGCGCATAGGGCCCTTTTGGGCTGTCCCACCAGCCCACTAAGGGCTGGTGCGCCACCCTCAAGGCCTATGGGCTTCCCCGGGGTGGGTTGCCCCCCCCCCCCGCCCGGTGAACTCCCGGAACCCATTCGTCATTCCCGGTACATTCCCGGTAACTCCGAAAACCTTCCGGTAATCAAATGAGGTCATCCTATATATCAATCTTCGTTTTCGGACCATTCCGGAAACCCTCGTGACGTCCGTGATCTCATCCGGGACTCCGAACAATATTCGGTAACCAACCATATAACTCAAATACGCATAAAACAACGTCGAACCTTAAGTGTGCAGACCCTGCGGGTTCGAGAACTATGTAGACATGACCCGAGAGACTTCTCGGTCAATATCCAATAGCGGGACCTGGATGCCCATATTGGATCCCACATATTCTACGAAGATCTTTATCGTTTGAACCTCAGTGCCAAGGATTCATATAATCCCGTATGTCATTCCCTTTGTCCTTCGGTATGTTACTTGCCCGAGATTCGATCGTTAGTATCCGCATACCTATTTCAATCTCGTTTACCGGCAAGTCTCTTTACTCGTTTCGTAATACAAGATCCCGTAACTTACACTAAGCTACATTGCTTGCAAGGCTTGTGTGTGATGTTGTATTACCGAGTGGGCCCCGAGATACCTCTCCGTCACACGGAGTGAAAAATCCCAGTCTTGATCCATACTAACTCAACTAACACCTTCGGAGATACCTGTAGAGCATCTTTATAGTCACCCAGTTACGTTGCAACGTTTGATACACACAAAGCATCCATCCGGTGTCAGTGAGTTATATGATCTCATGGTCATAGGAATAAATACTTGACACGCAGAAAACAGTAGCAACTAAATGACACGATCAACATGCTACGTCTATTAGTTTGGGTCTAGTCCATCACGTGATTCTCCTAATGACGTGATCCAGTTATCAAGCAACAACACCTTGTTCATAATCAGAAGACACTGACTATCTTTGATCAACTGGCTAGCCAACTAGAGGCTTGCTAGGGACGGTGTTTTATCTATGTATCCACACATGTAAATGAGTCTTCATTCAATACAATTATAGCATGGATAATAAACGATTATCTTGATACAGGAATTATAATAATAACTATATTTATTATTGCCTCTAGGGCATAATTCCATGCTATAACATACCGAAGGACAAAGGGAATGACATACGGGATTATATGAATCCTTGGCACTGAGGTTCAAACGATAAGATCTTCGTAGAATATGTGGGATCCAATATGGGCATCCAGGTCCCGCTATTGGATATTGACCGAGGAGTCACTCGGGTCATGTCTACATAGTTCTCGAACCCGCAGGGTCTGCACACTTAAGGTTCGACGTTGTTTTATGCGTATTTGAGTTATATGGTTGGTTACCGAATGTTGTTCCGAGTCCCGGATGAGATCACGGACGTCACGAGGGTTTCCGGAATGGTCCGGAAACGAAGGTTGATATATAGGATGACCTCATTTGATTATCGGAAGGTTTTCGGAGTTACCGGGAATGTACCGGGAATGACGAATGGGTTCCGGGAGTTCACCGGGGGGGGCAACCCACCCCGGGAAAGCCCATAGGCCTTGAGGGTGGCGCACCAGCCCTTTGTGGGCTGGTGGGACAGCCCAAAAGGGGCCCTATGGGCATTGGAAGAAAAATCAAAGAGAAAGAAAAAAAGGGGAGGAGGTGGGAAGGGAAGGAAGGACTCCCACCCACCAAACCAAGTCCAACTAGGTTTGGGGGGGGAGACCTTCCCCCCTTGGCTCGGCCGACCCCCTTGGGCTCCTTGAGCCCCAAGGCAAGGACCCCCCTCTCCCACCTATATATACGGAGGTTTTAGGGCTGATTTGAGACGACTTTTCCAAGGCAAGGCCCCCCCTCTCCCACCTATATATACGGAGGTTTTAGGGCTGATTTGAGACGACTTTTCCACGGCAGCCCGACCACATGCCTCCATGGTTTTTCCTCTAGATCGCGTTTCTGCGGAGCTCGGGCGGAGCCCTGCTAAGACAAGATCATCACCAACCTCCGGAGCACTGTCACGCTGCCGGAGAACTCTTCTACCTCTCCGTCTCTCTTGCTGGATCAAGAAGGCCGAGATCATCGTCGAGCTGTACGTGTGCTGAACGCGGAGGTGCCGTCCGTTCGGTACTAGATCGTGGGACTGATCGCGGGATTGTTCGCGGGGCGGATCGAGGGACGTGAGGACGTTCCACTACATCAACCGCGTTCACTAACGCTTCTGCTGTACGGTCTACAAGGGTACGTAGATCACTCATCCCCTGTCGTAGATGGACATCACCATGATAGGTCTTCGTGCGCGTAGGAAAATTTTTGTTTCCCATGCGACTTCCCCAACAACCGTATCATATTAAATGATGTGCTAGTATGTGTCTTGCATGACAATAAATGAACACTAGTAGAAAAAGGGCATTTAGCCCCGGTTCAGTTGGGCCATTAGTCCCGGTTCTCGAACCGGGGCTAATGGCCTTCCACGTGGCGGGGCTGGGAGCGAGGGGGGAGGGGTATTAGTCCCGGTTCATATTACGAACCAGGGCTATTTCATCGCTGTTTTTTTAGCAATTTTTGGGTTTATGGTTTTTTTTGCACTAAATTGGATGGGCTATATTGCTGTCCCTTATTTTCCCATTTATTTGTTACATTGCACATCGTCACGAATATATTATACCATCTCATCCGGCGTGCTTTGTCGAGCATATTTACAAAATGTAGACACGAGTTACATGCACATATATGCATCTTTTTACACTATATCATTCCATATCATTTCCGTGAATGACAATAGTATTCCAATCGATCATCTAACAACTCATCATCAACTTAATCATATACCAAGTTATCATATGATACACATAAAATAAAACAGAGAAGCATCATAATATATATATAGTCATCATATGCATCATGCATCCTAATTAATCGATCATGTCAAGTAATAATATAAACTAGAATAACTTGTCTCTCATAAGACCTAGTCCTCGCTCTTAGATATAATGTCATAAAACAGAATGAGACCTATGGCTCCATGATGAATCACAGAGATCCAATGGTCTCCAACTTGTGGCTTGCGAACCTTCTTTATTTCTCTCCATGCTTCAATTTGTAGTCTTTTTTATCTTGATTTGAAGTTAATCAAGTATGGAGCATAGAACTCAGCCCTCAGCGGGCTTCTTATTTTCATTTGACCTTTTGGGTCCATCAACAGAGGCACTACATCATGTGGCAGTTGCTATTGGAGAACATAATAATAAACTAGTTAGCAATGTAATCAACACCATTTATGCAATAGTAGAGCGTACTTAATTAGGAAATTCTTACCAAGACATTTCGGCGAATGTCATCTGGACTCAACCTATGCACTAGTGGCATGTAAAATGAATAATTTTGGCCAATTCCAAAATGATACGGGAAGGTATCCCTAGAAGCCAGAACACCAGCAACAAGAAAGTGGAGAAGGTCATCCTTCTCCTCCCAAGTTAGATATGATCCATACGTGTAGTGTGTCGTGTCAATTAATTTCCGTAATTCAGTCGAAGCAACGAAATAAGCTGTAAATTATAATTTAACAAATTTAGTATATGGATAAGCACCAACTATTTTTAAATATAAATGCAAATTACTTCACATGAAGGTAAAACATGAAGCATATCATCGACAACCACCCAAATTTTGTAATAATTTAATGTTTTAAAAATACTTAGAAATTTTGTAAATGTCCACAAGATATGAGTATAACTTGTTAAAACATCAAATTCAATTTTGTAATAGTACACCTTGAGCTCTAAACAGAGCCACACAATCTGGGCATTATATAAACCATTCAAAACGGCCACATGTACTACGATCATTCAAAGGACAATTTGGGTTATTGTTGTTGTTTGTACAACATATAACATGAGACAGTTATAACTATGACCCAATAACTAGGAACCTGCAATATGTGGCCAAAGCTTTAATAGACGATGAACACCACATGACATGTAAATTGCGAGAGAAAAACAGGTTGACTACACCAACTATTTATAAATATAAATGCAAATTATTTGACAAATATGGTTGAGAAACTCACATGGAGGTAAAACAGGAAGCTTATCATCGACAACCACCCAAATGTCGATGTTGTCTGGCATATTATCTTCAGGACAAAGATCGAAGGTGATTTCCATACCCTCCTGAAATCCATATGCCTTGCAAAGATCATCCCACTTTGGGCACCCAAATTCTGTTTGAAAAACTGAATTAAATACTTGGATAACAAATGTGTGACCATGTATAGTCCTCATCTTAGCGCTCCTCGTCTCAATTCTCTCGTGGTCTTCGAAACCGAGCCTCTCCAACACATATCTTCTTGCATGGGAAGGGAGGCACATATCGTCATTCTCGTCAAGCTTCGTGCTGAAGAACCTATCGTCTCGCAGGTGAGGCATGTCGCACATACCCCGAGAGTCGCCGCAATATTCATACTCCCAATATCCATCGTCAGATATTTCCTGTTTTAATGTGGTAAATGTGTGTAAACAACAATATAATCGTGACACGCTATATATATCGAAAGAATTGAACATCTATATATTCCGATCGACAAAACTTAGCACAATTTAGCAAGCAAAAGTGAGAAAATAACTATTGTTTTATGCAGTATATTAACATCAACAAAAGAATGATATTTGTAGGTTTGGTGAAATATGTATATGTGCCCGTTTTCCTCTTCAAAGTTTAAATAAGTTGTTGAAACCATTGGTTGTCTAATTCAAACCTAATCTGCCTACTTACATGAACTTTACAAATAGGATTTTTTCCTTCTTTCTAGTTAGCCCATCAAAAGATCTTCAACAAACATATATATATATATATATATATATATATATATATATATATATATATATATATATATATATATATATATATATATATATATATATATATATATATATATATATATATATATATATTGATTTTCTTATTAACATATGTATCTCAATTTCCATTATTTCAGTTTGTTCTATATCTTGAACCGGCCCTAAAATCTAAATGACAGTGCCTAGCTAGCAGCGGGAGGGGAGGGGGGCGGCGGCTCCTGGAAGGAGTGGGCTTACTGGAGCGGGATTGATGGGGAGCGAGGGGGCCGGCCGCGGCTTACTTGCCGGTGGGATAGGGGAATAACGGGCTTACCGCGGGAGGGGATGGGGGCCGTGGCGACGGCGAAGCAGGCGGCGGTGACAACGATGACATTGACGGCGGGGGAGGCGGCGGCGGGGACGAGCACGGAGACGGCGACGGCGTCGGGGAGGAAGAGTCGGCATCGGGGAGGTTCGTCTGCGTCGCGCGCGAGAGGAGGAAGAGGATGGAAGCGCGATTTGGACATCACAAATTTCCAACTACCGCCTATATAGGCGGAGCTTTGGTCCCGGGTCGTGGCTCGAACCGGGACTAAAGACACTCTTTAGTCCCGGGTCGAGCCACGACCCGGGACTAAAGACACCATTTCGACAGGCGAAGTGGCGGGAAATAAGGGTCTTTAGTCCCGGGCCGAGACAAGATCAGGGACTAAAGAGCTGGGCTGGCGACGCATCGCAACGTTTAGTCCCACCTCGCTTAGCGAGGAGCGCGAGGAGTGCTTTATAAGCACTGCTCGCGTGCTCTTTCGAGCATCTCTCTAAAGCAGTCTTACGAGCCTAAACACACTCCCGCTGCATAAATTTAAAATTTTCAAATATATTTGAATTTAAAGACAAAATTCAACCAAAATTCAAAGTGAGCACTTTGAATTTCGATTGAATTTTCTCTATAAATACTCATATATATTTGATTTTTTTCATTATTTTTGTTTTGTTCTTTGCTTTTTTTTTTCTATTTACAGCTAAATATTTAGTTCTCAAATTTGAATTCTTTAAAATTTGTGAATAACTTTACTTTCATTTTATTTTTCTTCTATTTTAGTTTTCTAAAATGTGTGCAATCTTCTATTTTTACAAAAAGATTACATTTTTTTGAACTTATTTGAACTTCATACTTTTTGTGTGTTCAAAATGCATCATTCAAAGCCACATCACAAATTTTGAACAATTTTTTATTTCATTTGGTATTTTCGTGAATTTACTTTATTTTTTTGAGCTAGTTGACCCTAAAATTGAAAAGCACTACGAATGAACTCTGAAAATGTTGAAAGTTGGCATTGTATCATCATTTCATCACATAGCATGTGCTAAAAAGTTGAGAGGGTTACGACAAAAACTGGATGCACTTCGTGTACAAAACGGACAATCTCTCTCAAAGTATCAGGGTTTCGAACGAGAACTCATCCGTTACAAAGGGATTTCATTTTTTTGAACTTATTTGAACTCCATAATTTTGTGTGTTCAAAATGCACCATTCAAAGGCACATCACAAATTTTCAACAATTTCTAACTTCATTTAGTATTTTTCGTGCATTTACTTTATTTTTTTGAGCTAGTTGACCCTGAAATTGAAAAGCACTACAAATGAACTCTGAAAATGTTGAAAGTTGGCATGGTATCATAATTTCACCCACATAGCATGTGCTAAAAGTTGAGAGGGTTACGACAAAAATTGGATGCACTTCGTGTACAAAACGGACAATCTCTCTCGAAGTATCACGGTTTCGAACGAGAACTCATCCGTTACAAAGGGATTTCATTTTTTGAATTTATTTGAACTTCATACTTTTTATGTGTTCAAAATGCACCATTCAAAGGTACATCACAAATTTTCAAAAATTTCTGACTTCATTTGGTATTTTTCATGCATTTACTTTATTTTTTGAGCTAGTTGACCCTGAAATTGAAAAGCACTACAAATGAACTATGAAAATATTGAAAGTTGGCATGGTATCATCATTTCACACACATAGCATGTGCTAAAAAGTTGAGAGGGTTACAAAAAAAATTGGATGCACTTCGTGTACAAAACGGACAATCTCTCTCGAAGTATCACGGTTTCGAACGAGAACTCATCCGTTACAAAGGGATTTCAATTTTTTGAACTTATTTGAACTCCATACTTTTTGTGTGTTCAAAATGCACCATTCAAAGGCACATCACATATTTTCAACAATTTCTGACTTCATTTGGTATTTTTCAAGCATTTAATTTATTTTTTTGAGCTAGTTGACCCTCAAATTGAAAAGCACTACAAATGAACTTGAAAATGTTGAAAGTTGGCATGGTATCATCATTTCACCCACATAGCATGTGCTAAAATGTTGGGAGGGTTACGACAAAAACTGGATGCACTTCGTGTACAAAACGGACAATCTCTCTCGAAGTATGAGGGTTTCGAACGAGAACTCATATGTTACAAAGGGATTTCATTTTTTTCAATTTATTTGAACTCCATACTTTTTGTATGTTCAAAATGCACCATTCAGAGGCACATCACATATTTTTAACAATTTCCAACTTTATTTGGTATTTTTCGTGCATTTACTTTATTTTTTTGAGCTTGTTGACCCTGAAATTGAAAAGCACTACAAATTAACTCTGAAAATGTTGAAAGTTGGCATGGTATCATCATTTCACCCACATAGCATGTGCTAAAAAGTTGAAAGGATTACGACAAAAACTGGATGCCCTTCGTGTACAAAACGGACAATCTCTCTCGAAGTATCAGGGTTTCGAACGAGAACTCATCTGTTACAAAGGGATTTCATTTTTTTGAACTTATTTGAACCCCCACAACAACAGTCGGCATTCTTCTTCTCTCATATATGGTGGACACTCCCTCACCTGATTTTTCGACCGTCGATGATGGTCGCTACTCCTACTTCCCCTAATGCATAACAAATATCTAGCACAAGGAGAAGAAGGAGAAGCGACCCCCACAATAACATACGTCATTCTTCTTCTATCATATATGGTGGACACTAGCTCACCTGATTTTTCAAACGTCGATGATGGTCGCTACTTCTACTTCCCCTAGTGCATAACAAATATCTAGCACAAGGAGAAGAAGGAGAAACGACCCCCACAACAACAGTCGACATTCTTCTTCTCTCATATATGGTGGACACTCTCTCATATCATTTTTCGACCGTCGATGATGGTCGCTATTCCTTCTTCCCCTAATGCATAAAAAATATCTAGCACAAGGAGAAGAAGGAAAAGCGACCCCCACAACAACAGTGGTTCCGCGGCATGTCAAGTGGTTCCGCTGCACGCCACATGGGACTAATGGTCTTTCATTTTTAAATGACTATTTTAATCAAAAACAGATCTATTACAAAAGGGATTTCAATTTTTTGAACTTATTTGAACTGAAGACTTTTTGTATATATATGTGGTCGAAATGCATGATACCATGAAGTTAGAAAGGGCTAAACCATTCAAAAGTAGAAAATGAAGTTAGAAAGAGCTAAACCATTCAAAAGTAGCAAATGAAGTTAGAAATGGCTAAACCATTCAAATTTGGAAACTATAATGGCACAAACAGAAACTAGACATATATAAATTGATCAAAGTTGTACATGATACTAGTCCAAACAGTACATAATAATAGCTACCATAGATATATATATACAAGTGTTCGACATTGAGAACACTACTCGTCTGAATCGTCTGAATCAGAATGTCCACCTTCCTCGAGGTGACGCTGGCCATAGTAGACGACTCGAACCTTGCGGTACAACTCGTATGAAACGTATGCATCTTTTATTGCATACTCAATATTGATACGATCAAGTGGGGCCTTCTCCCAAAGTTTGTGTTGAGACTTTGGGAAATTGGTCTTCATATTACCATACTCCTCGTCGATCAAGGCAACTGCCATATGAGCCATCGAAGTCTGGCATGTCGAAGCCTGAATACCGTTTGGAGATCAATGAGGCAACCAGTTGGTATCTCAATACCGAAGCTGTACCTCATATTCAGCTTGTCGTTCGTTATGTCAACGATAGCAAAAGTGATGCCGCTGCGAAGGAAGTCCATGAGTTCTGGACAATGCTTGTCACTACTGCAACAACAACAAATTAAAATGGAACAAATGTTACATACTGCTGCAACAAGGAAACATGTTTCACTACGACTAAAGAGAAAATTATCTTCAGGATTCAAATGGAACATATTGCTATCCTATGCAATTTTCATATCCTATGAATTGATCAAGAAACCGTATATATATATATATATATATATATATATATATATATATATATATTCCCACGGTTTTGCAAATATGCAATAAGCTAGACATATTGCATATTGCTATCCAATGAAACCTACAGAGATCACTATAGATATCCAATGGAACCTAGAGAGATCACTAGCTATATGCATTTTTTCATGACTATGACATATCATATTGCTATCCAATGGAACCTAGAGAGATCACTAGCTATATGCAATTTTCATAACCTTGAATCAAAGAACGCCGCATAAAATTGTATCACTACAACTATGATTTCAATGGAACATAGTGAACCAATCAGATTTTTTAGATTATGGAACACTATTCCAATCAAATTGTGTTCCCTTCAACTAATCAAAATTGTTTCACTACAACTATTTGAAGGGAACCAACTATGATTCTAATGGAACATATTAAACACTAGTTGATTCTAATAAAAAATTTCAGATTACGGAACACTATTCCAATCAGATTGTGTTCCCCTTCAACTAATCAAAATTGTTTCACTACAACTATTTGAAGGGAACCAACTATGATTGAAACAAACAAACTTACAATGTCATTACCTTGGATCAAAGAAAGCCTCGAAACTTACCTTACCCATTGGAAGATCAAGACATGGTGTTTGAAACATAGTTGGATGACGACAACACCGCGTTGATCGGCCTTGCACTCCAGATCAAGCCCCAAGAAATTCTCATGATCCACTGCGGCGTCAAGCCAGCGTTCCTTCAATTGTCTAAGAAAATGCGGCACCTCCCTGCTCTCGTTCGTGTACACGGCATCGAGCTTGGTCTTGCCATGTGCGAGCACCTCTCCAAAGCGAGTTGGCATGGTGAAAGAAGAAAAGGGAAGAAGAGAGGGGAAGAACAGAGGGAGAGAGGAGAAGAACAGAGCGAGAACGAGAGAGAAAGAAGAACAGAGAAATGGCGACGCGACAGAGACTCTGCTTCGGTTGTGGTTTTGGGAAGCGGGATGCAAACTGTTTGGGCCTTTAGTCCAGGGTTGAGCCACCAACCTGGACTAAAGAGGGATACCAACGGTTGCCACCACTACAGCAGGCCACGTGTCAGACCTTTAGTTCCGGGTTGAGCCACCAACCGGGACTAAAGGGGATACGAACGGTTGCCACCACCGCGGTACACCACGTGTCAGTCGCTGGATCTTTAGTCCCGGTTTTTAACGTGAACCGGGGCTAATGCATCGAACCGAACCGGGGCTATTGCCCCGCTAGGGCGTGGCAGCTCGAACCGAGACCAATGCCTGGCATTGGTCCCGGTTTTAATTTGAATCGGGGCTAATATGGTTTTGGGCTTCGGCCGAAAGACCCATTTTCTACTAGTGGAACTACTCTATGATACTAACATGTGATACTATGCATTACGGATGTGGTATCATACACTAACCGTCCTATAAGACATTGCTAAGATAGCGTCATTGTATATGTTAATGTTCATAGACTCTTCCGCACGAGATAACTTGATTGGAGTGCTCGCAAAGCCCAGGGTGCCGCTGCTCACAAGCCGGCTCTTTGACAATGGATATGGCGTGACACTTGAAACTCTGCAAAAGAAGTAGCGCATCGATGAAATTTAATCGAAGGAGATATCACTTTTGCAAAGTGTAGTCTTTTTCTTGAATACGCACAAGTGTTCATACTATATTATAAAATTGCAAAGTGTAATAACCAAACTAACACACGATATATTTATACCTTTCTTTTCGCTTCTGTAAAAATCGGGCAAGAGATGCTTTCCGAGATTGATGGACAGCTGAACCAAAAGCATGAATCAGTACTATAACATTTTGCTAGCTAGGCACCAACGAATTGAAGTGCAGAACTAGCTAGCTACAAGGGGTAATAAACTACTTCCTCGGTGGTTCCTGAATATAAGACCTTCTAGAAATTCCAATATAAACTGCATACCACTGTATGTCTTTTATAGTACCCTGGAACAAATATGGACCGTCCATTCGTGAAATCTAACAATAAGGAGCGACCTGTACTGCTTGAATTTGTGAATGAAACCACAAACAGTATAGCTTGCACTGCTTTGCTTCCATCTTCCAGTATATTTGTCTTAAGGGCATTTTGGAAAGTACTATGACAGATCAAAAGGCTATCAAGCAAGGCAAGTCGGGGTGTCCCCTGTATCTCTCTCCTGGGCCATGCGTAAGCACCGTCTGCCGTATACACCACGCTGTTCTCCCCCGTCCATCGCTCCTCCTCGTTCTCCCGCCACGAGAAGCTCGCGGAAGACTCACTGCTTCCCTGGGACCACCTCGTGCTGCAGGACTGGTCGGCGCTCACCCGCGACTGCTCTCACGTTATCTTCGTCTCTACGGAGATCCAAGTCGGTGTCCCACACCGGCGCGGTGCGCCCGTGTACTCCGCCGACCTCCCCTCCAGGCTCCGGCAGCGCGCCACGTCACCCCTGCTTTCCCGCATCGCCAACTTCAGCTTCGCCATCTCACCCTTCGGGGACTGGACCGCCGCCGCCTCGCCCGACGAAGACGACTGGGCCGGCAAGGCGTAGGACCTCTACACTGACGCGACGTTTACGCCTTCCGCATATCTGATGGCTCCTGGCGCATGCTGCTCATTCGTGCCGACGGATGGCCGTGTTTAGCAGACGAGACCACTGCATGCACGTGGCATTTTGCTTTTTCGGTCGCCATTATCCGACAAATGACGTAGCTAAGGTTCTAGCCGCTACGGCCACCGCGACACCCACGATCCGACTTCCGAACTTCCCTTTCTCCGCCATGCATGTTTCTGGACTAGGCCCTCAGTAGCATGTTGCCGGTCTCTCCCGAATGGCCGTGAGGCGTCAGCATGCGCCTCTCCCATGGCTTAGTATCCATATAGTGCGATGGATGAGTCATGGACTCCTGGTTCATAGCAGTTTGCCCTCACCCTTAATTATAAAAGTCCCAAATTGTCTATCATATCCTCAGAAAATCAATGGTCCGATTTTAGTATACTGTTCCCTCGCCTATCAACAGTATGGGGTACCGTAAAAGCATTCATTCACTCATTTTGTTCCGTATATAATTCATAGTAAAATATGTAAAATGTCCTATATTTAGAAACGAAGGTAGTAGTATAATTTGTAGTACGTACCAATTGGCTCAATAGCTGCTGCGACAGCAGTAGATGCTTGCTGCATCCGTTGAGCTGCGGATGCCTGATTTAGAGCATCTCTAGTGGAACGTGTAAATTTAGACGTGTATATCTTCATATACACGTCCATATACACCTTGCTAAATTTTACACCTCTTAGTTTTTCAGTGGAACGTGTATATAGGACGTGGAAATCAGGACGTGTATATTCCAACGGCTATATTTTCAAACGGCTATATTTCCAACGGCTATATTTTCAACGACCATATTTCTGGTCTATATAAACCGCCCCAATCACCTCTCTTCCAGCATTTCTAGTTGTGCCTCATCTTCTCACTTCTAGATTTCTCTATCGTCTCTCACACAACACAATGAACACATCCTCTTGGGACATGAGTTCTTCGTCATCTTCATCGGGCGACGATGAACTCATACTTGCGGCATTAGCCGATCGCGAGGAGGAAGAGAGGATGAACACTCGACGCCATGGCGGTTCCAAGCATGGACGTCGGACAATCGATCGAGGAAGAGATGCCGGATTTGTTCTTCTGTGGAACGACTACTTCAAAGAAGTTCCTCGCTATCCCGAATATTTGTTTCGACGAAGGTTCGTAATTAGTACACTTCTCTGCTTTAGCCCATTTTTTCATTTCCCTATCTCATTTACTTTTTATGCATAGATTTAGGATGTCCCGTAATTTGTTCAACCGCATAGCTGATGGTATACTTGAGCATGACTCTGATGGTAATTTTACGCAAAAAAGAAGTGCTTCTGGAGCTCTTGGGTTACATCCTCTACAAAAGATGACCGCGGCAATGCGGATGCTAACATATGGAATAGCAGCTGATGGTGCTGATGAGTACATCCGGTCCGCTGAGGCTACTAATTTAGAGTCTTGCAAGAAATTTGTGATCAAAGTTTGTGAAGTTTTTGGGGAAAGGTACCTGAGATCTCCAAATGAACAAGACATTGCTATGTTACTTGCAATAGGGGAGGAAAGAGGATTTCCTGGTATGTTAGGGAGCATAGATTGCATGCACTGGGGTTGGAAAAATTGCCCCAAAAAATGGCATGGCATGTTTAAAGGCCATGTGAACAAGCCCACTACGATCTTGGAAGCAGTTGCTTCACATGATCTTTGGATTTGGCATGCTTATTTTGGTTTACCAGGGTCTCTCAATGATATAAATGTTCTTCAACGTTCTCCTGTTTTTGCAAAGCTAGCCAAAGGTGAAACTCCTGCAGTGAATTATAGCATCAATGACCATCAGTACACAATGGGGTATTATCTTGCAGATGGTATCTATCCAAAGTGGGCAACATTTGTGAAGAGCATACCAGCTCCAGATACCAGAAAGAATAAAACTTTTGCCAAGAAGCAAGAGGCAGCTAGGAAAGATGTGGAACGAGCCTTTGGAGTTCTGCAATCCCGTTTTGCCATTGTTCGTGGACCTGCTAAAGGATGGAAACGTAAAGAAATCGGTGATGTCATGAAAGCTTGTGTCATAATGCACAATATGATAGTTGAAGAGGAGCGAGAAACTGGTCGGCAAAGCTGCACTTTTGATGCAATGGGAGAAAGAGTCTCAGTCTCTCGTACTCATGCTGAACAACTGAGCTCTTTTATTCAGATGACTCACCGGATTAGAAATGCCCATGAACATTCTCAGCTTAAACTTAATCTAATTGAGCATGTACGGCAAAAGTTTGGAAACGAGTGATGTAATCCATGTCTTTGTAATGCAAAAACAGCAATAACAACAATTAACAGCAAAAATCTCGCCCTCCATCTCGCCCCTGCATCTTGCACGCCCGCACACAGCGTCTCCCCACGCAGCGCCGCCCGCCCGCACAGCGCCGCCGCCAGCAGCCCGCCCCGCCCCGCCGCCGCCCCGCCGCCCGCACAGCGCCACCGCCCGCCCGCACCGCCGCCGCCCCGCACCCCGCCCCGCCGCCGCCAGCCCGCACCCCGCAGCGCTGCCCCGCCGCCCCGCACCCCGCCCCGCTGCCGCCCCGCACCCCGGCCACCCCGCCCCGCCGCCGCCCCGCTGCCCGCACAGCGCCACCGCCAGCCCGCACCGCCGCCGCCCCGCACCCCGCCCCGCCGCCGCCAGCCCGCACCCCGCAGCGCTGCCCCGCCGCCCCGCACCCCGCCCCGCTGCCGCCCCGCACCCCGGCCACCCCACCCCGCCGCCGCCCCGCTGCCGCCAGCCCGCACCCCGCAGCGCTGCCCCGCCGCCCCGCACCCCGCCCAGCCGCCGCCCCGCACCCCAGCCACCCCGCCCCGCCGCCGCCAGCCCGCACCCCGCAGCGCCGCCCCGCACCCCGCCGCCCCGCCGCCGCCAGCCAGCCCGCCCGCACGCACCCCGCACAGCGCCGCGAGCTCCACGAGCGTGGCTCGCTCGTGTATATTTCCACGACGAGTAGCCTCGTGGATGGACGTGTATAACTTCCACGCCCGTATACACGTTCCACTGAGAGGCATTTTTTTGTTAGCAACGTGTATATTTACCATCCACCTCCATATACACGTTCCACTAGAGATGCTCTTAGTGGTGGAACAACAGATGATGGTACGGCTGAAGATTTTGTCGGATCTGGGATGCAATTTTGGTAGCCTGGTGTGCTCTTGGAGATTGTCGTAGATTGTGAGACGACGGGGACTGGACTTGAAATGACTGATAAGTGAGGTACAATGGTGTTTCCTGGTTTCTGAATTATAATCTTCGTCGCCCCGGACACCGGAAATCTTAAAGCATTGGCTGGGACTGGGGAATCAGATTTGTGGACTGCCGAAGATCGGGCCAGATTTTGCGTTGTTTTTTGCAAGTGGGCCGTGGATTAATTCTGTATGTGTGGCTGTAATGAGAAGAGTTGCACTGTAATTATTAGCCGGTCGGCCCATGATCAGGTCCGTCCCGCGTTGGATGGACTCCGCCACGCGCGCGGAGCGAGTACCTAACGAACCCGTGCAGATGACGCGTGGGTCCCGGCGGGCACGGGACCAACCTGTCTGTCGCTGATAGCCAAAACGAATGAATGCAAGCGGGGTCAGTCACACGTTCCCCATGCGTACAACCAGCCAAATCTGTGGATTCCTTCTCCGGGCGGGACACCAGGTTGTGTGTCTCCCAACCAATGCTTTAACAATATGACTATTAATATGGATCTCAGGGTTGAGGAAGGATCTTTGTATGTGACGTCACTTTAATATTACTGTAACAATATGACTATTAATGTGTTACCCCTGTTCTACTATCGTCTATTGCTGCAAGACCCTGAAGATGCTAGTCTTCAATACGACTAGGCCTTCTCTATGCTCGCATTGCTGCAGTCAGTCCATATATAACCCCCCTTCTTTGATACTGATGTATATTTAGAATAGTTCTGATGTAAGACTTGCGAGTACTTTGGATGAGTACTCACCGCTACTTTGCTCCCCCTTTGCCCGCTTGATCCGTTGCTGCGACCAGATGATGGAGCCCAGGAGATGAAGGAACCCGCCGACGACGACTGCTACCCCGACGGTGCCTACTACTACGTGGAGGCCGCTGATGATCAGGAGTAGTTAGGAGGTTTTTAGGCAGGAGGCCTCGCCTCGTTCAATCGTTGTATCTTTTGTGCTAGCCTTTTCTAAGTCACCTCATATTTTATGTCTGTACTCAGCTCTTGTTGCTTCCACTGACTCGTGTATTTATCGAGCTTTCGTATTCTAGCCCTTGAGGCCCCTGGCTCGTAATATGAAGCAGATATTGTTTGATTTGTGTCTAGAGTTATGTTGTGATATCTTTCCATGAGTCTTTGGGTTTGATTGTACGCATTTGCGTGTATGATTAGCGTACGACTAAATCGAGGGTGTCACAACAAGTTTTTCTCTTTTGCATTTTCAAATAGCCCTACCATTCAAATTTCCACACAAATATTTAGCAAAATTTGCATATTCACCTTAACATTTATCATTATACCATAACATTCAGAGATCATGACACATATTATACATTATCAACGACAATCCGACAGGTGCGAGAAAGTTTAATCCCAAACATTTCAAGGGTTTAATGGATAGGGAGAAGTTTAGGGGGTTAATTATAGGGAAAGGGCTAGACAAAAATAACTAGGTGAACGTTGTTCGACGTGCATCCACATCAATAGTGAATTCAAGAAACAAAACCCGCTAGAGATGCTCTTAATAGATTTGTAATGCTAGGTTAACTGAGAAATTACTAAATTATATTCGACCAAGCTTAGCCGTCTGACGACGCTGATGATATTTTTTGTTACTCCGGACAAACCGTTGGAATAAGAACGTATGGCCGAGAACGAGGAGGTCTAAGCAAGCTAGTTGCTTCGAGTTAATCAATCGATTGGATTCGCTGTTATCCAGAATCACAGGCACATTAGAGCATCTACAGCCGGACATAGCAAATATGGCCCCCTAAATGTCCGCAGATGCGCTGTCCGTCCATCTGGCCAGACTCTTCATTTTCTTTCTCAAATGTCCGATCACTTTGCACCTGATTGGTGGAGAGGAAGAAAGAGAAAGAAAAGAATGAATAAAGAAAAACATGTGGCCCTGGATAGAGCCACATCCTATGTGGTGGACTGGCCAGGCGTGCCACGATGCGTCTGCGAGCCCTTATATCGTCTTCAGATTTAAGATAGACATGAGGGGTGTCGGTCAGTCCGAACGTTTAGAAGCAAGTGGGGGTCCAGTTAAATAAAAAAACGGACTGATCGGAAAGGTTTTTCTGGCGTTTGAGAAGGATACTGAGGTCTGGTTGTACATGCTCTTACAAAGACAAATGCCCGCTATACATTTATTCTGGCAGTGTCCAATGTCCATTGTAGCATGGACTGCCGCCGCGGCCGGCAACAGCTGCAACTTGCTCCACCCAACCAAGTGGCAAAACAAGACCAAGCCGACGACCATCATAGCTGAAATGATCAGTAGAGCAAGACCCGCATCAAAATCATAATCATCCTAATTCTTTCTGATCTTTGAAATGAGAGAACGAATGTACTTTCAGAAACAAGATAGCAGCACTGACAAGCATCAACACGGCCATCCAAAGAACTATTTAGTTTTGGCGTCAAGAGGGAGCAGTATTTTTAGAGCACCCTTTTGGGACCCTCCGTGAGATAGTGTTGTAGCCATGCTGTTGTCTTTTTCTATTCTTCTTTTTACCTCTTTGATCTCCTGATAAAAATCACCTTTTTATATTCCCACTTGCTCTCTTCTATCCATCAATTCAAACCAGCCTTCAGCTGGATCTTAAAAAAAAAAGACAAATGCCCGCATAAATCAACAACCCTAGCTAGTGGTTCACCCGCTCTCATCACACAGCATTGTAATTAACCAACCACACCATAGTACGCACTAGATTACACATTAAAATTACAAAATAGAGTAAGAAACAGTACTGCAGGAAAGTACTACAAGAAGCAGCACACAAGGCTTGCTTACTTATTACTATTACCAATCAGCCGGCATCGAGAGAGACGTAACAATAGCTAGCTAGGGCTCTGTGCCGAAGCATCGGCGGTTGCACTCGTACATGCACGTCGACAAGCGGCCGGCAGGGCACTTGTCGCCACAACTGAAGTCGCCTCCGCAGCCAGCGACGCAGTCCATGACTGGCTTGGTGCACGTCACATAGCACGGGTTGAGGCAACCCGCAGCGCCTGGCGGCAGCTGCCCGTGTGCCGTGGCGAGGACGAGCAGGGCGCAGAGGGCAGCAACCACGACGGCCACCTTCTTGAGAGCATCACCGGAGGCGGCCATTTCACCCACCCAGTGTATGTAGGAGGAGCAAGCAAGGTTACGTATAGGTATATGAGGGATGATGAATAAGGTGAGATGGTCAGGCACCATGGAGTTGCCATTTATATATAGCCTAGCTAGCTAAGGCGCAAGCTGCATGCATTGACTTACCTTCGCCTTCCATGTGGAGCATTCAATGTTCAACTTCAACAAGATTCTGTGTTTAACTTCAACAATGTCTCTTGCTGTACTAGTACTATGGCCCTGTTTGGATCCGTGGGTTAGAGTTAGAGTTCGTTAGATTGGACCCAACTAACCTCAAAACATCCAAACATGAGGGTTAGAGTTGGTTAGATGCATCTAACTCATCAAAAAAACCAACTCACCCAAAGAGGTGCTTATTTGAGTTAGAGTTATGTGATGTCCAAAAAAAGTTGCTTTTCCCTCTATCTCCACCACACAAAATCCTGGATAAAGGAGCCAAATGATTGAAAAAATGCATTTATTGACAATCTAACCCTTTCATCCAAACACATCTTTGATTAGAGTTGGTTCAGGGTTAGTCTAGAGTTAGAGTATTCAAACAAGGCCTATATACCGATAACTAATAGTATGTCACAAACTAGTTGACTTGATGATAATAACTTTTGAGAGAGCACTAGTAACATCGTGCTCCGTGTCTCATATTCCTAATGTCGGCTCAATGTCAATGTCAAAAGGAAAGGCGTGCCTCGAGCCACCGTCCTTTTACCATTTGTACTTTAAAAATTGTTCTTATTTTGTTATATTCACTGCTTGTTTTGTATTTTACAAATTCTGTACACTAGCATGCACAGCTATGTGCACGCAACATCTTAATCATGTATTCACATGTCTTTCAAATTTTTATGCAAATAAAAATATATACATGAAAGAAGCTCATCGAAATATCCTTCTTTAGCGTTGCATGACCAGATACATTGTTTGTATTTACTTATATATATGTATCCGATAGTTTTTGCCGCAATTGAGCATTATGACTTGACCATATTTTTCCTTTTCAGTTGGATGACATGACCAAACTTCGTAGCACTAATACCTAGCATTGAAACTACCTTACATTTTATATCCATCATCATTTTACACCCTAATCATCTTATGGTACCTAACGAGAATTCTAGATTCCCTCGCAAAAAAAGAAAGAAAGACAAGAATTCTAGATTGCAATAATTCACTTCATTACGTGTGGCATGTTGCTCAGTGTAGACACCAGAGTGAAAGGAAGTTAGATAAGAATGGAGTGAGAGACATAGGTGAACCTGCACCTCATCAAATAAGAATATTCCAAACATCTGCATTAATTAATAGCTTTTTCTGTGGAAGGGACACATAGCCCCATTTTCAGTATGAAAATGAAGTCATACATTTTATTGTATTCTATTACAATCTCGTGATGCATCACCGAAGCATCAAAGCAACTAGAAAAACAACATACATCCTCTAGCGTCTTACCATACCTCATAAGCCAAAAGATAGAAAGCCCACAGAAAGAGAAAACTTGTTCAGGAGAACTACCACATCTACCCAGCAACACCGCCCAACAACCAAAATGACTAAAATAGTTCAAAAACATTAAAAAGAAAAATGTTTGCATCATTCAATTCTAGTCACAGCCGCCCCCAGCCATGAGACCTGTTGTTCACATCACGCGCCACTTTAGCCAATCGCTTAGTCACCTCCTTAAGCAAAAGTACTGCAATCCTGCAATACAAGCAGCCGGTGGCCCAGTACAACCACTTCTCGCACACACGCTGGCCCGCACACCTCAAGCGTGAAGATAGTATCATCCCACAAGAGCCATCACCTCGCCACCGGCAGCTACCAACAAGCCAAACCTGAGAAAGACCAGATTCGGCGACCACCTGTCGCAACACGGAGAAGAAGCTACTAGAGGTCGGTAAGCAATCGTCCCACGTGTGAAGGAGCCTCCGAAGGCGATAAGGGAGCTGCCACCCTACCCCACTTGCCGGCAGGCGCACTAGGTTGTAAACCCCTTGAACGCAACCATGAAGATTGCCGCTGTAGAAGCCGCCTCCACGCGCCGCAGAAAGGGCGAGCCTCCCTTCATCGAGGAAATCCTGCCGCAGAACAAGGGATGCCCCGCCGTCGCCAACCGCCACATGAACTTAGAGGGTGTTTTGTTTTGAGGGACTTATTGATTTAGGGACTTAAAAAAGTCCCTATAAGTCCCACCTAAACCAAATACAAGGGACTTATTGGGACTTATTGTGGTGATTTGAGACTTATCAAATAAGACTCTCAAGAAGAAGCTTATTGGGATTTATGCTCGTTGGCCCGCGTCGTTCCCCGCATCGATCAGTGCCCGCCGCCCCACCGCCCTACCCCGCGTCGCTCCCAGCCCCAATCGCCGCGGCCCCACCGCCCCGCATCGCTAGCCGCCCCGTCGCCGCCCGCCCCGCCGCCGCCCCACCGCCCCCCATCGCTGGAGTAGCCGCCCCCTCGCCGCCCGCCCCGTCGTCGCCCCGTCGCCGCCCTGTCGCCCCGTCCCCCCGCCGTCCCGTCCCGTCGGCCTCAGCTCGTCCCCCCGCCGCCCCATCCCGTCGCCCGTTTCTGCCTCGGTTAGTCCCGTCCCGTCGCCCGTCGCCCCGTCCCCCCGCCGTCCCGTCCCATCGGCTTGTGCGATGCAATTTCACTGATGATTCGCTGTTGATTCACCCAGTATGTGCGATGCAATTAAGCCGGTCATGTGCGATGCAATTAATCCAGTTTCCTCGTGATTCTTGCTAATAGCATCGTAGACAGGGATTCTTTTGCTGCTTCATAGACAGGGAGGTATTAGCATCGGTTGTTGTCCCCACGCCAAAGGTCAAGAACAGTCGGCCGGTCATGGCCTTCCTCCGGTCGGACCTGGTCGTGGTAGGCCCGTGCCCCAGGGAGGAGGAGGTCGCAGCCGGTCTCTGAACATCGGAGGTCGAGCCGGCTCTCACCTGCGTCCGTTCGTCGCCCCGGGCGCAGCTGCCGTTGAGGGAGGCGTCATAGGCCGTGGGAGGATCGTATGCAACGTGTGTCGTCAACTGCTGCGTCTTCAGAAGATGTCGACGAGAATGAAGGCTTTGAAGATGAAGATGACAACAATGCTTTTGGAGAGGTAAAATTTTAAATTGTGTATAAAGTTCTTTTTTTGTATCAGCGTGCAAATTCATCTTCTTTTTGTGCTAGCTAATTGTGTGAACTTGTTATTTTTTGTTTGAAATGTCTAGTTGTTATTTTTGTTTGAATTGTGTACTTGTTATTTTTGTTTAGAAAACCGTTGCAAAGGCCGATTGGATAGACGCGCATATTACTATATTTTGTAACATCGCCTGTGAGGAAGCTAGGGATGGGCACTGTGTGAATGGTGTTTGGACAAGTAGAGCATACAATAACATGAAGAAAAAAATTATCAGCGTGCGGGCCTCCTGCATAGTACCAAGCAATTCAAAAATTACATAGCTAGACTCAAGAGCTACTATACTGCTTGGGTGTGGTTGGGGCAGCAAACTGGTTGTGGCCGAACTGGAGATGGAGCTATAACCACATCAAATGAGTGGTGGAAAAAAATAATTAAGGTACATACATTATTCTTCAAATTACATCTGAATTGCTCACACTTGTTTACATTATTCAGCCTTATCCTAATTATCTAACTAATGATGCAGGAGAGACGAGATGTCAGAAAATTCAAGGGTGGCAATCCTGAGTATTTGGATATGCTAATAGAGCTATTTCAAGGTGTGGCAGTTGACGGATCATCAGCTTATGTGCCCTTAGATGAAGATGAAGAAGAAGAATATGATGTTGCCGATGATGGAAATGAGCAGAGTCCAATGAGCACCACCAGCAAGAAGAGAGGGAGTAGCGGCGGTGAACAGTCAGCTTCAAGCCCAGGAAAGAAACACAAGAGCCCAATGATGAAACTAATGACAGGGCTCATCAATACTATTAACAGTGATAACACTTCTGACATGATCACTGAATATGCAAACAAAAGGCAGGAAGCAAAGGACAAGGCAAGAGAGAAGAAATCAACCAACACTAAGGAATCCATTACTCATTGTCAACTGTTGGCTGTTCAATGTGGTGTAGAAGAAACAAGTGTTGAGTACTTCATGGCGACTCAACTTTTTGCAGATGAGGCAAACAGAGTCATATTTGAGAACATTTCAACTAAGGAGGCTAGGCTGACTTGGTTGAAGAGGTGGTGCATGATGAAGAAGTTGTACTAGTTATCTTGATTGTCCTTTTTAATAGAACTATGTAATGGACCTGTGTTGTGTGACCTTGTTAAATGATCATTGCATGTTAATGTGTTTAATTTGCACGTACTAATGTTTTCAAGTTGAAGAGGTGGTGCATGATGAAGAAGTTGTACTAATGTTTGCATGTTTCAGGATGATAAGATCAGTGTTGATGGAATAAGCAGTGATGATGGGAGCAGCAGTGATGACGAAGCACTGATGTTGTTCATGCACCAAAAAAGAAAGAGAAGAATGATGCAGATGGCCTGCATGATTGGTATGTACCACTTGGACTCTTACTGTAACAAAGGACCTAGAAGAGTACCAATAGAGTCTGGGCATGATTGGGTTATGACAACACTACGCAACGAAACGGCCTGTTACAACATGTTTAGAATGCACAGACCAGTGTTTGAGAAATTGCATAGTGTGCTTGTTGATTCCTATGGTTTGAAGTCCACTAAAAAAAATGTCATCAGTTGAGTCTCTAGGCCTGTTTCTGTGGATATTAGGTTCCCCTCAATCTGTAAGACAAGCAGAAAATAGATTTGTTAGGTCATTGGAGACAATTGTAAGGAAGTTTGATAAGGTTTTGGCATGTATGATCAACCTTGCAAAAGACATCATCAGGCCAATAGATCGTCAATTCAGGACTGTGCATTTTAAATTAAGATCTAGAAAGTATGCACTGTTTATGGATAATTGCATTGGTGCAATAGATGATACACACATACAAGTTGTGGTACCAGTTGCCACTGCTGCCCAGCATAGGAATAGACATAAGGAGAAGAGTCAGAATGTGATGTGTGTGTGTGACTTTGATATGAGATTCACATTTGTCCTAGCTGGTTGGCCAGGATCAGTGCATGACATGAGGGTCTTCAATGATGCCCGATCCAGATTTGGTGACAAGTTTCCAAAACCTCCACCTAATAAGTTCTATCTTGTGGACTCAGGGTACCCAAATAGACCGGTTTATCTTGCACCATACAAGGGTTTAACCTATCATTTCCAGGAGTACCGTGATGGCACAATGCCTAGGGGAAAAAAGGAACACGTCAATTTCACGCATTCTTCACTTAGAAATGCCATCGAGAGGTGTTTTGGAGTCCTGAAGAACAAGTGGAGGATTTTGTTTCACTTGCCTAGTTATCCACAACAGAAACAAAGCAAAATGACTGTGGCTTGCATTGCACTGCACAATTTTATTAGACAAAGTCAACTCGCCGATATAGATTTCGACTTGTGTGATCAAGATGAAAATTATGTACCATTGTCTATGCCAACAACTACAACAAATGATTCAACAAATGAGATGGACAATGCTGCTATGAATCAATTCAGAGCTTGGGTCGCTGATGGGTTGTGGTCCTTGAAACAACAATGATATGAAGAAGTGTTCTTCGCTTATGTAATTTTTGTTATCTCGGTTGTTATGTACTCTCTCTTATTTTGGTTCTTATGAACAAGTGTTAATTCGTTTGTATGAACAAGTGTTATGAACAATTGTTATTTCGGTTGTCACTATTCTGCAATTCATTTGTATGAACAAGGGTTATGTGAACAAGTGTATTATTAGGTGCAACATGAACTTATAAGTCCCTGTAAACAAACAGGTAGGGACTCGGGACTTATAAGTCCATGTAAACAAACAGGTAGGGACTTATGACTTATAAGTTGGAACTTAAAAAAGTCCTAGAACTTATGAAACAAACAGGGCCTTAGTCCATTGACCTCATCCGGCAATGGCAAGGGAAGGTAGGAGATGTTAAGGGTGGCTGGCGGCTACTAAGAGAAGACAACCCTCTTTTTTCATTAATCTCTCATTCCAATTGAACAATCACCCTCCTTGACATTGCTAAGCCAGCGCCGTTGTACGTGTACATGCTCAAGCTCCTACATGTAGCTTTGAGATAAGCAACAACGATGTATCTTGACCGCGGTGGAGCAAGCCAAATCCGAAAGACCTTCGAACATTCGACATTGCACATCTCTTCCATTAAGAGGCGGCGGTTAGACCGGTAGTATAAATAAATGTCCATTATGCAATTGCAAAACATCTACTGTAGAGAAGACAAAAAAAAATACAATATGGGTTATTGCTATCTCTAAATTTTAATGGCTGCATGCTGCTAATAAAAATATAATTTGACTAAAACTAAACTAGAAGATATGCAACTAAAGGAAAAAAAAAAACAATCTCAAACAATACGAAAAATTGCCATATCTTTGTAACGGAAACCTCTTTTTTTTCTCTATCTCTCATTCCAACTCAATGACCACCCTACGGGACATTGCTAAGCTAGTGCCATTGTACGTGTCCATGCTCATAGACTCCTGGCAGTTGTTGCTCAGTGTGGCATCGTCTGCGCTAGATAACCTGCTTGGAGTGCTCGCACTGCCCAAGCTGCCACTGCTCTCTCCCTGCTGGCTCTTCGACAACTGGTACGGCATGACACTTGAAACTCTGCAGAAGAAAATTGATGAAATTTTGATCCAAGGAGATACCGCTTTTGCAAAGTGTAATCACCAAACCAGCACATGATATATTTATACCTGTCTTTTCGCTTCTCCAAGAACCGGGCGAGAGACGCTTTCCGAGATTGACGGACAGCTGAGGCAAGAGCATGAATCAGTACTATAACACTTTCACTCAATCAGAAATTCAGGATTGAAGTGCACAACCAGGCAACTAGCTAAGAAGCAACAAGTGGTAACAACTAACAAATAGTAACTTTGCACGTACCTATTGGCCTAATAGGTTCTGCGACGGCAACTGAAGATGCTTGTTGCATCGGTTGCGCTGAGGATGCGCGAATTCGTACCGGAGGAACAACTGATGGTGGTACGCCTGAATGTGTCGTCGGAGCTGGAGTGTAAGTTTGGTAGCCTGGCGTTGTCCTGGAGAGCGTCGGAGTTTGTGACGCGGAGGCGGTTGGATTTGAAATGACTGACACATGATTTGCAAAGGTGTTCCTCGGGTCAGGCATGGCAAATCTGGTGGTATTGGTAGGGACCTGGGAATCAGATTTCTGGATTTGAGTGGGTCTTGGTAGGTTTGAAACAGATGCCCTGCTTGCTAAAACCATAATCTCTTGGGCCTGCATGCCATGGTCAAGAAGAGATAATAATTATCAATAACCCATCTCTAAGCAACTGCAGACATGATGAGAATTGAGAAGTAAAAAAAAATGCTTGGCTCATTCAGCAATAGCACACGAGCAATGTATGTATGTATACCTTGTCCATCGGGACGTCGAAGACGTTGACGGCGCCGTTGTAGAACATAGTCATCAGTGTTGACTTTGGATTCCATATGCGCCTGAATAAATTTGCAGGCCAAACATTAACTCATTTGTCAGTCGTCAGAACTCAGAACAAGCAGTTCGAAATTACTGTCGTCGGTCACTAGCATGAAGTTGCGAAGAACAGCTCAAACCTTGGGGCGTAGATGCCAACCGCAGACCTGTAGGCGGCACTGTTGGCGGTGAAACGCTGGTGAGTCGTGGACGCGCCGCTATCCGCGGCGTTTGGGTTTCTCCCCGGCGGCGGCTGGTGAAACGGGCTGGATCCGCCGTGGCCGTGGAACCGGAGCTGCCCCTGCATAAGAGCACCTTATTATCTTGTGGGAGGAGCAGAGCAGCATCTGAATGGCATATGAGCAGGAGCTGAACGAGACGACAAACCTGATGATGAGGCGCTGCCATGGGCGTGCTGGCGTCGTCAGCGGTGGGCGGCCTGAAGGACATGAAGGGCGCCGGAATGGGCTGCAACTGCCCCCGGTGCGTCGCGGCCGCAGGTGCTCCTCCTCGCAGCAGCAGCCCCGGCGGCGGCGGCGGGTATTCTGAAGGAGGAAGAAACAAAGTGATTAAGGGCTTAACGCTACATATAATCAGAGTGAAGGGAGGAGGAATCGCGGACCTGATCCCGGCTTCATTGTCATTAGATTGGCTCGTCCTGGTGTACGTGCCGGCTGCTCCGAATCTCCATTGACGAGGAAGAAGAAGAAGTCTGTCGCTGGTTAGTTACTGCGTACTCCGAGATGCGCGCGAGGCCAAGTGAACGCATGGAGGTGCGTGCATGGCGGGCGGGGCCCAGTCAACACGTGCCCCACGCGAGGATCGAGCCAGATTTCCGTTGTTTATTTGCCAAGTGGGCCGTGGATTCTCTGTCTGTGAGGTTTGCAATTAATTACTACTCCTACTAGTCGGTCGGCCCAGTAGGCCCGCCCGCGCTGCGCAAGCGTTGGATGCCGCCACGCCCACGTGCTGCCTCTTCCACGCGCGCGGAGCGAGGACCTGACGAAGGCGAACCAGTGACGCGTGGGTCCAGGAGCGCGCGGGACCGGCCTGTATGTGACAGATAGCCAAAACGAATGGCTCAGTCAACACGTTCTCCATGCGTACAACGAGCCAAAACCCGTGTGAGCGCGGCGTGGATTCTCTGCGGGTGGATCGCACGTGCTGTGCCCGGGTGCCGAGGCGTGACTCTTGACCCACACCACACAATGTGCCCACGACACTGTCATTTTTTTCTTCTTCTCTACCCCACTTCGCGGCTCTGGTGGCAGCAATGCTCGTTCCATGGTACACGTCCTTTCGTATACTCCCTCCATTCTTTGATATAAAGTGTATAGATTTTTAAGAATTTTTTTTCTAAAATATAAGGTGTATTGCATTGCACCACTTGTTTGGATATTTGCTTCGGGGATTTGATTACATTTCCTTATATCAGGTAAGTATTTCCTGATGACAATTAGTGAGGTTTAATCTAACCTAAAATTTGTGAAATTTCCCCTCTACGTGTGTTCTTTAATTTCCGTGTCAAAAACTATACACCCTATATTTACGAACGGATGGACTATTCTTTATTACGTTTTATATGAGGTGTTTTCTACTTTGGGTAAATCTTTGTAACGGATATGACCTTTTTGTCAAAATAAAATAAAATAGGACGGGTAGATCTTGCATACACGGACATAAGGGCTGGTTCTTTTCGTACATTCTTCCATTATCAGCCCCTCCCGAAACTTCACAGTTTAAACACGTAAGGATCTTGCTAGTTAAGACCGTGAAAGATTCTAAAGGGCAGAATGTAGGAGAAAATGGGTAAGAGAACTGGTCCTAAGACAGTGAAAGTGCATGGAGGAGAGCTGGTTTTTTTTTTTTAACTCGATACAGGCGCAAACGTTCATATACACACACATACACTCACACCCAACCCTTATAAGCAACTCCAAAAGACTGAACCATCATATCATCATGAGATTTACGAAGTTAACGTAGACGCCTCGTCATCGATGAGAACATCTCCTCCCACTGAAAGTGCATCAACGAAAATTCTGAAATAAATTCAAAAATAATGCAAACATCAGGACTTGAACCTGATGGACTAGAGATATAACTGTCTCTCTAACCATTTAATTGCAGATTTGTTTGCCGAAGGAGAGCTGATTTCATGCTGGTGTAAATCTCAGATACTATAACGGCGGCGTGAGCATCATGCCTCCGATAGAATCTTCCAGATATCTAAGATACTCCGTAATATCTAAGATACTCCGTACTACTAGCTTTCCAAGATATATATACCTAAGAGGGTGCTTGGATCCATAGGACTAAAACTAGTCTGACTAAAAATAGTCTCTTTGAGAGGCTAAAGTTCCAATCACCCCTGACTAAAGTGGGACTAAAACTAGTCTAGAGACTAAAATCTTTTAGTCACATGAACCCCTACTAAAATGTGCATTAGTCCTCTCTCTCCTCATTTAACTCCTCATGCAAGTTCTGGATTGGAGGGTTTGGAGGATAATAAATGCTCATTAACTTGATTTTAGTCTCTTTAGTACTTGGATCCAAGCATGGGTGAGGCTAGCAAGTTTTAGTCTCACTACTTTTAGTCATGGGACTAAAACGTATCCAAGCACCCTCTAAGACTAGAGCTAGATGCAAAGGAAAACAAAAATGATACAACGATATTGTTTTTTCGTTGATCGACGACATTGACATGATTGACTTTGGTTATGGCCGGCCAGACCTCAATGGTGTCGAAAGAGCGTGTAGTAGGTCCTAGGGAGACGCATCACACGGCAAATTTTTCAACTTTGCATTAAAAGCTCTGCTTGAAGCTTACAAAGTAAATGATCCAGGAAGTGAAGCCTGATCTAGTTTCTTTTTTATCTAATTGGAAGGGCGTGAGAGGTACCTCTCCCCCACTCTTCTTTTTTATGTTGGGAGAAATCTGAGGACTTGTCCGGTAACAGTGTCGTCATCCTTACAGTCCTTCTTAAAGGTGTTGCTTCGCACGCGATAATTCGATGGCACTGGAGTGTGGTGGAATTCTCCAATGGACGCAACAGTTGCGGGATACTACAACCTTCGTTGATTCTATACTGCTCGCATTTTTTCTCTTATTTTTTTGTCTTTCTTTTGGACAAGATTGTAGTGTCCGCCTCAACGCCTATCGTTGGCTGTATCGATTGGTTGCTTTGTAATACAAAAAAGGAGGAACCATTTTTCGTGGTAGCACAAGATCGCTCAATTCTTTTGTAAACAACTATCATAATGCAGCATGGTACTCCCTTTGTTCATAAATATAACATGTTTTTGGAAAATTTGAATATAAACTAAATACCAACTGAAGTAAGTGAATAAACACACTAATGTGTGTCTATTTGCATGCGATTCAAAGAAAAGCTACAACATCTTATATTTAAGAATGGAGGGAGTATTGTTTTTGTTATTAGGTTCGCATCTACGTCGATTATATCTTAAATAAAAATGATAAAAATAATCGCATGGTTAAGACTTATCAAACTGAATTTAAGTTGCATCAACTGTGGACATTTATTTTTACATTATCAAAAACACCAAAAATGTTACACCTACGTGGAATATCTACATACTCCCCAGATCGGGAACCGAGGTATATAGACATATTGTACATGCGACTCATGTATGCCGTACACGTATTGTTATACGAAACTGCATTTGCATGCATAGGCGTTGACAGTTGGAGACATATATGGATTCTGAAAACAAGAAGAAACGAAAGCAGATACTAGTAGACACGCATGCCGACAAAAGGACACCCATGGCCAACCATGTACCGACATGCCAACAAGCATGATGTACTTTCATAACAAAAAAAGGTTGTACAGTACTCCCTCCGTTCCTAAATATAAGTCTTTTAAGCGATTTTACTAGATGTCTACATACAAAGCAAAATGATTGAATGTAC